>NC_058131.1:318412509-318431033 GCF_016433145.1 Gracilinanus agilis
TCTCTCTCTCTCTCTCTCTCTCTCTCTCTCTCTCTCTCTCTCTCTCTCTCTCTCGTTTCCTTTATCTTTGTAGCCTCTATCACAGAGTGGGTGCTTATTAAATGTTTATTGACCAATTGAATGATCTTCTGGATACCTCTTCCTTTCTATTCTATCTCCAGGGCACCCTAGTACAGTCCCTCAATATTGTTGTGAGGATCAAATGAGAGAATAATTATAAAGTGCTTAGCACAATGCCATGCACATAGTAACATATATAAATATTAGCTATTATTATTATGCCATACATTATATTTATTCATAGAATATGTATGGTTCCACATTATTAGACAATAAACTCCTTGAGGGTAGAGATAGTCATTTTTCCATCTTTTGTCTCCTCAGGACTGAGCATCGGACTCTATACGCAGGTGCTATTATAAACGTTTGTCAATCAACAAACATTTATTAAGTGTTACTGTGTGCCCAGCCCTGTTCTCAACTCTAGAGATGCAAAAAAAGGCAAGGCCTGTTCCTGCCCTCAAGGAACTCACATGCTGAAAAATGTGAAAAATTGTACATACAAGATACATACAGTATTAAGTGCGAAGAGTTCCTGAGGAAGGTAATTTCTTTTTTTAATTTTTAAAAATTAATTAATTTATTATTTTAGAATATTTTCCCATGGTTACATGATTCATGTTCTCTCCCTCCCCTATTCCCAGCCCCCTCCCAGAGCTGACAAGTGCTTCCACTGGGTTTTACATGTGTTATTGCTCATGACCTATTTCCATATTATTCATATTTGTAATAGAATGATCTTTTAAAACCAAAACCCCCAATCCTGTATCCATAGAATGAGCAAAGGTAATTTCAAAGGTACTAGGTGTGTGTATTGGCTGGGGATAGACAAAAGCTTGGAGTCCAATTGGTTGAATCAAAGAAGAGACGTGTACACAGATCACTCTGGTAGAAAATGAGCTATAAGATAAGTACATACGAAAGATACAAGTGCTTCAGAGTTCATAGGTGGCAGAGACAGTTCTCTTTCTCCCTTGGGGACTGAAGAAGGCTTTATGTAGGAGGTGGCACTGGAGCTAGGCCTTGAAGGATAGCTAGAAAATGGAGAGTAGGGACAGCTAGGTGACTCAGTGGATAGAGAGCCAGGATCAGAGTCTGGAGAACCTGAGTTCAAATCTAGCCTCCAATACTTCCTACCTGTGTGGTCCTGGTTAAGTTACTTAACCCCATTGGCTAGCCCTTACCATTCTTTCTATATTGATTCTAAGATAGAAGGGTTTTAACAAAAAGGAAAATGAAGGGGAGGAAAGGGCATTCTCGATAAAGGGGAATAGTATAAATAAGGAATCAAGAAAAAAAAACCAGAACAAATTCAGGGAAAAGTCAGTAGTCCTATTGAGTAGATTTTAGAATGCATGGCATGGAATAGCAAAAGATAAGATTGAGAAGTTGTGGATGCCAGGCAAAGGAGTTTATAGTTTATACAATGGGCAACAGGATTTTTGTATGAATAAACATGATGCATGACATACTAATAATAGCTAACATTTATATAGTGCTTACTATGTGCCAGGCACCACCCTAAGCACTTTACAATTATTATCTCGTTTGAGCCTCACAACAAATCCTATAAGGTGGGTACTATTATTATCCCCATTTTACAAATGAGGAAACTGAGGCAAGCAGGGGTTAAGTGACTTGCCCAGGCTTCCACAACTAGTAAATATCTGAGGCAGAATTTAAAGCCAGATCTTCCTGATTCCAAGTCCACCTCAGTAACAGAGGTAAGACTTGAAGAAGACCCAGCCTCCTGTCTCTTGGACTAGCATTCTTTCCCAACACACCATGCTGTAGGTTGCTATTGGGCTCCTATTTAAGGGTTGAGTGTTCCTCCAGACGAGTCTTGCAGTGACTTCTTTACAATCCAGGGGGCTGGTGAGCCATACTGAGGTCCTTGAGTATGTTCCCCAGCTCTGCTTGGGAGGGTCAAAGAGGCAGGGCAGGAAATAATGAACCGGGCTGGCTGCAAGGACGGACCACAGGGTGCTGAGGAAGGAGTGGGGAGATGGAGGACACCTGTCTGACTACGCAGTCCAGCTGGGATGCTTTGACCCTGAATTGCTCCTCTCTGTTGGGCCTCCTGTTCCCATCTGCTGCCTGGTGACCTTCTAACCACCAACTGACAATATCCAGAATAGAACCCTGTTTGGCTCTGCCCAGACCTGTTTGATCCACTTAATGCCTTCTAGTCTTGTTCTATAATCCCTTCTGCCTCATCTCAAACAGTGATTCATAGTCTCTTTGGAGTGCCAACATCCACTTCCATTGTTCCATTTCCCTCTTACCTTCCCCCTCCCCAGATAGTTTCTCATTTTTTTTTAAACCCTTGTACTTCGGTGTATTGTCTCATAGGTGGAAGATTGGTAAGGGTGGGCAATAGGGGTCAAGTGACTTGCCCAGGGTCACACAGCTGGGAAGTGGCTGAGGCCGGGTTTGAACCTAGGACCTCCTGGGTTTCTCATTTTTTAAGTGCCTTCTAGCTCTGCTTTTCTGCGCTCTTAAGTTCAGGGGAACAGGCTGTCCCTATCACTGGGGGCCTTTAGTTGGAGACTGAGAGATCACTTGTCATGGTGACTAAAGAGAAGATTCCCTTGAGGTACACATCAAAACTGGAGACTTCTGAATCCCCTTCCAGTTCTGAGATCTGATTTTGTGAAAGTTCAATCTAACATGCCGTGGGTTCCCCACTGGAAAATTCCTATAGTCCAAGAGAGTCATCTTCCATGTAAAACCTGGTAGATGTAAATGCATGTTTGCTGTTGCCTATAGAGACATGGGAGAGGTATGAGGGAGGTCCTGATTGCAACACTGGCCTGCACAGCAAAGAGGAATTTGTATTAGTGGGTGATCTGAGTTATGATGCTAGCTTCCATTTCTAGGGCTCTTTATGGTTTAAAAAGAGCTTTCTCACACTCTGTGTAGGTAGCTCAGAATCATCTAGCAAGTACCCTAGAATGGGAAAATAGAGTTGCTTTGAAAAGTAGTTTTTCAGTATTCACCCCCCAATTCTGCTCCCTTGTCACCCCTAAAAAAATCTACTACGGTGTGTTACAATCTTTTTGTACCTTTTCAAGAAAAGATCATATTAGCTGATGCTTTTAAAAAAAAGACATAGACTGATGACAAAAGAGGCTGGAAAGCAGTAAAGCTCTAGGACATGACTAGTTGGGATTTCTTGTTCTGTTCTATATTTATGAGTAAAGGTTAGGAAGACTCCAGGCCTTAGCAAAGTGGAGTATGTCATTGGCTGTGGAGTTGGTCTTGCCATTGGATTCATCTGGATGTGATTTCATTCTGAGTAGAGGCAGAGAGTGGGACTAAATGACCCTCTTTTGGTTCCTTCCAGTTCAAAGTAGTGCTGAAAGTATGGTGGAAAGAATCAAAGACCTGAATTTGAATTCTGACTCTACAGCCGTTATATATGTAACCATATACAAGTCATTGCCTCATTTGGGCCTAATTAACTCCTCTGTAAACAAGAGTTTGGGTTACACAGTCTTTGAGATTCCCTCCAGCTCTTACATCCTTAGACTTGCATTCTAATATTTGATGTAGTCTATTGTATCTGCAATTCTAACATTCTGAGATTTGTGTTCTAACTTTATGCTGTAATTCTGGGTCTAATGCCCCTTTTAAAACCAGAGAATTTTAAGGTCAAGTAGGAATTGTCCAAGCCCAGTAAAATGTCCTGCAGTCAGTGGGTGGGTCAGGTTTTTACAATTTCATTATGGAGTCCCAATGTAAAATTCAATCCTTAGTCTCTAGGGAAAGGAAGCCAGCTTGCTGAGGTCATTTCTCCTAAGAGGAACATCAGAAATGAAACTTCAACAAGCAGCCTGGGCATGAAGGATTATTTCTTCTAGATTCTATCTCGTGGCTCTCTTGGTTAACATTTTGAGCTAGAAGGGACCTACAAAATTAGATAGTGATCTAGAGATTCATTTATCCATTCTTCCATCCATCCATCCATCCATCCATCCATCCATCCATCCATCCATCCATCCATCCATCCATCCATCTCCATCTCTGTCTGCCTCTCTATCTAATTATCTCCATCTGTCTGTCTGTCTAATTGTCTCCCTCTGTATCTATCTATCTATCTATCTATCTATCTATCTATCTATCTATCTATCTATCTATCTATCTTTCTGTTTGTCTATCCATTTACCTATCTATCTATACATATATATGTATATGTGATATATTTGTGTATACATATTCACACATATGTACGTGCAAACATATATAATATGAGTTGTTCAAAGTCACACACACACATATAAAAAGTTTCAGAGCTCAGATTCAAACTCAGATTTTCCTAATTCCAAATCTAGTTCTTTTCCCACTCTGCATATGTATGTTAGTGTCTTAACCACCACTAGACTCCGAGGTCCATGAGAGCTGGGGCTTACGTTACATTTATGTTCAGTTCCCTGAATGCAGTGAGCACTTAATGAATATTGACTTATTTGCTAAATGATCTTACACATAAGTATTTTGGGATATCTATTTGCATCCACTCACTGCTCCCTTGCTTGGTTTTATTTTATACTAGACAGTCCAGGGGTGTAAACTGATGCACAATTTTTGGGTTATTTTACTATAATTTCTCCTGTCTGTGCAAATGCACTTTAAATACAAATAATTATGAACAGATATAATTTTGCTCTGAAATGGAAATGTTCATTTCTTTAAGAATTAAAAAAAAAATTCCCAGTGCCCTTCAAAGTATTCTCAAATTCTAGTCCTTCTGGTATTTAAATGAATCCCATGTTGTAATTTCTTTATTCTCCAAATGCAGCTAGTTTGAAGTCTCATTTATTACTTTTTTTAAAGTAGTAAGTAAATCCTCTCACATGGTTAAGCTGTGACATCATGGGACACAGAGTCTTGTAAAATAAACCAGAGGGTCAGCAAAACAAACGCCACTTTCACTGTGGGAGAATGACTTCAAAACTTCAAAAGAGCAGTGATTTCCTATGCTTTCCCTCATGCCTTAATAATAATAACTGATGTTTCTATAGCCTTTAGAGTTTACAAAGCACTTGATACGCATGATCTCATTTGTGTCTCAGAACCCACCCTTGGGAGGGAGGGCAAACATTAGTATCCTCATGTTCAGGTGGTGAAACAGAGGCTTAGAGATGCCCAGAGGCAACTTTCCCAAGGCTATGATTATTTATAAATGGCAGAGCTAAGACCCAGACTCAGGGCTTCTGATTTCAAGTCCAGTGTCCTTTTCCATTAGGCCAAGCAAGATAATTCTTCTGGAGTTCTTGTGGCCAAGAAAATTGATTACCTGGAGATAAAGTCTCCCTGTGGTTAATGGAGGGTGGAACTCCAACTGGCCAAGTCCTCGGGAGACTTTCCGGTTTGGCAAGCCTGGCCAGGACCTGGACTCTGCAAGAATGGCTATTAAGGATTCAGTATCATGTCCACAAGCCACAATGAGGGTCATAGAATCACAGTTCTAGAGCTGGAAGGGAGGCCATCTAATTTCACTCCTTATTTGACAGGTAAGGCCCCTGAAGTCCAGAGAGTTGTGGCCTAAGTCATGTAGGTAGTGAGTGGCAGAGCCAGGCCTTGAACCCATGTCCACTAGAGGGCAGAGCAGATAGAGTGCCAGGCCTGGAGTGAGGAAGACTCATCTTCCCAAGTTCAAATCTGGCCTCAGACACTTACTATCTGTATGTGTACCTGGGCAAGATATTTAACCTGTTTGTTTCTGTTTCCTCATCTGTAAAATAAACTGGAGAAGGATTTGGCAAACAATTCCAGCATCTTTGCCAAGAAAACCCCAGGTGGGATCAGGAAGAGTTGGACATGGCTACAATGACTGAATAAACCCAAAACACGCCCCCCCCCAAGTTTAGTACTCTTTCCATTGCACTAAAGGGAGTAGAAAATGAAATAATTATTGCACAGACTACTGAATTGGGAATCACATGGATGTGACTGATATTTTACTCTCCAACCTTCCTGTTTAAATCTTCAAATAGTACTTATCCAAAATGAAGCAGTTCTTGGGGGCAGCTTGGTGGCTCAGTGGATTGAGAGCCAGGCCCAAAGACAGGAGGTCCTGGGTTCAAATGTGCTCTTAGATCCTTCCTATCTGTGTGACCCCGGGCAACTCACTTATCCATTGCCTAGCCTTCTCTTCTGCCGTGGAACCAATACAGAGTATTGATTCTAAGATAGAAGGGAAGGGTTTTTAAAAAGAAAAAAAAAAAGAAATGAAGCAGTCCTTGAGTTAGGATTATATTTTTCTTTTATTTCAAAAGCTTGTTACATGTTAAAAAAAAAGTTGCCAACCAATGTGGATGCATGACTGATATAAGCAGATTCTACATGACACACACCTGTGTACCTTGCTTTATAAGATAACTCTCCGGTCAATTAGGCCTTTGTAAGGGGTATAGGAAAACTTTGGATTGTAGTTGTGTTTGGCAAACTATGGTTCTCTGCCTGTTTTTATAAGGCCTTCACATTTTTAAATACAATATGACATTATTCTAAAATGCCAAAACCATCCTCAGCTCATAGTAGTACCAAAAAATGGTCACTAGAACAAGTTTGACCTGCAGGACTTCAGTTTTTCAGCCCAGTGGATAGAGCACAGGCCTGGAACTGGGAGGACCTGGGTTCAAATTGGCTTCAGACACTTCCTAGCTGTGTGATTGTGAGCAAGTTACTTAATCCCATTTGCCTAGCCCTTGCCCTTCTGTCTTAGAATTGTTACTAAGAGAGAAAGTAAGGGTTAAAAAAACAAACAACACTGCAGTTGAGGTTATGTTAGGGACAGAAGTGTGCTTGAATGTCCTGGGCTTATTGGTGTAAAGGATCCCAACTACTGGGATGGATGAAACCTTGAGAATGTAAGAGCTAGTGGGGGCCTTAGAACTAAAAACATTAGAGCTGGATTGACCTCAGAATACACAGAATATATCAGAGATAGAAGAGATCTAGAACAGAATCATAGCATGTTAGTTGGTCAGTCAAGAAACATTTATTAAGCACTTACTATGTGCCAGGCAAAACAAGTCCCTGCCCTCAAGGAACATATATTCTAAAGGGGGGAAAAAACATAAAAATAACCAAAAATGTTCAAGGTCTATACAGAGTAGATGGAAGGTAATCTCAGTGGGGATGGCATAAGTAGCTGGAGGCGACCAAAAAAGGTCCAATTTGAGAAACTAGGGAAACGAGGAGGCAAAAATGAGGAGAGGGAACATTCCAGGCAGAGGGGAGAAAGAGTCACAGAAATGGAGTGTTGTGACCAAGGAACAGCAAGGGGGCCAGTGTGGATATGTTGTAAAGCGTGGAACAGAGTATAAAAACCCTGGAAAGGTAGGAAGAGGCCAGGTTATGAAGAGTGGTAAATGGAAATGAGTGGAATTTATATTTCCTTCTAGTGTTAATAATAAAGGACCTCCAGAATTTATTGTGAAGAGGAAGAACAAGGTCAGACTTGAGTTTTAGGAAAATCACTTTGGTAGCTGGGTGAAGAATGGGTCACACTGGAAAGAGTTAAGGCAAGAAGACCAGTTATAAAGAATAATAAATTATTGCAATACTCCAGGTAAGAGGTGATTAAGGCCTGAACCAGAGTGCTGAGAGATTTCATGTCAAGATTTCGTATCATCATGAAGAGCTCTTAGAACATAGAATGGGACAACTAGAAGGAATCTGAGAAGAAAGATTATTAGAACAGGGAACACTGGATCATAAAACATAGATTATTTGAAAGAACTTTTAACATAATCTAATCCATCCTTCTCTACTTAAAGATAAAAATTAGTAGAAGGGAAGTGGTTTGTTCAAGGTTATATGGTATTAGTAGCAGCTTTGACACTCAAATTCAGGATCCTACATTCCCAATCCAAGATTATTTCCAATCTCTACCCAGTGTCTTCATTCAGATCTGACTGTGGTTCTCCCATTGAACAATCCTCCCATTGAGAAGAAAACTTTCAGGGTTGGTGTTCTTTCAGAAAGTCTGGCCTCCTTCCCCCATTTTCTCTTTGTCACAACTCCCCAGTTGTCTCGGGCCAGTCACAGGTCTCCTCTTTCCTTTGGAAAACTTTCCCAGCCACAAAGCAGATACAAATCTCCTCCCGAGCTGAAGAGTTCAGGAGATTCCTGCTCTCCCCAGTCTGGGACCCCAGCCCTTGAGATACAAATTACAAAGGATGTCCTAGTCTTGATAGTTTGGCCTGAGTCCAGTAGAGCTAGGATGGCATTTCAAAAGGAAGGATGGATGGATGAAGTTGCTCCTTGTACATACAATATTGGTCTGAGTATAGGCCATACTCTTCCCACCCTCTCCTTTGAAACAAATCCCAGTTCAGCCCATAATGGGTGCCATTGTTCAGCCCAAGTCTGAAGGTTGTTTTTCTAAGGATCACAGCAATTCAGAGCTGGAAGGGGACTTAGAAATTATCTAGTTTAACCCCCTTATTTGACAGATGAGGAACCTGAGGCCCAAAGAGGCTAAATGATTTGTCCAAGGTCACACAAAGAGTAAGTAGAAGAGCCAGGTAACAAAGTGGTCTTCTTTGACTGAGAATCCATCAGTGCTGTACCAAGCTCCTCCATCAAAATGCAGAATTTCGGAGCTGGAAGGGTCCTTGAAAGTCATCAAGTTCAACAGATACATGAATAGGAGTCCCTTGTATTATATCCCTGACAATGGTTCACCCAAGCTTTACTTGAAGATTGCTAGTGATGAGAGACTCATCACCTCTAGAAATAGCCCACTGCACTTTCAGCTAGTTCTAATTGTTAAGTTGTTTCTGTACCTTCCATCCATTGACCATTATTCTTTCTTCTTCCAACAATGTCTAATTTTAATTGTGTAACGTGTTTTAAGAGAAGGGTCAGCTTAAATCCAGACCAATGCAGAGTTTCATAGCCTGGCAAATAGCAAAGGTGTTGATAGCTCTGCAGCATGATTTGGGACAGGCAATTATATCTGATGAAAGTTTCCCTGAGAGTGTAGAGAGCATGTTTAAAAGTCCCATTGGGATGGGAGTTAGAACTAGAAAGGACTTTAGGGATCACACAATCCAAGTCCCCTGTTATACAGATGAGGAAGCTGGGGCCTAGAGAAATGACTCGCCAGAGGTCATCTACATGGGATGACGTGTCTTTAGCAGGTGCGCTCTGGGAACCTCAAGGTGGGGACGCTGCAAAAGCTGCCAGGATCATCGATGTGTGATACCAAGATGGGAAGGGGGGGTGGGGAGTGGGATAGAGGGCAAAGATAGCAGGCTGTTGGCCAAAGCAAGCATTTCTGCCGTGGGAGGGAGCCTCAGGCTGGGCCAGAATCGGAGGCGGGGAGAGAAAAGAAGGGGGACGAGCTGATGGAAACTGTTCCCCTCCTGACATTTCCTGGCACGCAGACACTTACAGCATTCTTGGGCCCCGACTGCAGAAATAGATGACAACATTTATGAATTACAAAAGAAAAATCAGTGTAGAAGAAAGGGAGAGGACCTTGGAACAAGCTCTCATGTTTTCTTGGTATTTGATTTCAGGCCGGCTCGTGGGTGACTGCGGAGGGATGGAATGTGTGTCGGACAGTGTACAACAAACAGCATCCCAAGAGATGAGGAAGCCACGGGCCCGAGCTTGGATCAGAGCAGCCTGAAGAGGCCGGAGGCTAAACACAGCCCAGGCTTGCCAAGAGAAGGGAGATGTTCCCCAAACCAGGGCTGAGCAGAGGCCTCTTTGCATACAGAAGAGATTTAATGTATTTTTTTTTTAAACCCTTGTACTTCGGTGTATTGTCTCATAGGTGGAAGATTGGTAAGGGTGGGCAATGGGGGTCAAGTGACTTGCCCAGGGTCACACAGCTGGGAAGTGGCTGAGGCTGGGTTTGAACCTAGGACCTCCTGTCTCTAGGCCTGACTCTCACTCCACTGAGCTACCCAGCTGCCCCTAATGTATTTTTTAATTGAAATAAGTCTATAGAACCACTGGATTGAAAGTTGGAAAGGACCTGAAAGGTCATCTAATCTGATTCCCTCATTTTCACAGAGGAAAAAAAAAAGTCAGCAAAGGTGAAGGGGTTTGTCTAAGCATTCATCCATTTGTAGTAGGGGCACAGTCAGGACCTGAACCCAGGGCCCCTGGCTGAAGCGCCTTGCACCAAAGTCCAGGCCTCTGCATGGACTCTCTTCTCTGATCCATAGAATCACAGGATTTAGAGCCAGATTTAGGATCACAAGATCTCTTTTATTTTACAGAGGAGGAAACAGAGGCCTAGAGAGAGGAGACCTGATTTGCCAAAAATGCAAGAGTCAGAGTCAGTTTTGAGGCTTTTGGCCTTTTTATTCCCTAATAAGTGCTCTTTCTACTAGGCTATACTGCACTGAATTAAATTAAATTAGACCCAGGGAAATGACTGCTTCTTGGGTAGACAAACAGGGACAAAAAGGCAAACCAAACAAGACTGCCCTCTCATTACCTCTGTCTTGCTAGTAAGCTATGTGTATGTGTTTGTCATATATATACACACACATACACATATATATATATATAGTTACATATATTATAATAACCTCATTGATGTTCCTTCCACTAATACATCCTCATTGTGTAGAGGGGATCCTGCTTTCTTCTAGGGTGCGCCAGTGAAGCCAAGTTCTGGTAGAACAGCCCAGTGAGCAAGTGTGTTTCTGCCACTAACCAGCCATCCTAGCCAAATGCAGAGACCCTCCTCGATGGAAGGATGGCCGCCAGGAGACGAATTCTGGCCCCAGAAATCTATGAACCTTCTCACCTGGGGTGGGGCACAGGGGCTGGTTAGAACCTGCACGGGTAGGAAGAACAACCATGCCAGGAGCATCCCTGGTCTTTGAAGCACTGCAGGATATATAAAAATCTGCCTATATTATGTAGTCATACACATTTTTTTCAGGTACAAAATAACCACAGCCCCTGGTTTTGGTTAAAGAAGGCAGAACATTTCAGCCTGTAGAGGCCTGTCCATAAAGGGTCAGTTTGGACTAGATGACCTGCAAGGTTCCCTTCAACCCAGAGGTTCTAGGATGATGTCATTCTCTGGGCTCCAGTGGCCCGTCTCCTGGTTCTGGTTGCAGGAAGCCCCGTAGGAGCCCAAGTACAACAGATTTTGAGTCCAAGAATGAAGAAAAAGTAGAAGGAGAAAAGAGGAAAGGAAAGAGAGAGAATGGGGAGGGGGGAGTCTAGTCCTAGAAAGCTTTGAGGGATAGGTAAAGCCTTTTCCACACCTTCTGTGAAGTGTGCCCCACTTTTCCCCCCATCTCTCTCTCCCCCACCCCCAGCAACACCACTCCAGTCTGGGTAGTCCCAGAAATGTTCCAATGGGGGCTGCCATGAGTCATCTCAGAGGGGGCACCGGTCACCTGTGGCCTCCTCCCTCTGTGCCTCGGGGGGATTGCCCCAAAGTGCTTCCCACTGCGCTGGGAGAGAGGACCCCGGCTTCCCTCAGACCACGAAATGGAGGGTGTAGGTCATCTGGTGGCCATTGTCCCAGGCATAGAGGACCCTCTCTTTGGGATTGTAGTCGATCTGGGTAGTGAAGGAGTACTCGTTGAGGAAGGGCAGCTTGGGGTGGGCGTCGGTGTTGGTGTGCGTGTCGAAGGCGTACGAGATCTGTCCCTCCCTCTGGCTGTAGACGTCCACGGCGTACAGGATCCCGCACACTAGGAAGCAGTTCCCGTAGGAGTTGCGCCTCAGCCGGGTTTTCCAGGTGGTCTCCCGCCTCACAGACAGGTCGCCAGGGTCCAGCCGGCTCAGCACGATCACCTCCTGCTGGGAGAAGCCGCCCTCGTCCACGGAGGGGTAAATGACCCACAGGCCGCTTTCGTCCACGGCAAAGTCGATGTCGGAGTGGCCTCGCCACTTCCACGGGGTGGTATCCTCGTACACCACGTCTGGGAGCAGGGTCCAGGCGGCCACGTAGCGCTGCCGGAGATCATATTTGATGATGTTCTTGGTGAAGGCGCGGTTGTAGTAGAAGGCACCCTGGAACACCACGTGGCCCGTCCCGATCCAGTTATAGGGGAGTTTGTACATGTTACTCCAGCGGCCTGAAAGGAAAGGGGAAGATATTAGGAGTCCCAGCGAGTGACCATTCACACCAAAAGTGTTACAGGGCTCTTGGACCGAGCCTGTCAAAAACATAAGTGAGTAGAGCCGGGAGGAACCCCACACCAATCCTTTTACAGATAAGAGATGAAAGCACTGGCTTCCCAGCTGGAGAATCCAGGTTCCAATCCCGCCTCTGATGTCAAACACCTCTTCAACCTTGGCCAAGTCATCTAACCTTCATGGTCTTTAGCATCCTCCAGCGGACCAGAAAAAAGGGCATACAAGATTCCTTCCAGCTGTACTCCTATGACCTGCCCAAGGATATAGGGTCCTAGGAATTAGAATTAGAAAGGAACCCTGGACAGAGAATGAATCTCATTATTTCAGAGTTAAGGAAACTAAGGTCCTAGAAGTCAGTGTAATTTTCTTAAAGTCACAAAGGTCATATGCATTTTTTCAGGTACGAAATGACCACAACCCTTGGTTTCTGTTAAAGAGGTCCTTCAGAGGCTAGTCCATAAAAGGTCAGTTTGGACTAGATGACCTGGAAGGTGCCCTTCAACCCAGAGGTTCTAGGATTATGATCCTAAAATGGCAGATCCAGGATTTGAACCGAGGACCTCTGCCTCCAATCCAGGGTTCTGTCCATTGTACTAAGCCTCTTCCAACTCTAACATTCTCTGCTCTAAGGTTTCTTTAACATCTTATGATTATAAGAACATGAAGAAGAGAGCACAGAAGGACCACAAGGACAGAGGCGGACCCCAGAGATTTCTCTCAGGTTCTGAACCTCTAGAATGTCATTTCCATGTCAATGAAAACCAAGCATTTCTGGCATCTTTTCTTTGATTATGTAAGCCTGCCTTCAGGTTCTAAGGCTGTCCTATTTCTGCTGGGCACCAATCCAAGCTCAGGAAATCCTGGAGGGTTCTCAGCTCCTGAGCTCATGAAAAGCACCCACTGATCTTTTATCTTGTTTAAACACATGGGTTTCATTAGGCACATTCCAGTCCTCTCCTCCTTGCCCCCTACAGCTCTTTGACCTATTGTAGCCTGATGCTTAGGGGCCCTTTTGGCCCATTTATATAGGCCATCTTTCTTAAGTAGAAAACAAAGACAGATTTTCCTCACTGGTGCTCAGGCCCCCATCCCAGACAAGAGAACTAGAATCAAAGACCTTAGAACATAGAATGGTAGAGCTGGAAGAGATGTTAGATATCATTTAGACCTGTGCCTCCATTTTACATGTATGGAAATTGAAGTCTTGTGGAAGTGGAATGTGGAATAAAAGAAGACTTATATAAATATAACTGTGGTACTCTTTTCACGTTAGCATGCTGTTACTGTATACGACAAAATCCGTTCTCAAATACTCTACTACAACTAAATTGCTTCTTTGGCAGAATGGGATTCATTTCCCAAAACTGACCTAGCATGGAGTTGGACGAATAGACCCTTCTGGATTCTGAGTGGCTAAGACCCTTTGCTCTAATAGTCTGTGCTTTAGGGTCTCTCATTCCAGGTACGATATTCTGAGTTTTATACTGTAACCTTCTATGTACTAAGGTCCCCTCCACTCCTAACCTTAAGATATCTTGGAATTCTAATATTTTATAATTCAGAAACAGAATGACATGGCATAGGAAAGGAAACTTCCAAGAGAAGGAGGAAGGGGCCTAATTTCAAGAGGTCAGGCCAAGGGAAAGGATTGTACCCTTCCCAAACAGACTCAGGTTTCTCTAGATCAGACACCCCAATCCCTGATGAGAATTTGATTTTTTTTTAGGTCCCACAGACCTCCATAAATATTCCTCATCTTCTTGGGAAACCTGTTTCTGAAAAAACTGGTCTCTGCCATGTACCCAGTGGAGGCCCAAAGGTCTCTCTCTACTTTATGTCTCAGCCCCTCTTCAAGAATTTCTGACAGGATCCCCAACCTTGTTGGAAGTTGTCCAGATTACGGAACTCCACCAGACTGTTCCCATAGTAGTAGTTGGTGACATAGATCTTGTCATCACGGGCCGTAGGGTCCTTCATCCAAGCCCCTTCGTTCCTCCCATAGCTATGTTGTTTCACAGGAGGATCAACAGACTTAATGGTGCCTTCACATCCTACTTCTTTGACTGTAGGGAGAAAGTATATATATTAATGGAGTTTTCAGATCACAAAAGGGGAATGGAATTGTGGACAAAATTGTGAAGCTATATAAAAAAACAATACTATTGGGGGCAGCTAGGACCTGGCTCAGTGGATAGAGAGCCAGACCTGGAGACAGGAAGTCCTGGGTTCAAATCTGGCCTCAGATACTTCCCAGCTATGTGACCCTGGGCAAGTCACTTAACCCCCATTGCCCAGCCCTTACCACTCTTCTGCCTTACAATCAATATATAGTATTGATTCTAAGATAGAAGATAAAGTTAAAATAAAAGAAGAATAATACTCCTGTACAAATGCTAGATAATATAGTTTTTAGTGATGACCACAGACTCATAGCAAGTTATACCTGTAAAGTCTTAGAATGTGGAATGTTAGGACAAAGAGCATAAAATGTTAGAGCTGGAGGCTAAGGTGTGCTAAGTCAATGTTTAATAATTGGCTCTCTAGAAGAAAAAAAAGTCCACAGGACATAATACTTTTAGGTTAATGTGCATAATTAACATTTTCTCTATTACTTTTTAAAGTCTAGAAATCAACAAAACAATACATCAGACCTGCGTAGTGTTTGCCAATTTGTATAAATGTTCACATGGAAAATGTAATCATAGGCTCTCATGAATCAATTGGAGTCAGCTCCAACACACCCCTGGCTTGAACACAGAATGTTGGATTTGGAAGGGATCTTAGAACACGGAATGCTCAACAGAGAAAACAAAATGTTAGAGCTACAAGAGAGCTGGTACAGTGTTGCTCCCCAATACCTAGCCCCTCCTAATATGTAGAACTATGTGTCTTGGTGATCTAGTCCGACACAGCCCCTGAGTTAGAGAAGTGAGGGATCTGGACTATCCTAGAACTAGAAAAGATCTTAGCCACAGAACTTTAGGACACAGGATCTTAGAGCATCAATCGTTCACCCTAGAATGGTTTCTGAGACTAGCGAGTGGCTCCCTCATTTACAGAAGAGGAAAATGGGACACAAAGATTAAGTGACTCGCCTGTCATCCACATCATTGGGGGCAAAAGTAAGACTAGAACCCAGATCCCAATGTTTATTGCACTGTCCCTGACATTTTAAAGGCTGATACCATACCTTGATTAGGACTTTCAGACCCATTGGGTCCTGCAACATTGTAGCCAATGGACAGAATGGTGACCAGTGGGCTGCTGGTGGTGGTGGTGCTGGCAACCGGGGTGGTGGGAAGGGGGGTGGTGCTTGTGGGAGGGCTAGGGGTGGGGTCTCCTTCATCTGTAGCCTCCTCTTCCTTTTGCTGAGCAGAGTTGGATTCCAAGTGTCTTCCTTCCTTGGCTTCTTGCTGCTCCAGTCCGGTTACCCCCTTGAGGGTGATTTCTATAAATAATAACAACAAGGATCAACCAATAAACATATGTTAAGTATCGGCTATTTGCTAGACACCGTGAGAGGCAAATGATAAGAGAAAACTAAATAGTCTCTACTCTCAAGGGGCTTAATTTTTTTAAAACCGTTACCTTTGGTCTTAGAATCCATACTAAGTATTGGTTCCAAGGCAGGAGTGATAAGGGCTAGGCAATGGGGGTTAAGTGATGTGCCCAGGATCCCACAGTTAGGAAGTGTCTGAGGCCAGATTTGAACCTAGAACCTCCCATACTAGGCCTGGCTCTCAATCCACTGAGCCACCTGGCTTCCCTAGGGCTTATATAGGGTTGTTGGTTTGTTTTTTTTTTGGTGGGGGGAGGCAATTTGTTCATATATAAGTATAATCAGAATAAATACCAAACAATTTCTAGGCAATTTAGGGCATTAGAAGTCGTGGGGAGGGGTTAGCTGGGTAGCTCAGTAGATTGAGAGCCAGGCCTAGAGACAGGAAGTCCTAGGTTCAAATATGGCCTCAGACACTTCCCAGCTGTGTGACCCTGGGCAAGTCACTTAACCATCATTGCTAGCCTTACCACTCTTCTGCCTTGTAGCCAATACATAGTATTGATTACAAGATGGAAGGTAGGGGTTTAAAAAAAAAGAAATTGTGGGGAAAATAGGAAAGGTACTGCTTGAGTTCAGTCTTGAAGGCAGTGGGACATTTTAGAGGCAGAGGTAAGAAAAAAATAATAATAACCCACACTTACAGAATAATTTATCATTGTTAAGCACTTTCTGAATAGGATCTCATTTGATCCTTGCAAAGACCTCACAGCATAAGTAGTTTAAATATTATCAACACCACTTGGTGCTGATAGGGATCATACCTTATATTTCTAGAAAGTGCTTTTTTCAAATCTTTAATTTCTGTCTTAGAATCAATACTGTATGTTGGTTCCAAGGCAGAAGAGTGATAAGGGCTAGGCATTGGGAGTTAAGTGACTGGCCCAGGGTCACATAGCTAGAAAGTGCCTTGGGCCTGATTTGAACCCCATACCTCCTGTCTCTAGACATGGCTTTCAAGCCACTGATCACCTAGTTGCCCCTAGAAAGAGTACTTTTAAATTTACAAAGTGCTCTTCTTTACAGTAGGAATATCAGGTGGGATTATAGATTCAAAGTTGTAAAGGATCCTGTAGAGATTGTCTAGTCTATCTCACTCATTTGACAGATGAAGAAACTGAGGCTAAGAGAGGTGTAATCCCAAGATCTCAGGCAGTAAAGGGAAGAGCTGGGATCTGAATTTGGGTCCTCTGATTTTAGATCAAGAACTTTTCCCACTGATCCACACTGCAGGGCACAATGTCCCATAGCATCCAGGACTCAGAGAGCTGATGTGATTGATCCATGATCACCCACCACAGGGCAGAGCCAAGCCTAACATGCAGAGTTTCTTTCTACAAGTCCAGAGTTTTTCCACAATGATGATCAGCGACAACAAGGATTAGGTTGTATGATGTGGTTAAATGTCCTCCCATTTACAGTGTTAAAATTGGAAAAGATTTCTAATCCATTAATCCAGGCTTCTCATTTTATAGACTAGGAGGCTGAGGTTCAGCCAGGGAATCTGATTTACCGACCCAACCTAATCTAAACCAGGAAGCATTTATTAAACACCAACTGTGTATAAGGCACTGTTGTAGCTGCCAGGAATGCGGGGACAAAGAATGAAACAATCCCTACTCCTATAGAGTTTACATTCTGCTGAAAGGATATAGCTTGTAGAGAGAGTTACATAATTATTTGAGGAAGGAAAAGGCACTGGACAAGGAAGAGGTCTGGAAAAGCCTCCTGTAGGAGGTGGGACATAAACTGAACCTTTGAGAGAGATGGGTGATGCAGAGCCTTAGTAACAGATGGAGGATATGAACTCAGGGTTCCTGGTCCCCCCTATCAAATGCTCTTTCTTTTCTTTTTTAGAACCCCAACCTTCTAACTTATTAGTAATTATTAAACAGAAGGTCAAGGGCTAGACAAATGGAGTTAAATGACTTGCCCAGGTGGGAAGTGTCTGAGGCCAGATTTGAACCTACGTTCTCCCAACTCCAGGCCCAGTAGTTAAGGCGGCTAGCTATCCACTGAGTCACCTAGCTGCCACAAATGCTCTTTTCATAATGACAAACTAGCTCCTCTCATTCGTATTACTGTCTTTAGGGAAAAGGACAGTATCAGCCCAGTAAAACAAAACAAAACGAAAATCTGCTGATAAGGGGCCCATAGCCTGCCTTCCTGAGATATACGTTTTCAGAATACCTAATGGCCCCATGCAGGCTTCTAACACCAGGAGGCTGCCATGACAAATAAGGCTGGAGGAATCCATTTCCTTCCTGCAGATTTTTCTCTGGCCTCCTTATCTCAGAACAGAGTGGCTGGGAAGAGAAGGGTTCCAGCACAGGGCATGGTTTGTTCCCTGCCTCCCTTGCCTGCCATGCCAAAGGCTGAGTAAATCTGCAGGTCTAGCCCCTTTCCACAGTTTGTAAACAAGCTCAGGAAAAATTCAGAAGAGAATGGGAGGCAAGAGTAGAGAAAGAGGAAGGGAGGAAGGGAGGAAGAAGAAGAGAAGAGAGGAGAGGAGAGAAGGGGAGGGGAGAGGAGAGGAGAGGAGAGGACAGGAGAGGACAGGAGAGGACAGGAGAGGAGAGAGAGAGACAGAGACAGAGACAGAGGAGGGGGAAAGAGAGAGAAGAGAGAAAAGAGGAAAGGAGAGGAGAGAAGAGAAGAGAGAGAGAACTGGAGAGAGACAGAGACAAACAGACAGACAGACAGACAGACATTTAGAGGTAGATAGATAGATAGATAGATAGATAGATAGATAGATAGATAGATAGATAGA
>NC_058131.1:318433940-318443206 GCF_016433145.1 Gracilinanus agilis
AGGAGGGGAGAGGAGGGGAGAGGAGAGGAGAGGAGGGGAGGGGAGAGGAAAGTGAGCTGACACATAATATATATGTGTAATATATACACATATATATTATAGTAGGTATGCTATAAATGCTTTTTCCCTTCTCTTCCCTCCACCCCACCATGTTCTCTATATTCCATCCAACCTGGCCTCTTGTTTTGCTCCAAATATGCCTAACTCTTTCCCATTTCTGAGTCATTCCTCAACTAGAAAGGGAAAGATGTTATAGAATTAGTATTAAAATGACTGAGTAATAAATTAGACACAAGAGGTGAAGAAGAAGGAAGATATCCAACTAAGGTTTCAAATGCAAGAGAAGGAAAGAGTGATGGGAACCCTGACCGAAATAGAGAAATCAGGAGATGTAGCCTTGGGAGGACAGCAAGTCTTTTTGGAATATATTGACTTTGAGGAAAACTTGGGGTCTTTTCTGAGAGAGTCACCTCATCTTGGTCGGGGCTAGAGGAGCATGGGATTGTAAAGAATACTGGGAGAGATCTAGATTTTTAGTCCTGGTTCTATCAAGGACTTTATATGGCATTGCACATGTCACTTTCTCTCTCTAGCTTCCAGTTTTCTTATTTGCAAAATAAAAGGATTGAACTAGGTGATGTCTAGTTCCCTACTGGATCTAATAATCTAGGCTTTATGTTTCACCTTGCTATATTCTTATTTTCTTTCCCATTCTGACACTCTCGGCTCTCTGGTCCCTTCTGGCTCTGACACTCGATGTTCTAGGGTCTAATACTCTCTGATCCTCAGGATATTGAGCCTGATTCCATTTTTATACCTTCCCACTCCCCCTTCATCTCTTTCTCCCTTTTATCCTAATCCCTCCCCAATACATGCTCCCTTTCTGCCGCCTTGACTTTGTTTACTATGGGTTAAAGTCACCTGCTCTGTACACTGGCTTTCGGGGAGACAATATTGTTCCTGCCACTGCCACCAGAAATCAATCATGTCGGTCCCTCTCCCTAAGAGTCAAGATATCCACCTCTTCTCACTAGAAGAGTTGCTTTAAATAAATTGGCAACAGGACAAAGGCTCCTTACCAGCCCTGCTCTCTCACAGCTGTGGAGAGAAACAGAAAAATATACCAGGAAAGTCTCTTGAAACAATTACTTAGAAACTCATAGAATGTTAGAACTGGAAGGGAACTTCGGACATAAAATATCAAAGCTGGAATGGACTCTGGAATACAGAACATGAGAACATAGAATGTTAGAGCAGGAAAAGACCTCAGAACATTGAAAGTTAGAATATAGAATCGAAAGGTTGGAAAGAACACAGAATGTTGAAATGGACTTTAGAGGTCATGTAGTCCAACTCTTTCACTGGACAAAATGAAGGCTAGATAGAAGAGTGTGAATGACCAGGGTGTATGAATTGAGCACTAGTCCAAAGCTGCTTCCACTACATAGTTCTACTTAATTTCCTTCTAAGGATTATTTCTTCCTACCATCTGATTTGGCTTTGAAAAGCCTTAATCCTTGCTTACTAGCAGCATAAGCTTGGTTCTGGAAAGGAAAGGTCCCTTCACCTTTTCTTTTCTTTTCCTTCCTTTTTTTTTCCTTCTGAAATTCATTTATAGCAGACTTCAAATCCCTGGTCTAATCCCTGTCCAGATCAACTTAGATGTTGGCTGACTTTCCCTTGATTTGAAGCCAAAAACCGCAGAGCCATACCAACCTTGGTCTCCAAGCAATAATCTCTTCACAGGACTGTCAAGGTGATGGGGTCAAACAACATACAAAGTGACCACAGCATCCATCCTTCTTTATCCCTGGGCTCCAGCCCCAAACCAGAGAGACAACCCAACCTTGGCCTCTAAACATTTACTTAACTCCTTCTCCAAACCAGGCTTGTCAGAATGATGGTCAAACTCCACATGAAGTTAACCACAGCATCCCTCCTTTATACTGTCCCCAGATCCCTCACCTATAACCTCTCCCTTACAATTCTGCGAATCTTCAATTCAGAATCACAGCTACTAGCAACTGGCTGCCTACTAATGGGTAATAACATTTCTGTAGGACTTTAAAGTCTACAAAGCACTCCTCCCACCCCAACAGCATTCTTGTGAGGAAGATAGTATAAGTAGCTTTTCTTATTTTATGGTTTAGGAAACTGACTCTCAAAGGGATTAGATAGCTTACTGACAATCAGTATGTTCTGTCTCTTAGAGACCCAGTAGGTGAATTCCAGCTCAGGCACTTATTACCTTTGTGACCTTGGCAAGTCACTTAATTTCTCTGGCCTCAGTTTCCTCAACTAAAACATGAGGGGACTGGGCCAGATGCAGGAGGAGTTCACTGAAGCCAGACTGAAGCAGAAAGCTGATTTTCAAAGGGAGCATTTATGCTTGGGAAATCAGAAATCAACAACCACTACAAATAAAAGCTAGATTTACTGCTTTGTTAATTATTCTAGACTTAAGAAAGTGTTCATAATGCAGATTAAACATAAAAGTGTGTCCTGTCTACATATCCTCCTACTCCCATCCACCTCCAACCACTGTTGTTAGACATTTTCCAGCATGACCCCGATTAAGTCTCTTCCCATGCTAGATCTACCATCTTGTACCCAACTGACCTTTGGGAATAGAGGCAAGGAGGGTGAAGCATGGTGACTGACCTTAATATCAACTGAACAAGACATGGAATGATAGAAAGAAAGTTAGAATAGTAGATAGATAGATAGATAGATAGATAGATAGATAGATAGATAGATAGACAGATAGACACAGAGATAGATAGATAGATACATAGATAGATAGATAGAGAGATAGATAGAGAGATAGATAGACAGACAACTCGATATACACAGATGGAGATAATTAGATAGATTAGATAGATAGATAGATAGATAGATAGATAGATAGATAGATAGACAGACAGATAGACACAGAGGGAGATAGATAGACTGACAGACAGACACAGATGGAGATAATTAGATAGATTAGATAGATAGACAGTCAGATAGTTACAAAGGGATATAGATAGATAGATAGATACATACATACATACATACATACATACATAGACAGACACAGACAGACAGACAGATAGATAGACAGACAAATAGATAGACACAGATGAAGATAATTAGGTAGATAGATAGATAGAGAGAGAGACAGAGAGATAGATAGACAGACAACTCAATATACACAGATGGAGATAATTAGATAGATTAGATAGATAGATAGATAGATAGATAGATAGATAGATAGACAGACAGACAGACAGATAGACACAGAGGGAGATAGATAGATAGACTGACAGACAGACACAGATGGAGATAATTAGATAGATTAGATAGATAGACAGTCAGATAGTTACAAAGGGATATAGATAGATAGATAGAGATACATACATACATACATACATAGACAGACACAGACAGACAGATAGATAGACAGACAAATAGATAGACACAGATGAAGATAATTAGATAGATAGATAGATAGATAGAGAGATAGATAGAGAGATAAAACGAATATAGAATCTTTGTGCTGTAAAGAACTATGGAACTATAAATTACATATATATGTGTTACATATATATGTATGTATATCTAAATATGCATGTGTGTATATATGTACTTATATATACACATATATACATATATATTGAGTTAATACCTTAAACGTTATCAAGAACTTTTTCTGAAAACACGAGGTAGACAATGCAAGTATTATTATCCTTATTTAATTAAAGAGGAAATTGAGGCTGAGAGCTGCAGGATCTTGTGCCAGAGCCAGGATATGAACCTAGGTCTCTTAAGCCCAGAATATTTTCCATTATACTTCAAGAACACAATATGTTAACATGAAAACTGTGAAGGCTCAAAGGGACCTTAGAGATCACTTAGTCTTACCCTTCGTTTTATAGTGGAAACAAGGGCTGGATCCAGGGGTACCGGGGTGACAGAGAGGAAGAAGGGGTGAGACCTTGTCTAGACCAGGTTCTTCCCTAGTCTCCCTTGCCTTTGATGTGCTCACAATGAATCAAGGGCACAGCAGCACTTCCTCACCCTCTTCCTGTTCACATGCCGGGGCGGTTGGGCCTCGAATGCCTCTTCAGAGTGCTGGCCATTGGTCTGGCCAGCCCAGCAACATGGGAGGGAGCGGGTGGATGGGTGATGGGTGTTGGGCTGCTTGCCAGAGAGAAAGCCTTGGTTCCCACAGGTCTTGTTGGCAAAGTCAGATTTCTGCAGCTGTTTGTCTGCTGTGTGCCTTTTTTGGCAAAGTAGGGAAAGAAATACGTTTTGAGGATGTGAAGCCAGGTTGTGGCTCTTCCTCAGTCACACCAGGCAGAGGAGAGCCCTCGACGCCGGGGAAGTCCTGCCATTGTGTGAATTTAATGTGGAGGGAGCAGCAGCAGAGACAGAAATCCCCAGACATTCTGTCTGGACTTCTGGCAACAGGTTCAGTTTAAACATTTACAATTTAAGGTCTCTCCTAGCTTTAACATTCTATGGTATATGATATGGGACCAAATCTTACTTTCTAAGGTCCCATATAGCTCTAACAGCCTGTATTCTCAGGTCTCGTCCAGGGCTGTGGTGGTGGTTGTTATAAGAAGCAGCTAAGTAGCACAGTAAGATAGAGTACCAGGCCTGGAGATGGGAAGACCTGGGTTCAAATCTGACCTCAGACACTTGTGACCTTGGCCAAGTCACTTAATCTCTGCCTGATAAAAGGATCCACTGAAGAGGGAAATGGCAGACCCTTCCAGGATGCTCGACAAGAAAACCTCATGAATAGCTACGGTCCATGAGGTCACATAAGAGTTGGACATGACTAAAAGACTGAAGAGCAACAAATTCTCAGGTCCCATCCAGCTTGAACTGTATTCAAAAGTTTCCTATTCTATTCTAACCTGTATTCTAAAGGTTCTTTCCAGCTCTCTCATTCTATGACACAGGAGCTTACGTTCTAAGTTCTATTTCCCTGGCATCCCTCTGCCCTATCCCCAGCAGCTCCAACATTCGAGGATGCTCTGCCATCTCCTAGTGTTTATTGTATCAGAGAAAAATCAGAATCCTCTTTTTCAAGAGACTTACCAGCTGTGTCCTTCACCTCCTCCTGCTTTGTGGATTTGTAGTAGGTGATGCCCCGGATGACAGCTTGCTGGTGTGGGTGGGCTCGGGGCCTGGCTGTGGCCTGCGGGGGTTTCACCTTCACCGTGTCTTTCCGCACCTTCTCCACCTTCAGGAGCTTTTCTTTGGGAGGCTTTGGGATGGCCTTGTCCCCAAAGTTTTTCTTGACTCCGGAATATTTGTTGGCTTCCTTGCCTTTTCCACCAGCTGTATCCTAGGAAAGAAAACGGAGGCATAGGTTCCTAGAGCTGCTGTCAGGGACATCTTTGACCTTAATCGGGGGTTTGGAATTGGAGGAATACGTTTTTAGTTCTCAAGTCAATGTCCAGGGAACAAGAGCTTCCCACCAACCCTGAAGGAATATGAAGAATACTGGAGACCTGGTTGGATCATTTACTGGCTGTATGAACCTAGATAAGTCATCTCTCTCTGGACATCCCTTTCTTCATCTATAAAATGTTACAGTTGGTCTAAGATGACCTCTAACATGTCTTCCAGCTCTAACATCCTGTGTTCTATGTTCTAAGGTCCCTTCAAAATTAGATGCCAGCTTACATTCTACAATTCAAAATTCCTTCGAGGTCTGACATTCTATGAATATTTACTCTCCAAACTCAATCACTTATTGGTTATCATGCTCTTTTGCAGGGTAGCTATTCATACAGTGGATAGAGTGCCATGCCTGAAATCAGGGAAACTCATCTGTCCGAGTTCAAATTTGGCCTCAGACACAATTGCTTTGTGACTCAGGGCAAGTCACTTAACTCTGTTTGCCTCTGTTTCCTCATCTCTCAAATGAACTGGAGAAGGAAATGGCAAATTACTCTAGCATCTTTGCCAAGAAGATCTCAAACGGGGTCATAAAGAGTCAGACACGACTGAAACAACTGAACAACATGACCTCATTATTCCATTCCTAGGAGTATTTTCTAGTGTATAGGCATTTGGAGACCTCGTTCCCTATTATTATTATGAGGATGAATAATATTATTTTTATTACTGCTCAGATAAATATGGTGTTAACTCACTATAACAGCATGGGGGCTCCATTGGCCAAATCCCTTACATAATCTATTGTTGAAGCAGATCAGGGAAGAATCATACTGCAAGGAAAAGCACATCCAGCTGGGAATCCACAGATCTGAATTCAAGTCCTGACTCCATCCTTAATTCATTGGGTATCTTTGATCAAATCATTTGCCACAATCTATAAATTGAGAGATTTGGAGTAGCTGATTCTACTCCTAATATTCTATGGTCTTCTAAGTGGTCTCCTCTGACTCAGATATTGACTATTTCTAGATTCCACAATTTACAAGCTATGAAAATCATGGTGATATAGCAACTACTACACATATCATCCAATTCCCAATCCTGTCAATTGTTCTCTTTTCAAGGTAGTGCGTGACTTTCACATTTCATCTGTAATATGTTGTTGTCATTATAGTACTAGGAATCCCAGAATCCCAGAGTTGGAAGGAACCTCATAAAGCATCTACTCTAACTTGGACTTAAGGAGGGATCCCCTCCATATCATCTCTGACAGGTAGATTTTTAACCTTCCACTAGAAGAAGAGGGACTTCCAAGACAGCCCACCCCTTCCACTTTGGGAAAGCTCTAAGTGTCAAGATGGGTTTCTTTACATTAAGTTCAAATCCAGCCTCAAATACTTACCAGCTGGATGCCTCTGGGTAAGTCACTTGCTTCAGTTTCCTCAGTTATAAAATGGGAGATAATAACAGCACCTTAAAAGGTTGTTTTACTTTGTAAAGTGCTTAGCACAGTGTCTGGTAGGTAGCTGATACTCTCCTTCCCCTATGCATAGTGTGGCAGTCAGTCAAGTAGTCAAGTGGTGGTCCAGTTCATTGGTGGTGTTACTTAGTCATTTCAGTTGGGTCTGACTCTTTGTGACCCCATTTGGAGTTTTCTTGATAAAGATACTAGAATAGTTTGCCATTTCTTTCTCCAACTCATTTTACAAATGAGGAACCTGAGGCAAACAGGGTCAAGTGACTTGCCCAGGATCACTCAGATAATAAGTCTCTGAGACTGGACTTATACTCATAAAAATGAGTCTTCCTTATTCCAAGTTCAGTGCTCTATCCTCTGCCTCACCTAGTTATCCTAGTTCAGTGGGGAAGGATTTTAAATTATGGAGTTGAGCATTACAGTTTCAGAGTCAAGTACCTGAGAAGGAATCATTCTTGAGGTTGAGAGGGGAAAGTCTCTTCTACCCCTCCTACCACTAACCATGTAATTGGAGAGATTGGAGCAGAAGCAACTAATGCATCCAGCTAGGACCAAAGACACTGGACTAGCAAGAGAGAATACTCCAACTAAATGACCTGTTGAGGACAAGCAGCTGGGGAAAGACAGTCACTTGAGGAGGAAGGAAGCTTCTAGGAGAGTGATCTTTTGCATCAAAGAAGAATGCTGGGTATGGACTAAAGAAAGGACTCCTAGGCATAAAGCACCAGAAGTTAGGAGTTACCCTTTGGCACTGTTATGACTTAGGGATCAGCCAGTCCCTGTGTGCCTTGCTCCCACTATCTTCTCAGTTTGAGCCTCCTCTTCCAGTGGATCTGTATGTGTGAGAGAGTATTTCCCAGGTTTTAGGGGAGAATGTTTTATACCAACTGTTCTTAATACACCATCTCAGTAAATCCTTTTATTTAAAGCAAATTAATTATGGTTGGCTGATTGTTAATAGAAAACAGAATGGCGGGGGCTAAGGAGCAATGATCCTAGAAGTATTGCCTCCCAGAGTTACCCCCAGGATGACCCCAAGTCTGGAGACTCCAATGGGGCAGTGGGAGTTTGGAGGAGTGACCAAAAGAGGTGTTCTACTACTATTTTTGTTGCGTGATCTTTGGCAAGTGACTGTCTTAGTTTCCTCATTTGTAAAACAGGGATGATACACTGTGGTGCAATCAAACATAACGGACTTCTCTACTAGCAGCAATGCAAGGATCCAGAGCAAGGCTGAGGGACTTATGAGAAAGAAAACTAGCCACATTCAGAGGAAGAACTGTGGGAGGAGAAACACAGAAGAAAAACCAACTGCTTGAACACGTGGGCTGAGGGGGATATTATTGGGGATGTAGACACTAAAGGATAACTCTAGTCCATCTCTCAATAATATGGATTTAGGTCTTAATCAATGATACATGTAAAACCCAGTGGAACTGTGCGTTGGCTAAGGGGATTTAGGGGGTCTGGGGGAGAGGGAAAGAACATGAAATATGTAACTAGGGGAAAATATTCAAAATAAAAATTAAAGAAACTTGAAAAAAATAAAACAGAGATAATAACATCTGCATAATTTACCTCGAGGGGCTTTTGTGAGGAATCAACTTGCAAACTGGAAAGTGTTCTAGAAACATAACATGAGCCATTCTTGTGATTAGTAATCCATGGTTCAGATTTACCTGAGCTTTGGTCTCAGGACCAGCAGCTGCATCCTTCTGTAGCAACTGATAGCCCAGGCTGGAAATCTCCTTCTTAATACTCATCATGATGTCCGAGTAGTTCTCATAATGCTTCATCTGGTGGGTCAGGTGGGCCACGCTTTCTTTCATGAAATCATTTTCCCGGCTAAGGTTTGTCTTAATGGTCTGAAAAGGACAGGGGCAAGAAGCATAGTACTTCAGTAGAAAGAACACTGAACTTTTAGGAAGAACCATTTGGGTTCAAGTCCTAGGTCTGTTAATAGCTGCATGACCCTGGGCAGGTCATTTCCCATCTGAACCTCAGTTTACATACATGAAATGGAAATGGTAGTCTTTATACTTTCTCCCAGGACTAATAAGAGCAAAGTGATTTGTAAGTATGAAGTGGCACAGTGGATAGAGTGCCAGATCTGGAGTCAGGAAGACCTGACTTCAAATGTGACCTCAAACATTTAATGGCCAGGGAGACCCTGAGCAAGTCACTCAACTCTGTTCACCTCAGATTCCTCATTTGTAAATGAGCTGGAAGAGGAAATAGCAAAACACTCCACTATCTTTGCTGAGAAAATCCCAAATGGGTTCACAAGGAGTCAGACATGACTAATTGACTAACACCACTTCCTTCCTTCCTTCCTTCCTTCCTTCCTTCCTTCCTTCCTTCCTTCCTTCCTTCCTTCCTTCCTTCCTTC
>NC_058131.1:318446168-318468668 GCF_016433145.1 Gracilinanus agilis
TTCCTTCCTTCCTTCCTTCCTTCCTTCCTTCTTTCCTTCCTTCCTTCCTTCCTTTCTTTTTCTTCCTCCCTCCCTTTCTCCCTCCCTCCCTCCCTTCCTCTCTTCCCCCTCTCTCTTTTCATAGCTTAAAAAATGTAGTCAACAGTCTTGACTTCATATTCAAACCTAGATTCTTCATTTGGCATTAGCCCTAGCTGAAGGTAGCTGGATGGTACAGGAGAGAAAACAATGGATTTGGAATCAAGAGGACCTGAGTTGAAATGTTGCCTCAGAGACTTACTAGTATAGTAATTCTGGGCAAGTCATTTAACCTCTGTTTCCCCATCTCTAAAATGGGAACAATAATAATCCTGCCTCCCTGAGGGAATGTGAAATAACATTTGTAATGCACTTTGCAAACCTTAATGCACTATGTTGTTGTTGTTCAGTCATTTCAGTTATGCTTGACTCTTTGGGACCCTATTTGAGACCTTATCTTGGCAAAGTTTCCCATTTCCTTCTGTAATCTATTTTACAGATGAGGAAACTGAGGCAAACAGGGTTAAATGATTTGCCCAGGGTCACACAGCTAGTGTCTGAGGCCAAATTTGACTTCGAGTCTTCCTGAGTCCAGGCTAGTGCTCTATCTGCCCAAAGCACAATAGAAATAGAAGTTATCATTATAAGTTTACTATTAATAATCTCAGAGTGGACACGCCACCAACTTTGCCACCTTTCTTGGGAGTTTCAATATCTTCATCTGGTAAATGGAGACAATGAAACCTCCAATGCTCGTGTACTTCACAGGGTTGTCCCAAGGCTCTGGGGAGACGAGGGATGGGAAATACATGAATGTGGTTGCTAAAGCTGATTAATTAGTGAAAGATCTAGCGTCTCTCTAAGAGGCACTAAAGAGGAAGACACCGAAGAAGGGTGTCCACACCGAAGCCAGAAGAGTCTGAGGGAAGACTCTGGGAGACAAGGAAGGTTGGGCATACCATGGAGGCAGTGGGAGGAAGCCTGAAGGGAGACTGACCTTTTCCCAGCTGAAGAGGGAGGTGGTGGTGGGGGTTGTAGATGGGCTTTAGAACCCAGCCAGTAAAGACAAGGCAATAATCACTGCTCATGTTTTACTCTTTACAAAGGACTTTCATCAGCATGATCCAGGGGAGGGCAAGGGTGATTGTCCACATTGTACAGACGAGGAAAATGAGGCTTAATTATCTTGCACATACACTTATTAAAGTGCCTATTGTGAACTGAACCTTGGGCTCAATGCCAGTAGCACAAGTTAACATACATAAAGCACTAGACAAACTGCGGGACATAGGTGGCACGGTGGATAGAGCACTGGGGCAGGAGTCAGGAAGACCTGAGTTCAACTCCAGCCTTAGCTGTGTGGCCCTGGGCAAATTACTTCACCCT
Source organism: Gracilinanus agilis (assembly GCF_016433145.1). Taxonomy (NCBI): domain Eukaryota; kingdom Metazoa; phylum Chordata; class Mammalia; order Didelphimorphia; family Didelphidae; genus Gracilinanus; species Gracilinanus agilis. Next base: position 318,447,573 of record NC_058131.1, read on the forward strand.
GTTTGCCTCAGTTTCCTCATCTGTAACATGAGCTGGAGAAGGAAATGACCAACCACTCCAGGATCTCTGCCAAGAAAACTCCATGGACAAAATCCATGTGGTCATGTAGAGTCGGACATGATGGAACAACCCACAAAAATACAAACTCTATAAATGTTAACTGGGGTTATTATTGATTCTTTATAAAACATTTTATTCGCCTTATCTCACCTTCCCCTCAAAAGTACATTGTGAGGTAGATAGAGTACAGGCATTATTAACCCCATTTTACAGTTGAGGAAATTGAGGCCCACAGAGAGAAATGTCAAAGTCACACAGCAAGTAAGTTCTCATTGTAGGTCCATAAATCAGGCCTCCTGATTCCAAGTCCAGTGTTCTTTTCATTCCCCTCAGGCAGCCTCTAATGACAATTTTAACAGTGTTCTTTTTTTTTTTTTCAAACCCTTGCCTTCCATCTTAGAATCAGTATTGTGTATTGGTTCCAGAAAAGCAGTAAGGGATAGGCAATGGGGGTCAAGTGACTTGCCCAGGGTCATGCAGCTAGGAGTGTCTGAGGCCAGATTTGAACCTAGGACCTCCCGTCTCTAGGCCTGGGTCTCAAACCACTGAGCCACTCAGTTGCCCCCATGAATGTTCTTTGTCTCATCATTTTCACTAGGTCAAGGAGGCTGCCTAGACTAGAGGTAGGCTTTGGGGGGGTAAGGGAACAATGAGGAATTGAAACAACTCACATTTCTGTCATCCTTGAACACTGAGGATTATTATTATAATTTTTCAGTTGAAGAAACTGAGGCTCAGGGAAAGGAAGTGACTTGTCCAAGCTCACACAGTTGGGAAATGACAGCTGGAATTTGAACTCATCCATTTACTCAACAAACATTTATTAAGCACCTATTACAAGCCAAGTATTATGCTTGGGAAGCAAAGACTATTCTCTTTACTCTAAGACAGTCTCTCCACTAAATCTCCATTTTGAAAGGATTAAGGCTGAGGGCAAGTAGATGGCTCAAGGGATAGAGAGCTGAAGGTTCTGGGTTCACATATGGCCTCAGACATTTTCTAGCTGGGTGACCCCAGGCAATATAACTCCAATCGCCTAGCCCTTACTGCTCGTCAACCTTAGGACAATCAATTCTAAGAGGGAAGGTAAGTGTTTAAAGCTGACCCAAGAAGGGATTTGGTTCCCTTTGTTGGGGTCCCTGGATGGTAAAGATGAAGCTGTTACTTCCTTTTGTTCTGGCTGTCCCTAAAGAGGGGAAGGTATAGAAGAGAACACAGCTTTCTTTTCCTGGTGGTCTGGGGTTCCCAGACACCATATTTCTTACAAATAAGATTCAGGGGGAAAGTTTGTCCTATCTTTGAACCAATCTGGAATCTTGTTTCTACTCCAGTCATTCGTCCCATACCCTGTCGCCATCTTGGGGGAGTCAGACTCTCTCACCTCTTCTAGGGTGTTCATCTGAGAGGCCACTTTGTTGATGTAGGCGTGGACTTTCATCAGGTCCATACTGTACAACGTCCCTTCTAGGAGGTCAACCATAGACTGGAGCTATAAAGAAAAAAGGCCACAGTTTGCCATTAGATCCCCCAACTTCACATCCAGTCCCCTGCCTGGGGCCTCAGACCATGTTGGGAGAGTGTGAGCTTCCTGTCAGTGGAAGTATTTGAGCAGAAACTGGACAAACACTTGTTGGGGATGTTATATAAAGGATTCATGGTCCAGCAAGAGGTTGTCTCGCATGACCTCTGGCATAGGAAGCTTTAAAAGCAACAAAGGAAAGCTCTGGGAAGTATTTCCTTCACTTTTAACTTCTGTATAGTTAGAAAATCTTGAACCCCTAAAACTACATTACCCAGAATGCTTTTCCCTTCGTGCACCTTTGCATCTTCATGTAATTGTTTATAAGTTCTCTAGCTCCTCCCGCTCTCTCTCTTCTCTTGAGACCAGGGCTGGATTAGGTAGGTTTTTTTTAAACTTTAGTTATTATTAATAAAACTTTTAAAATAGAATACTTAGTTATTGTATATTAATATTAATTTCTATACTCTTCAGCACCTGGGGCTCCACTTGTATCAAACTAGGATTGGTTTCCATCAAGAATCTTCTTCAACTATTCGAACAGCGATTCAGATAGATGGAGATATTTGACGCATTCTTGTTAGCTCCAGGTGCTAAGCTTGAAGGAAGTGGAGGAAGTTACAAGGAAAATGAGTTCAGCATGAAATAGGAAAGAACTGTCTAACAAATAGAGCTCCCCAACATTGGAAAAGCTTGCTTTGAAAGATAGTGAGTTCCTCATTACTGTGGGTATCCGAGCAGAGAGTGGATTTTGTAACAGAGAAATGTACATTGTATAGAGGGTTGAACAAGATGACTTCTGAGGTCTACACTTCCCCAACTGTCTCTTTGATACTTTGGCTTTATATCTTTTTTTAAAAACCCTAAATTTCTGTCTTAGGACTGATATTAAAGTTTTAAGGCAGAAGAGGGGTGAGAGCTAGACAACTGGAGTTAAGTTACTTATCCAGGGTTACATAGCTAGGAAGTGTTTGAGGCCACATTTGAATCCAGGACCTCCCAACTCCTGGTGCTCTATCCATTGAGGTACTAGCTGTCCTGATACTTTGATTTTTAAGGAAAATTGGTCTAGAAAAAAGAACACTGAGCTACGACTCTGCAAAACTGGGTTCCAGATAAGTGTCTACCACCAGCTCAAGCTGTGACCCTGAGCAAGTCGTATCCCCATCTTTAAACTTTAGTTTCTTTATCATTAAATGATATTACTAGACTAAAATTCTTTCAGTTTTGACCCTTTGTACTAAGATCCCTTCAAGTACTGTGTTCTAAATACTTTTTGATGCTAATATTCTATTTTCTATGATCTCACTTATTATTTTAAAGGTCTTACAGTTTATGTTCTATGGATCCCTCCAGCATTCATATTCTATGATCTAAGGGGCCCTGCTAGGGCTCGTGTTCTGTATTCTAAGGACCTTTCCAGTATTAGCAATTTCTATACTTTAAGGCCCATTCTTGCCTTCACATTTTGTGTTCTAAGAGGCCTTCTAGCTCATGGTCTATGTTCTCAAATTCCTTCCGGTCTTCATAGTTTGTGTTCTAAGGTCCCTTCCAATTTTTTTTGGTCCCAATATTCTCCAGCCTAAGGTTCCTTCAAGTTCTATCAATTTATGTTTCAAAGTAACTTCCAGCTCTATCATTTAATGTTCTAAGCTCCCTGCTAGTCTAAGTCCTAAAGTTCCTCCCAGTTCTAACAATTTATGTTCTATAGTCCTTTTCGCTCTAACATTCTAAGTTTGTTTCCTTCTAACCTTAACATTCTGTTTTAAGGTCCTTTCTAGTAATTATATTTTAGCTCTAAGGACTAGTCCAGCTCTCAAAGTTCACATTCTGAGGTTTCTTTGGCCAACAATGCATTTGAGCCACTAAGAGGAAAAAAACCCTTCACAAGAGCTTAAAGCTGGGAACTTCCTATGTTTGGTGGGTTGGGGTCCCCTCCTTAGAGCCCATCCTCTGCCTTGAGGCCTTGGATAATTTCTAGAAAATTTTGCTGTTTCCCCTTCCTTCTTTTGGTCCTATGTTCCCTTCCTGCCTGGAAAGCTGGTCCCTTCCCATGTGTATTTGATGTTACTTTGCCTGGTCTGGGAGCAAAGAGGGATACAGAGTCCACACCCTTTTCCCTCATTGACTCCATGGCCCAGGTCTCCTCCTCCCACCAAATTGGAAAAATGATGAGACAAAAAGCACACACCCAGGACATTGTCCTAACTGACCTTTAATTGAAGTCACCGCTTCCTTGGGAGGGGATAGAAGGACTGGCATGAGAAGCCAAAGGACTTGGTAGGGGAATGGTTATCACACAAAACAGCTCTTGTTGGGAGGAGGGACATCAAAGACCATGACTGAAAAAAAAACTCCCCTTGGCTCCTGTCTTCTCTCCTTAGCCTCCATCCCTGCACATATGCCATTCCTCCAGCTCTTCCCTATTTTCCACCAGATTCCCACTTGTCTTCCTGTCTTCTCTGTTGGACATCCACCCCATCCCACCATTTCTCCAAGCAACTACATGAGCAATAACTGCCCCTGATCTCAAAATTCTCCCTTCACTATTATCTGCCATTATATTTACTATAATCATTTCTCCTCCTAAAATCTTGCTTAATGGCAAAGCTGCTCTTCTCTGGCAGCCTCCTAAATCCCCAACCTCGATAATATTCATCCCTCCCTTCAACCAATGCTCGCAGGAAACATGGGTTTGACTTTTACACTTTACTTAGACTCCAGGGGACAGAGCTGATCCTTAGCTCCTTGGCTCAGTTTCCTGAGGCCAAAGTCTGACTCATCTCTCCTCCCTTCCCACCCATACCCCCCTCAAAAAAAGAGGGCCCGAGATCTATGACCTGGAGAAACACCCTTACTAGTCTGGAAGGAACAGGATTGTAAAGCAGAGCTCTGCCAAAGTCCAAAACACAAAAAAATGTATGACTCCCCAGGATTTCTGGAATAGCATTGAAACCCATGTGCTGCTACCAGAAAGAGTAGAAAGGACCCTGTGCTAGGAGTAAGGAAACCTGCATTCTGATAGAGGACCTATTTTGGACCTGGTTTTCACCACCAAGAAATCTTAATGAGCTGTATGACCCTGGACAAATCTCTCCCTCTCTTTGAGCCTCAGTTTCTTTATCTGTAAAATGAAGGAGTCAGATTAGGTAACTCTTAGAGTCCCTTCCAACACCAATATTCTACATCTAAAGTTCCATTCTATGTTCTAAGTTCCATGTTTTATGTCCTCACGTTCTATGTTTTATAGTCTTATTCCAAGTTGAATATTCTACATTCAAGGTCCATTTCAGTTCTTATTCTCATGATTCTAAGGTCCTTTACTTCTCTAACCCTGTATGAGTGCAATTTACTGAGATGAGAGAGTAGGGAATTTATTGAAATCAGTAGCTTTACGTTACAGCAGTGTTTTGCCATTTAGGTTGTGTATAAGATTTTTGTTTTTGATGATGTACTGTTGAGTGTTGGAGGGGTCCCATAACGGATCTTGTAATCGATTGAATCTGGACCCGAAGTCTGCCTCCCTTCTAGTCTTTCCACCACCTCAGCCACTGTGGTAGCTTCCCCCTCTCCTGAGCGCATACCTATTTAGTGCCACTCTACGTACCTTGAAGAGTTCTGGTGCTTGCTTCTTGATCTTTTCCATCTTCCATTCATTCTCACAGGGATTGAGAGAGGAAGGGGGAGCGGTACAGGAGCAGCGGCAATCGGCCCCAGAACTCACAGTTTCCACCGTGTAGAAGTCTTCCACCCTCATACTCCCACTGCGGACGCGGCTGCAGGCGTCCTTGCTCAGGGGTCTCAGGATGCACTTGCAGCGGCAGTCAGAGCCCTCAGATGTCATCTGAACCTGGTCCGTATCACCAAACACCTGAGGGGAATCGTAGAACAGAGGCTCTTGGGGAGAAGCCCCAAAGGTGGTCTGGGTACTGGACTGAGAAGCACCTGTTTAATTGTTAGGCTGAGGAGGCACATGGCAAGTAGGGGCTGCCAATGTGGGTTCCTACTCTCTTTTTTTCTTCAATAATATTTTATTTTTCCCAAATATATGTAACTCCTCCTCTCTTAAGTAGACACTTTTCCTTTTTATGGGAAGTGAAAGAAGTAATGAGAGGACCTATTTTGGACCTGATTCTCACCACCAAGAAAGAACTAGATGGTGAATTAGAAATATTGAGCACCTTGGTGGGAAGCCACCACTCACTCCACCTCAGAAACTCTGATTGAGGAGGAAAGGAAATGCATACATAGTCTGACAGGCATCTTAGATTTTCAGAGAATAGATTTCAAAACAGAGGAAGCTAGGTAGGAGCCCACTGCCTAAAATTCTGTGGGGGAAGTCAGTGCAAAAGGGGTAGGAAGCTCTCAAGAATGAAGTGCTGGGAGCAGTTAGGTGGCTCAGTGGATATAAAGCTAGGCCTGGAGATGGGAGATTCTGGGTTCAAATCTAGCCTCGGATACTTTCTGACAAGTCACTTAATCTTCATTGCCTAGCCCTTACCACTCTTCTGCCTTGGAACCAATACTTAGGGTCAATTTTTTTTTTATTTTTTATTTATTTTTTATTTTTTAAACCCTTAACTTCTGTGTATTGACTTATAGGTGGAAGAGTGGTAAGGGTAGGCAATGGGGGTCAAGTGACTTGCCCAGGGTCACACAGCTGGGAAGTGTTTGAGGCCGGATCTGAACCTAGGACCTCCCGTCTCTAGGCCCGGCTCTCAATCCACTGAGCTACCCAGCTGCCCCCCTTAGGGTCAATTTTAAGACAGAAGATAAGGGTTAAAAATAAAGAATGAAATTCTGAAAACAGAAACAACTCGAATGAGGAAGGAAAGACAGCATTGTCTATAGAGATCAATGTGGGTGTATAGTGTAGACTTTCAGATATAAAGGTTGTAGACGTAAATATAAGTCATGGAAACAAAGTGTTGTAGGGTCTTGTAAGAATGTTAAAATTTGGAACAAGCTGAGACTGGCAGTGAATGCTGACAGCGAGAAGGGCATGTTAACCCTACAGTAGGACCTCATTTTATGAGAACTTAACATACTTGATGTCAGGTGTATGCAATTGGCATCTAAAAAAAAAGGCAGGAAAATAGGTAAAATAAAAATTTAATTGTACATTAAATCCATGCCATTTCCCCAAGTGGCGTAAAGTCTCACAGCAGTTCACCCAACCATGCTCATTCTATGAGAAGCATTAGTGGGAGGCATTATATTGTTTTGCACCAAACATTAGCTACCTGAGTCGATCTTTGTCCAGAGTTCTCACTTGTAACAAGTCGAGTCCCTGTCAGAGCAGGGCTTCCCTTTGTTCCATTAATACCACTTAGTTATTAATAATGGCCCCAAAGTATAAAAACGGTGATGCTGGGAGCTCCAATAAGCCTAAGGAAAATCAAAAAGTGCCTACGTATGCTTGAATAAGAAACACTTGAAGTTTGCTTTTTATGCATGATTTTCAGCTTACATGAAGGGTCTTGGAATGTATCGGTTGCGTAAAATAAGATCCTAGTGTATTGGGCAAAAGGGAGAGAGAAAGCCAAGAAAGGACAGGATAGTTGTTCAGGAGGGTTGAGACAATGATAACGGGCAATGGAGAGAAGGCAGGACTATTGGACTCATTTCGCTTCTCTTTTCTCTGCTAAGAAAGTTGATCTTGAACTAGGAAAGATGGAACAAAAATGATTAATAACGCATTGGAGCCCAAGGTGAGTTAGGAGATAGTAAGAGAATGCTTGACTGTCTTGGATGACTTTGAGTCACCAGACTTGAATAAACTACATCCCAGGGTACTGAAGGAAGTAGCATGTGTAATTATTAAGTCAGCAGAAGAGATCTTTGAAAGATTGTAGAGAATGGGATTTATGTTACAGGACTGAAGAAGGACAGATGTCCCAATTTTCAAAACCAGGAAGAGGGAAGAGTTTGTAATCTATGGAGTATTGAGCTTGATTTCAGGTCCTGAAAAAAAAATCCTAGAAAATATTTTTAAAAGGGGCAAATAGGTGGCTCAGTGGATAAAGAGCCAGGCCAGGAGATGGGAGGTCCTGGGTTCAAATCCGGTCTCAGACACTTCCTAGCTATATGACTCTGGGCAAGTCACTTAACTCCCATTGCCTAGCCTTTATGGCTCTTCTGCCTTGGATTCCAAGGCAGAAGGTCAAGTTGTTTTTTTTGTTTTTGTTTTTGTTTTTTTTTGTTTTTTTAAGTTTCATGCTGTATAAGAGTATAATCTGGTAGATTTAAATCTGACTGATAGCATCTTAAAGACTTCAGAAGTGGGAAAAGGAAGGGAATAATTATTATCTAGTATCTATTATATGCCAGGCACTGTACTAAGTCCTTTACAAATTTTATCTCATTTGATCCTCATAATAACCTTGTGAGGTAAGTGCTCTTATTATTACCACTTTAGCATTGAGGAAAATGAGACAGACAGAGATTAAGTGACTTGCCCAGGGTCATACAGCCAAATATATGGCCGAGGCAGGATTTGAATTCAGGTTTCCCTGACTCCAGGCCCATCATTCTATACACTGTGTGACCTAGCTGCCTCAAGGTAAATATCAACTTGGAAGATGGTCTCTAGTGAAGACTGCCCAAAAGCTCTGTCTGGGGTTTTGTGCTTATTTTTACCTTGTTATAAATAACTTGGGTAATGGTCTAGATTGCATGTTTATTAGATTTGCAAATGGAACAAAACTTGGAGGATAGAATAACTAATTAAATGATGGAGCCAGGATCCCAGAAGACTTTCATAGATTAGAACCATTGACTGAATCAAAGAAAAGGAAATTTAATAGTGATAGATATAAAGTCTTATACTCATGTTAAAAAAAAATCATCATTCTTTTGAAAAAGATCTGGAGGTCTTAGTGGACTGCAAGCTCTGTATGGTGCCTTTTCAACATGACAGTCAGCAAATCTAATTCAACCTTAAATTGGATAAAGAGGAGAACAGTGTCCAGAGTTTGGGCAATGACAGTCTCACTGTTCTTTGCCCTGGTCAGGTCCCATCTAGAGGGCTATATTCAATTCTGCCTGCCATCTTTGAGAAAGGAGAGTATAAGAGGGCCCAGAGGAAGGCAATCAGGATGGTGAGGGGAAAGAACAAAAACATTTAGCATAGAGAAGATTTAAGGGGGAGGGAGAAGGACCATTATAGTTACCTATAAGTAAAGTATCGTGGGGAAGGATTAGACTTCTGCTTTAGACTACTTCAAAATGAGAATAACTACAAGTGATCTGAGCATTCCCAGATTAAAAGACATAAAGCTATAAAGGAAAGGGTCTTGCAAGGAGATTCAGGAGGTATGGATTTGAACCCTGGTTCTGATCCATAATAGCTGTGGTCTTACACAAGTAATAGACTTAAGAACTGAGAGAGTCCTTAAAGATCCTCTAATCTATCTTCCTCCATTTATGGATGAGGAAACCAAGGTCCAGAAATAGTAAGCAGTAGGGTCAAGATTTGAACTCAGACACTTTGACTTTTCTGGGTCTTAGCTTCAATCTTAGATAAATGGAGATATTAATCCTAATACTTGCCAAAACAAGGTCGTTTTTTAAAAAACTGGAATGTGTTGGAATGAAAAATATACTAGGTTTGAACCCTAGTCTTTGTTACCTGAGTGATATGATCCCATTCTGGGCCTCAGTTTCCTCTTTTGTAAAACCAGAGGGTTGGATTAGATCATCTCTAAGGTCTTTCCTTGCTCTAAATCCTATTATTCTGTAAACTATAAAGGACTAGGGAAATGTGAGTTATTCTTGGGAAAATCACTTCAATTGTCTTAATTTTCTTCAGCTGTAAAATAGGGATAAGAATACTTGCATTGCCTTCCTTGTAAAAGTTGTCACAACCCGGCCTCAGCCACTTCCAGCTGTGTGACCCTGGGCAAGTCACTTGACCCCCATTGCCCAACCTTACCACTCTTCCACCTATGAGAAAATATACCAAAGTACAAGGGTTTAAAAAAAAAAAAAGTTGTCACGAGAAACACATTTTGTAACTGAATACAGAAATGGGTACAAAAATTGCTTTTTTTGTTTTTGTTTTGGATTACCAATTTTGTAATGGTAGTAATTAGATCAGAGTTCTTCTTGGTTTGTTTTTTTTTTTTTTTTAAATAAACCCTCACCTTCTATCTTAGAATTGATGCCAAGTATTGGTTCCAAGGCAGAAGAGAGGTAAGGGCTAGAGTAAATGGGATTAAGTTACTTGCTCAGGGTCACACAGCTAGGAAGTATCTGAGACCAGATTCGAACCAAGGACCACCATGTTCATCATTTATTTATTTGCTTGTTTGTTTGTTTATTAATTATTTTTTAAATTTCAAGATCAGATTTCCACATGAGTTTTCCAGTTATATGATCCATAGTGTCTCCCTCTCTTCTTCCCTCTCCCTTCCCAGAGCTAACAAGCAATTCAATCTGAGTTATGCATATATTATCACACAAAACATATTTCCATATTATTCAATTTTGTAATCTTATAGAGGTGTTTATCTTTTTAAAAGCCACTTTGCCTGATTTCTTCATGGTCTTGATGTCTTGACGTAAGCCTTCTCTTTCCCTCTTTTTTGGAGTTTTTGAAAGAGAAGGCCAGGAGTACTGGTTCAACTCTAACCCCATAATCCTGTGGGGAAGCCAGACCTGTCCTGAGCAAGGAGTTCTGGGACAGAGAGGAAGCTTTTGGTAACAAGGACATTTTCCTGGCAAAACTTACTTTTGAAGTTGCCAGGTAATTATGTCCTACCTGTTAATGATTAACATCAGACCAGGATGAGGGCTCAGTGTTTGCCACATTCCACAGTCCCATGCCATTTGTAGGAGGAGCTTCCAAATGCTAATTCCATCCAATCAATCACAGAATCACTGATACCACTTGGCTGGGAAGGGCCATTAGAACTTAGATGGTTAAGACAAAGAAGTTGGACTTAGAATGAAAAGAGAACCCAGCCACAGAATATTAAATAGGACCTTAGAATGCCGAAGGTCAGACATGGAAGAGGCCTTAAATTTCCTAATATCAGAGCTGAAAGGGATGTTAGAACACAATATCAGAGCAGAGTAGGACCTCGTTTTATGAGAACTCAGCATACTTCAATTCAGGTGTATGCAACTGGCAACTAAAAAAAATAAAGGCAGAAAAATAGGTAAAATAAAAATTTAATTGCACACTAATCCATGCCATTTCCCCAAGTAGCATAAAGTCTCACAGCAGTTCACCCAATCATGCTCATTCTGGGAGAAGCATTCGTGGGAGAGAGCCTTCAAACTTCATTAGCTTAACCCTTTCATTTTAGTGAAGGAAACTGAAATCAGGAAAATGAGACCCAGAGAGGGCTACAATTCTGTGTTCGTCAGTGGCACAGTCACACTAGAACCCAGGTCCTCTGGTTGTCTGCACTAAATCAGCTTCTCAGCCCTGTAAGATCCATCCTGAGGGGTCTCCAGACCCTCAGAGAGTCTGTGTCCTGCTAGCCCCTAGGCTCCCCGCTTCTGCCCCCCTCACAATCCCAGCCTGTGCCTCTCTGGCCTGATCGGATGGGGCCCTAGCAAAAGGGGAGCTAACAGAGATTGGGTGTGGGGGACTTAAACTGGCGCCTCCCCCATTACTGGGCAGGAAAAGCTATTTAGCTCATCTGCCCAAGCAGCGACCATCTGCTACATTCTTTCCCTCAGTGATGAGGTGCAACGTCCTATGTGGTTCAGGGAGGTTGGCAAGGCTCACTCAGGCCCACTGGTGGGTCAGTTTTCAAGCTGGCCTGGAAATAGCCTTTGGTAACAATCCTGGGTTTGGTCCAGGAGGGGAGCACCCCACATCCTACAACCCCCCACCCAGGCCAAATCCTGCCCAGCTGGCTCATGTCTCCCAGCCCCCACCTCCCTCCTGCCCCTCCCACCACCCATCTTTTCACTTTTGCTAAGGACAAAGCCTTGTGCCTAAGAGCCATATTTGGAGGTGGAACCGACTCTGAATTCCTTCCTCTCCTCCACTAATTTACACAATGAAGGACGATTCCTAATAACAGAATGTTAGAGCCCGACAGAACCCCAGAACATAGGATGTCAGAATAGGGAACGGAGAAGGTTAGGGCTCAGAAGACAAAGTGTTAGACTCTAAAACAAAAAGTGTGAGTGTGTGAGAGGCAGCAACCTCAGAGATTTATCTTTTTTGTCCAACCCCTTTATTTTATTTTATTTCATTTCATTTCATTTCATTTCATTTTATTTAACCCTTACCTTCCGTCCTGGAATCAATACTGTGTATTGGCGGGGGCAGCTGGGTGGCTCAGTGGATTGAGAATCAGGCCTAGAGACTGGAGGCCCTAGGTTCAAAGCCAGCCTCAGACACTTCCCAGCTGTGTGACCCTGGGCAAGTGACTGGGCCCCCATTGCCCACCCTTACCACTCTTCCGCCTATGAACCAATACACAGAAGTTAAGAGTTTAAAAAAAAAAAAATACTGCGTATTGGCTCCAAGGCGGAAGAGTGGTAAGGGTGGGCAATGGGGGTCAAGTGACTTGCCCAGGGTCACACAGCTGGCAAGTGTCTGAGGCCAGATTTGAACTTGGGACCTCCCATCTCTAGGCCTGGCTCTCAATCCACTGAGCTACCGAGCTACCCTCTTCAAGCCCTTTATTTTAAAGAGGAGGAAATAGAAACCCAGAGAAAGAAAACAACTTTCCCAAAGTCAGAGCTGAATGGGATGGAGTTAGGATTAGAACTCAGTTCTCTTGCCTCCTGGTTTAGGGCTCATTCCAGGACACCCATCTATAAAGAAGGGTCATTTTTAATGACTGTGTTCCAGAAATCCTGGGAAGTCTTTTGATGACTCTTTATAACTGGCTCTTTTTCTTAATCCTGTCCTCCCTCCAGGCAAATCTGGAAAATGTGTTTCTTCAAGTCCAGCATCTCCCTGGTTCTCACTCTCTTCTTTCACTCCCCTCCCCTCCTACCCCTGAAACAAAACTCCTCACTGCCCACATATTCTGCTGCTGTCCTCATTTTCTCGGTGATTTTTGTATAAACAGGACCCTGAATGCTCGTAAGCAGTTCACAGTGGAATCTAAAAACCATCATGGGGAAAATTAGTGGTTTAACTGAAAATGAGTCAATTAGACTTTAGGATGGATCAAATTCTGCAAGGATCACTGGTGCCAAAGAAGGTTGCTATTCTCCCTTTCTCTCCTTTTATATTTCCTCTCCAACCCCTCACCTCCTTCTACAAAGATATCCTGCCACCTACTTGGAAGATGATTCTGCCCTTTCAAAAGCCTGAAAATCTGGCCTCTGGAGCTCTTGATTGAGATAGTTTAGTTAAGATTGAGCAAACGGGGTGTGTGTGTGTGTGTGTGTGTGTGTGTGTGTGTGTGTGTGTGTGTGTGTGCGCTGATTTGTTATTGTTCATCCTTCCTTTTTGAAGATCACAGGATTTGAGTGAGGCAGAGTTGCAAAGAGTCATCAGCCTCATTCTTTCTTCCAGAATCATTAAAGACCACTGGCCAGGCAAAAGTAAAAATGGCTGGAGATGGCCTTAGACTCAGTGGATGACCTGCTATCTTCTATGTCCGACCAAGTTCTAAGTACTCCACAGTGCCGGCTTTAACCACTTTCATGGCCTTTGGAATAAATTGTTCTCATTTGCCTATGAATGTGTGTGTGTGTGTGTGTGTGTGTGTGTGTGTGTGTGTGTTAGCCCTTCACATGCTCGGGGTAGGCATCCCCCTAACTCTGAGAGGTTTGAGATCTTTCAGTTACCCTCAACTGAAGTAGCAGATAGATTATGTCTCCTGAAATGGTTTTATTGCGGTGTGGCTGCTGCACATGTTACAGCTTCTTGGATCAACTGGTAAGAGTTGTAAGCTTGGCAAGCTCCCACACCAGAAATGTTAGTCCTCTTGGAATACCCCAAATCACCTAATTATGGATAAACCTCCCTGGTCAGTTCCAATTTCTTTTGTCTCGTCTCTCTACCCTATAAATCTGAACTTGGGTATGAGTCCCAACTCTCACATTTACTAGTTCAGCAGCTCTGTTACCTCTCTAAACCTCAGTTTCCTCGTCTATAAAGTAGAGAAAATAATCCTTACTTCCCACCTGCTTCAGAGGGATGCTAGAAGGAAAATCAATACAAAGTCCCTCACTTGGAATAAAAAAATCAACTTCGTAAGTATATAAGCATATACTTATGAGTATGTTGGACAGAGGAAATATGTTGGTTCCTGTGCAAAAGGTCTGGAGGTTTTAATGGATTGCAAGTTCAGCGTGACTTAGTAATGTAACATCAACTAAAACAAAAGCTAATGAGATCTTGGGTTTCATCAAGAGAAGCATTTTGTCCATATTGAGAGCATTATGTTTGTTTGTTTTTTAATCCTTACCTTCCATCTTAGTATCCATACCATATATTGGTACAAAGGCAGAAGAGTGGTAAGGGCTAGAAAATGAGAATTAAGTGACTTGTCCAGGGTCGCCCTGCTTGGAAGTGTCTGAGGCCACATTTGATCCCAGGACCACCTATCTCTGGGCTTGGCTTTCAATCCGCTGAGTCACCTAGCTGCTCCTGATTACATTCTCTTCGTCAAGTCACATTTAGAATACCAGATTCAGTTTTGGTTACCACATTTTAGAAACGACTTCATTGACCTGGAGAAGGCTTGGAGTAAGGCAACAAGGAGAGTGAGGAGCCTTTTGACTGTATCATAGCAAGAATGACACTAAATGAACTGAAGATATTGAGTCTAGAGAAGAGAAGATTTAGGGATTGGCAAAAGAGCCAACTTCAAATATTTGACAGACTGTCAAATGGAAGAGAGATTAGGCACATTCTTCCTTACCTCCGATGGCAGAACTAGAAATAATGACTAAATGTAATAGAGGCAGATTTAGACTTGATGGAAGGAAATTTTTTTTTTAACAAGTTGCAGTTAACACAGTATCTGGCACAGAGTAGGTACTTCATAAATGCTTGTTGATTGATTGGTCAGCTACTAATTATCCGAGGTACTAGGGATATAAAGACAATGAAAGAAACAATCCCTACTATCAAGGATCAATAAGGCACTTCTCTCCCTTTTGTGCAGAGGTGAGGGGGGACCCTCAATCTGGGACCCTACAGATATTAATGAGTTGCCTAGTTTTGCTGATCTGTTGTTTTTTTTTTTCTCTTTGTTATTCTTAATTATAAGGGGTGGCCTTCCAGGAGGACAAATCTGGAAGGGTTACTTTTGGAAATGTAACTGATATAAAAAAATATATATATCGATAAAAGGTTTTTTTTTAAGTTACAGCTAATGCCAAATGGAATGACTTGTCTTGGGAGATAGTGGAAGGTCTGTCACTAGAGGTCTTCAAGTCAAACCTAGATGAATGCTTGTTGGATATCATAGAGGGAATTCTTCATCAGCTAGAGATGGGACTGGTTGACCTCTTAAGACTCTAGGATTCTGTCAAACTCTGAGATTCTATGATTTTATCATGGAAAAATGCCTCTCCACCTTGGTAACCAGGATTTATTCCTCTGAAATGCCGTCCATTTTCTACTTTTGCTTATCTGAATCTTAGCCATCTTTCAGAGGTTCGTCTGTCTCACTTCCTCCAGGAAGCCTTTCCTGACTACTACATCATACAGGAATTTGTCCTTCCTCTACACTCAATAAAACACATGTTGTCTGTGTCATTCAGATGGCACTTAGAATTCACAAATGGATATTTATCTCTGCCAGTCTATGCAGGGCACTGCTGGTGGTGGCTGAGGGAGAGACAATGTTTGGGTTAACTATATCACTGCCCTTATTGGGCTTACATTCTAATTGGAGAATGACATAAATTACAGAATAATGGAAAGAAAATTGAATTTGAACATAGTTTCAAAAACTAGCTCTACTACTTAGCACTTGTGCAATCTTGAGCAAATCACTTTCCTTTTTTGGGCCTTAATTTCCCCATATGTAAAATGGAGGATTAGATGATCTATTTATTTGTTCTAGCTCCTATGATTTTCTTTGTCCTGTCTATAGATTATAAGCTTTATGACAAGAGTGACAAGCCTGAGATAGTCCTAGTGCAACGATGGTGAACCTTTTGGAGACAGAGTGCCCAAACTGTGATGCACCCCCCATGTGAGCTGCTGCATTCCCCCCCCCCAAACTTACAGAGCCCTCCCCCCAGCTTTACCCCAGACAGGGGAGGGAGAAAGTATTCCCCTTGGACTGCTGGGCAGAAGGGTGGGCAATGTAAAAAATGTCCTCAGGTGCTCATGGAGATCGGGGAGGGGAGCAGCCCCCTCTGGCACACTTGCCATAGGGTTGCCAACACGATGCATTCTATGAATGGATATGGGATAATTGGTTGTCAAAATTCAGTCCATGTCAAAATTCAGTCATATATCAAGCCAAAGAGATCCCCAGTTGTTTCTTGAGTCGAATTAGACCCATTCACAATGGGAAAATTACTGGTTAGGTTCTGCTGTCAAGCCTGAAAGACTTGAAAATCACCAGGTCTAAGTTGCTGGCTGATACCACCACATTTAGTTCTCTTCCTCAGAAGCATAGCCAGAATCAAGGCTGCTTCCTATTATAAATCCTATTAAGGAGGATCACAATGTCTGTCTGGCTGACTGTCTATCAATCTAAGGAAATGCTGAGAGATATGGCCCCTCCTCAACTGGAGCCGGTGTCTGGAGTTTGCCAGCAGCCAGGGTGTGTGTCCCCTACTTTATCTTCACCTTCACTTTCAACCAGTCTTCACCCCTCTGGGAATGAGGGTCAATCTCATTGTCTGCAGAAAACACACATTTAGGCTTCCCCAACAATCAATGCCCTCCCACATCTGCATGAATGAACTGCCAACTTCAGTCTAACTGGCTCTATGCCCCTTATTGTTTTTCACTATCTCCTTCCTGACTTGCCTTTTTTTCAGGTTTCCCTTCCTCCCTTGCCTCTCTGGCATCCCTATTTTCCTACTCTCTCTCCTATCCTCCTTCCCTCTCTCTCCCCACTTCTCTGTCTGTCTCTGTCTGTCTGTCTGTCTGTCTGTCTGTCTGTCTGTCTGTCTGTCTGTCTGTCTGTCTGTCTGTCTCTGCCTTCGCCTCCTCTGCCTCTATCTTCACCTCCACTCTCATCACCTCTCACATTTTGAAATCTTCAGTCTTACCCATTTGTGTCCACTAAACCACATCTAGTCCTCATACTTTTTCAGGAGGGGGTATATGTAGAGATTCAGGGTCTTTTGGGGAGTGGCAGGTAGAGGGTTAGAAGAGCTGAAGCTAAGGGCAGGCTGAAGCTGGAGGACTTGCTGGAAGTAAACTGGGGTTCTCAGAATCAAAGGATTGTTGGAAGGGTTCTTGGAGATCATCGAATCTGACCCTCTCATTTTATGAAATAGAAAACTGAGATTTAAGGAAAGGGAGTGACTTGGCTCTGGTCACAAAGGTAATATAAATGGTGAAGTTAACATTTAAATCCAGGACTCAACTCCAAACTCAATGCTCCTACAACGATCTCCTTTCCTCATAGTCTCAGACTTCTTTGGGGCATGGCCTAGACTACACCAGCACAATCTTCAGTTTTCCATCTCTGAAAGGATGGGGGAAGCTACCTTCCTTTCCTCTCTCCTCAGTTAGGTGACAGGCCATGTCCCAGAACCCAAGACTTCAACTTGTAACACCCATGACTCAAGACAAAGAACAGCCAGACTGAAGTCTTACTAACTGGTAAGTCCCCATTGATTTCCCAGGGAGGGGATCCCTGAGGGAGATGGAAAGGAGAGGGAGACTCCTAAAAGGAAAATAAATGGAATAAAAAAGGAAAATCTCGCAATGGCTACCAGAGCTGAAGCTACCTCATGTGGGACATCATTGGTGGAGAGAGGGACAAGTGAGGGAGAGGAGAGGATAAAACTAAATGGAAGGAGGAGCCAAAGAAGAATTTGTTGTCAATCAGTTGTTTCAGTTGCATCTACATCTTTGTGACCATTTTGGGTTTTCTTGACAAAGCTAGTACTAGAGTGGTTTGCCATTTCCTTCCCCCAGCTCATTTATAAATGAGGAACCAAGGCAAATAATGTTAAGTGAGTTGCCCAAGATCACATAGCTATTAAGTATCAGAGGCCAGATACAAACTCAGGAAGAATTGTCTTCCTGGCTCCAGACCTGGCATTCTATCCACTGGAAGCTTCTGGAGGTAGAGAAACCTGGGGAAAGATTATCAAAAGGAGAGAAACTGAAAAATGGGACTACTCCAGTGGGGATCCCCCAGGTGTTTCCAGAGGACAAGGTTTCCAGTAGGGGGCTCATTGAGGAGAGAGAAAGATCAAATGGTGGGGGTTTCTAGAAAGGAAGGGGGAGTCTCTAGCCTGAGAAACTCCTCCCTGGAGCCCTGGGAAATAGAGAAAGCTCAAAGAGAGGCTCCAGAAGCAAAGAAGGCCCCTATACAGAGAGGGGGGACAGAAGTATCCCCTGAGGTAGGTGGAAGAATCCCAGAGGAATTGATAGAGGCCAAGGGACCCTTTATAAGACTACGAAAGGCAGTAATTCCAGAGGGGAAACTTTGCCCCACCCCACCCCCACCCCCCGAAAGGCAGAGAGACTGGTATTCCTGAAGCAAAGGTGACTTCGTAGAGGGGGTCCTAAAGAAGGTCCCTACGAGGGGTGATGAGCAGTACCGCCTCCCTGGGGCAGAGGCTGAGATCACACAGAAGGTCCCATATGCTCTGGGCCTGCCCTAATCCTAGCCCTGGTCCTGGCACTCCCGGCCAGAAGAGTGTGTGTGTGTGTGTGTGTGTGTGTGTGTGTGTGTGTGTGTGTGTGTGTGTGTGTGNGTGTGTGTGTGTGTGTGTGTGTGTGTGTGTGTGTGTGTGTGTGTGTGAGAGAGAGAGAGAGAGAGAGAGAGAGAGGGAGAGGGAGAGAGAGGGAGAGAGGTGGGGGAGTTAAGGGGGGGTATGGGGTGACAGCTGCAAAGAGCTTTTCCTGCTCTAGCTCGTCCTGTTTCCAATTACACCCCCGGGCGGAAACTCCACAAGTCAAAGAAGAGCCACCTAAGCCCAGGAGACCCGCAGAGCCTGGAGCTTGTGAGCAGAATCAGCCCTACCCAATGCTGGGGGAAGGTGGCCAGGGCCACCTCCTGCCAGCTTCCTCCCAAGCCCCACCTGATCCCCAGGGACCCCAAGGTCGGCCTGGAATTGAATGAAGGCTGGCATGCCTGGGGCTGAGAGCTCCCCTGGCCTGTTACCAGCTGCTTCCTTCTCTCCCACCCCCAGTGTGCTGTCGGTTATTTCAGTAGTGGCCTCCTTCCTTAGGCCTCTCACACCCAGGCATCGGCAGCCAAAAGGAGGCTTCCTCCACCCCCACACCTCCAGCTCCCTGGGCTGACAGAGGACTTGGATTATCCACAGCTCCCATCTCTACCCCTAGCCCCATCCCATGCATAAATCTACACCTGCTGGGACCTGCTAGGAGTCTAATCTTCAGAGATTAGAATCATGGGGCACAGAGGCTGTGAGAGATCATTGGATCATGGAGGAAAAGCTGGGAGAGCCCTCCGAAGCCATCTAGACCAACTCCCTTATTTTAGAGAAGAGAAAATCAGAGAGGTTAAGCGCATCACGCAGGTATTAAATGGCAGAGCCTGGATTTGAACTGTCTGATCTAAATCCAGAGCTCCTTTCATATCAGCTTTTAGAGCAGAGAATGTTAGAATGCAAAAAGTAGAGCTAGAAATGATGTTAGAACATAAATGGGTAGACCACGGAACACAGAATGATAACACTAAAAGAGACCTGAGAGAACATCTAGTTGAACACATCATGGGATTTAGATTTGAAGGAATTTTCTTAGAGATTACTTATTCCAATCTCCTTATTCTGCAGATGAAGAAACAGGTAGAAGAGGGGAAGGGGACTTGTTGAGCATTTTATCCCAACAAAAAAGTAGTAGAGCTGAGTATGAACCCAGGTTGCTTGAATCCTAGATCCTGGGGCTCTTTCAGCTAAGAAATAAACAAATTGGAAAATCAGGTGTTTTTTTTTTCCCCAGAAGGTACTGACTCAGATCATGCTAGCCAGAGTGCCTCTTCCTATGGACAGTGTGAAGATTTCCATCTTTGATTGGTAGAGATACCTGGCTCTTCAAATGCTCACCAGAGTATGTCCAGTTACAAGTTGTCCACCTGGGACTAGGATGTTTTGTTCATGGTTTAAAAAACATTTTTAAGCTACCAAGATGTTTGGTTGACACAGCAAATTTGGATTTTCATTTTCTTTTCTGCTTTCAATTTAAATTCTTCTGCCACAAACCCACACAACCTCCTGTTCTGTTTAAAGAGACCTTAGGCGAAAAGGGAGAAAAGATGACAAAATGACATGCATCTACAACAGTTTAATGGAAAGAGATTGCTCAAGAGACCTGGATATGGCCACTAACCTGAGGCAAGGCAGACCTTCAGAATGTTAGGTCTAAAAGAGACCTTAGACTATAGAATGTTTGGACATTAAACATTCTAGTCCATTCCCATTATTTTATCTCCAGCCCTCAGATTTAAATGGAGTTGCATTCCCCATATTTCATGGCTTCTTTTTTTTAAAACCCTTACCTTCCACTTTCAAATCAGTAAATCAGTACTATGTATTAGCTCTAAGACAGAAGAGTGGTAAGGGTTAGGCAATGGGGGTTACGTGACTTGCTATTTTACAACTGAGAAAACAGGTGCAGAGAATGAAGTGATTTGACTCCAGGAAAACCTAGGAAATTGATGGTAGATCTGGGAAGGATTTTTTTTTTTTTACTCTCATATACCAAGACCTCACTTCCCTCCTCTAAATCCAATCAACCCTCCAAGTTCAACCTATCGCAAACATTTTTCTTCTGCTTGGTTCAAGTTGGCAGAACTAAGAGGAAAGGGCAGAAGCTTCAAGGAGATGGATTTAGATAGACATCCAACAACCTGATCTTTGTGATAATACAAGGGACTATCTCACTAGAAGACTTCAAGGGAAATTTTAGATGAGATTCTTGGTCAGAATAGAGGCTGATCTCTGAAGTCCCTTCCCATCTTGAGATCATTTGATCATTAACATTTTATTTAGCTGGGTGTGGGGGAGTCAGGGGAATAGGGCAACTACATGGCTTAGGGGATTAAGAGCCAGGCTCAGAAACATGATGTCCTGGGTTCAAATATGGTCTCAGATACTTCCTAGCTGTGTGACCCTGGGTAAGTCACTTAATCCCCCATTACTTAGCCTTTACCACTCTTCCATCTTGGAACCAATACACAGTACTGATTTTAAGACAGAAGGTAAGGGTTCGAAAAACAAAACCAAAAACATTCTAACGCCCATAGTTTGCATTCTATATCCTAACATCTAGAGTCAGCTAGGTAGTGGAATATCTAGAGCATTGGGCCTAGAGTTAGGAAGACCTAAGTGCAAATCTTCTCTAAGATGCTTTATGGTTATATATATATATATACATGTATATATATATATAGTTACATGGTTTATGGTTATATTCT
>NC_058131.1:318471168-318488293 GCF_016433145.1 Gracilinanus agilis
TACTACTGAATTCTTTGGACAGTTAGATTGCTCAGTGGACATAATGCCTGTACTGGAATCAGGAAAATGAATCTTCCTCAGTTCAAATTTGGCCTCAGTCACTTTCTTAGCTGTGTGATCCTGGGCAAGTCACTTAACTCTGCCTCCATTTCCTCATCTCTAAAATGAGCTGGAGAGGCCAGTGGCAAACCACTCTACTATCTGTCAAGAAAATCCCAAATGGGGTCACCAAGGGTCGGTTATGGAAAAAAAAAACAAACCAACAAAACTGAGAGCTAAACAATCCAGTACAGTTGAGTTCCAATTTTGTCGAAATCGTCTTGCGACCCTATTTGGGCTCTTCTTGGCAAAAATACTGGAGTGCTTTGCCAGCTTCCTCCAGCTCGTTTTAAAGATGAGGAAAGAGGCGAACAGGGATAAGCTACTTGCCCAGAGTCACCCGCTAGTAAGTTTCTGAAGCCGAATTTGAACTCCAACTCTTAAGTTTCACACTCTATATCCAGTATGCCACCTAGCTGCCCACATTTTCCACTCTTCATTTATTCTTTGAACACTTTTAAAGTTCCTCAGGAAATAAGGACCTAAATTTCTTGAGGCTAGGGGTGGTTATTTACTCCACTCAATAGCCATTGTATTATTTACATAACTTAGTTAAAATTGATTTATTCATGCGGCAGGACTAAGCAGGAAAAGCTTTGGACCTGGAGGAAGAGCATGTAGGAGTCCTGCCTTTGCCATTTATGGCTAAATGCTTTGTAAATCATAAAATATGATCTATTCCATTTCTATTTTTTTTTTTAAACCCTCACCTTCCATTCCAAGACAGAAGAGTGGTAAGGGCTAGGCAATGGGGGTTAAGTGACTTGCCCAGGGTCATACAATTAGGAAGTGTCTGAGGCCAGATTTCCCATCTCTAGACTGGGTTCTCAATTCACCGAGTCACCCGGCTGCCCCCAACAAAGGCTAGACAAATGGTTAAGTGACTTGTCTAGGGTCACACAGCTAGGAAGTGTTCAAGGTCACATTTGAACTCAGGTCCCCTGGACTCTAGGCCCAATGCTCTAGCCACTGTGCTACCCTAGCTGCCATCATTTCTTTCTAAAAGGAGGAAAGAAAAAAAAAGAGAGATAGAATTATGGTAGAAAATGGCAGAGGTCACTAATAACTTTCCCAGTGTCCTCAACAATATTTTCCCCTTCCCTTTCTCTTTTCTCTTTGCTTTAACATTCTCCCCTACCTCCCCTTCCCCTTAATCTTTCCATTCAGAATAACAGAGCCACAGAATCTCAGGTTGGGCTAGTACTTCCAGGGGTTAGAAATATGAAGACAGCTTTTAAAATAAAAAAATCATATGCCCAACAGACTATAAAAGAATGTATACCTTTTGATCCAGGAATACCACTACTAGATCTGTATCCCAAAGAGATTTTTTAAAAATGGGTATGTTTATACAAAAATAATTAGAGCTATGCTTTTTGTGGTGGCAAAGAACTGGAAACTAAAGTGATGTCCCTCAGTTGGGGAATGGCTGAACAAATTGTGGTATTGTGCTCTAAGGAATGATGAACAGGATGATTTCAGAAAAAACTGGAAAGACCTACATGAACTGATACATAGTGAAATAAGCAGAACCAGAAGAACATTGTACACAGGAATGGCAATATTGTGGGACAATCAGATGTGATAGACTTATCACTTATTTATTTGGCTATATGATTTGGGGTTTTGGTTTTATAAGATTATTCACTTACAAGAATGAATAATATGGAAATGTGTTTCATGTGATAATACATGTATAACTCAGAAAAAGAAATAAGACAAAAAAGAAACCTCACAAACTCCCACAATGAAATAGTCCATTAGTATCCATTGAGAAAATATAGGACCAAAAAGTTCATAGAAATTCAGACGCACTTTAAATGAATGTTGTGTTTTCTTGGGAAAAGCATCTACATTCAAATGAAAATAGTAAATATATGTCTAAGATAAGTTATTCAGTCAGCAGAGTGTATGTTTTATTATTGTATGGAATCACGTTAAGAGAAAAGGTCAGTGGTTGATAGGCATATAGATTTCTGGACCCCTTGCAATAACTCAGAGTCCCATCCCCCTCCAGTTGAAGGGGGTTCTTGGCCTATGATTAGGAATGATTTATCCAATCCAATTGATACTTAAATAGGAATTCTGTAGGAGTGGATGGAATGTTGGATTTAAAGTAAGCAAAAACAGGTTTGAATCTTCCTTCCATTACTGTGTGACCACAGGCAAGTAATTCAACCCCTCAGCTCAATTCATTCACCTGCAAGTTGGAGATAATTAAAAGGGCTTTTGTTAGAATGGGATGAGATAATCTATGCAAACTGTTTTGAAAATTTAAAGTGCTTGTCTTATTTCTTTTTCTGAGTTTTTTTCTATTTTTATTTAGATAGGAAAGAATCAAGAATCAAACATTTCATGTCTCTCTGAAGTTCATTTTCTTCTGTTGGTGAAATCTTGCTTCATCAAAATGTAGAAACAGACTCATTGATGAAAGGTACCATGCATGGCATAGTAGCTATGGAGCTGATCTCAGCTTCAGGAATCACTGGGTTTTGGTCCCACCTTTGCCACATATTGGGTCATGGAACCTCTCAGTGTCTGAGGCAATTTTCTAAAATTATAATTTGTAGAAAACTAGAAATTGCATTGATAAATGAAGTTTTCTCCAGGGGAGTTCCTTACAGTAGTAACTAATTCACAGGTCTGGGGTGCAGCTAGGCAGCAGATGAGAGAGAGAGCTCCAGGTCTGGAATCAGGAGGACCTGGTTCAAATCTGGCCTCAGACACTTCCTAGCTGTGTGACCCTGGGCAAGCCACTTAAACCCAACTGGCTATCCATAGCCACTCTTCTGTCTTAGAATTGATACTAAGACAGAAGGTAAGGGATTAAAGAAATAAATCACAGGTTGGGTCCTCCCCCACCAGCTCAATCTATTTATTGAGATTTAACCTGCTTTGCGTGATTAGCTGCCCTTTGGAAAGCAAAGAGCTCTGTTAACCCCGGGGCTGGGTATTGGTGTATTTCCACTCAGGCATCCTGGAAGGGTTTAGAGCTAAGAGGCGACCATAGTTACAGGGGAGATCAGAGGGGAGGGAGCCGGAGGGGCTATTTCTGCATGAAAGATGTGGTTGAAGCTGTGGAGCTGGTCTGGCATCTCCCTGAAAAGTGAGGAAGGATGCAGCCAACTTCACTTCCCCCAAAGCTGCCACAGCAGGCTTTCTGAGGATCTTTCAAGTTTAACTCAGCTCATGCCTGCCCCCTGGTGGGATTTTTTGGGTGAATTAATCAGGAAGCACTCAGAGTGCCAAGAAAAATACAAGAATTACAGTAAACTTTTGCATGCCCTTTCCCTACAACAATCCTATGAGGTCAGTTCTGTAAGCATGAATTTGCCCATTTATAGATGAGGAAACAGAGGTTGAGGAAAATTGTCTTGACCATGATCACATGGGTAGCCAGTGAAAGAGTTAGGACTGGTACCCAGATATTCAAGCAGTAAAGTCCAATGCTGTTTTCACTCTACCAGCAATGTCTTTAAAGCAAACATCCCAAAATCTAACTGGAGTCAAAACTGACTCTTATAGCCTCTCCTGCCCAGGTCACCTGAACACCACACCATCTAAAGAATCTGAATTGCAGATCACCCCAAAATTGGTGAAGAGTTGTATGGTAGATGGGAGTAGGCTGAAGCATATTTCTTTTTTTTTAATTTCTTTTTATTTTATTGATTAATTATGAAAAAATTTCCATGGTTCCATGATTCATGTTCTTTCCCTCCCCTCCTCCCATCCCCTCCCATAGCCAATAGGCAATTCTACTGGGTTTTACATGTATTATTGATCAAGACCTATTTCCAAATTATTGATATTTGCACTAGAGTGATCATTTAGATTCTACATCCCCAATCATGTCCCCATCGAACCACGTGGTCAAGCAGTTGTTTTTCTTCTGTGTTTCTGCTCCCACCGTTCTTTCTCTTGATATGGATAGTGTTCTTTCTCATAAGTCCCTCAGTATTGTCCTGGATCATTGCATTGCTGTTAGTAGAGAAGTCTATTATATTCGATTATGCCACAACATATCAGTCTCTGTGTACAATGTTCTCCTGGATCTGCTCCTTTCATTCTGCATCAATTCCTGGAGGTCTTTCCAGTTCACACGGAATTCCTCCAGTTCTTTATTCCTTTGAGCACAATAGTATTCCATCACCAGCATATACCACAATTTGTTCAGCCATTCCTCAATTGAAGGGATTCCTTTTGTTTTCTAATTTTTTGCCAGCACACAGTGCGACTATAAATATATTTATACAAGTCTTTTTCCTTATTATCTCTTTGAGGTATAAACCCAGCAGTAGCATGGTTGGATCAAAGGGAAGGCAGTCCTAAACCATATATCTATTGAAAATTTACATGGAAGAAGTGGTGTGGACTATATTCAGTTTATTTTAAAAAGCCTTTATTAAGTACCTACTACTCTTGGAGGATGTGAAGACCAGAGCCAGAGGTGAGATGGGAATGATTTCCAGACCTGAGGAATAGCCTGGGCAGGATAAAAAAAACAGAGGGGGGCAGCTGAGTAGCACAATGGATTGAGCGTCAGGCCTAGAGACAGGAGGTCCTAGGTTCAAATGTAGTCTCAGACACTTCCCATCTGTGTGACCCTGGGCAAGTCACTTACCCCCCCATTGCCTAGCCCTTACCACTCTTCTGCCTTAGAGACAATACACAGTACTGACTCCAAGATGGAAGGTAAGGGTTAAAAAAAAAAGATCAAAGAAACAGGGTATGAAGTTTCACATATCTAAACTCCATTTGACTGGATTCTATAGTTGGTGAAGGGGAGAAATATGAGATCAGTCTGTGATCCCACAGAGGGAGACTGTGAGGGACTTTAAACACTCGCTGACAGGCTATATCTTATCATGGCATCAATAGAGACTCATTGAAGCTTCTTGAGGAAGGGAGTGATATAATCATATCAGTGTTTTTAAAAGGCTATTTTGACAATTATTTGGAGGATGAATTAAAGAACATCTAGACATGAGGCTAGAAAACCAATTAGGAAGCAGATTAGTACAATTAGTGGGTTCGTGAGAGGAACTGATGAGATAGAACAAATGTCACTTTCTTGATGATTGGATATGGAGAATGAAGGATTGGGAATAGTCAAGGATATAATCTAAGTTGTGAACCTGACATCCTAAATTGTTAGGACATCCATTCTTCTCTATATAAGTGTTGCATTTATGCCACCTCTCCTTTAGTAAAGAGTGAAACTCATGAAGGCAGCGACTTAATTGTCTTCCTATCCCCAGCATAGGGCTAGTCATCTTCAACTGAAATAGAGAAGTTTGGGATTTCTAAAGTATATATTCATCAGATTAGTGCCAAAGCTATCTCTCTTATCTTTGGTTGTGCTCAAACCTCCTTCTGCTCTGTGCATGTATTTATTTTGACTTTTGTAGGATTTAAAAAAAACTTTTACGTACTGTTTTAGAACCAATACTGAGTATCAGTTCCAAGGCAGAGAGGTAAGGGCTAGGCAAAAATTGGGATTAAATGACTTTCCCAGGGTCACATGGCTAAGAAGTGTCTGAGGTCAGCTTTGAACCCAAGACCTCCTATCTCCAGGCCTGGCTCTCTATCCACTAAATCAGATAGCGGGCACCCCACCTTGGGATTTTAAAAAAATTTTTTTAAAACAGAAAAAGAAGATTATACTTGAAACTGTGAATTTCTATTATGTAACACTTGTTTTTCTTTTTAAAGTATATAACAAATCCAACACGTAACCTTTCTTATACAACTTTGAAAAACTTTTAATATGCACCGTGTTCAATGAGGTCTATTTTTGGTGTATTGCAATCAAGGTAATTCAGGGATAGAGGTTGGCAAGATATGAGTGGGAATAGCACAAGAAGGCAAGGGATTCCAGGTCAGAGGTATAACTGGATTATTTAACTGGAGGCCCAAGCTTTTTTTTTCCTAAACCAATTATTATTTGCACCAAAGAAGAGGTATCAAAATTATCAATCAGCCAATGGGCTTTTATTAAGCATCAATTATGTGCCAGACTCTAAGCGATGGAGATACAAAGAAACACAAAATCTGGTCCCTATTCTCAAGGAGTCAACTTGAAAACAATTACAAAAAACTAGCTATATCCAGGATGAATTAGAGATAATCAGCAAAGGGAAAACATAACAATAAAGGGAATTGGGAAAGCTTCTTGAAGAAGTTGGGATTTTAGCTAGGATTCTGCAAAGAGACAGAGCTAAGGAGAAAGAGAATTTTAGGCATAGAATATGGCCAGGGGAAATGCCAAGAATTGGTGTTATTTTTTTTAAACCCACATGTTCTGTCTTAGAATCAATATTAAGTATCATTTCCAAAGCAGAAGAGAGGTAAAGGCTAGACAATTGAGGTTAAATGACTTGCCCAAGGTCACAGAACTAGGAAGTATCTGAAGCCACATTTGAACCTCCAGTCTCTAGGCTTGGCTCTCAATCCTTGGAGTCACCTACCTGCCCCTCCACAATCTGTTTTAATAGTGGAGAGGAGAGATAGATTGTGGTGGAGACAGAAGAAAGGGAGAGGGAGGAAGGAGAGAAGACACAACCATAAAATGGAAAGAGTCCTGGATTTAGGAGCAGAAAACCTTGGTTCTGGTCTTAACTCTGCTCCTTACTCCATGTAGCTGTGCAGTTTGGGGCTAGTCATTTGAACCAGATTTGGACCCAAGACTTCCTCTCTCCAGGCCTGGCTCTTTATCTACTGAACCACCCAGCTGCCCCCAGTGTTATGTTTAAGGAACAGCAAAGTCTGTATCTAGGATCACAGCCTAAGCTGGGATGAATAGAGTATAAGAAGACTAAAAAGGTAGGAGGGGACCAGGTGAGGAAGGCCTTTGAATACCAAAGAGACAATTCTTTATTCTCTCCTAGAGAAGATAGGGAGACACTGGAGTTTACTACTAGCCCATCTAAGTGATAAGCAGAGTCAAGTCCACTCTGAAGGGTGGGTGCATAAAGGAGCCTAGTTTACCACCACTGTCTATCCACTGAGCCACCTCAGTGATATGTTTAACTTGGGCCTCAGCATCTTTTCCAGTTGTACTATTTATCCCAGGTTGAAATCCTTTGGGGCAAGTTATGTAAGTTATCCTTATAACCTAGGTTATCTGCATGTCATAATCTGTACAAGAGACAGTCTTCATTCACTTGGACTTTTCTGTGTGGGTGGTCAAGCCAAACTCTTTGAGTGATCACAGATCTCTTCCAGAAGGCTCTATGAAAATCTGAGATTTGATGCAGCCAGCAAGATGATATCCAGAAACAAGAGCATCTGGAGGACCTTACACAGGGAATCCCTATTCAGTTTGGATTCAGCACGGAATTTATAGTGGTGGATACCTTCATCAAGCTTGACTTTGATGTGTCCTTGTATTACATTATGCCTAATATTTATGATATGGAACAAGGTTATTTCTGTTATATTTTTCAAAAAATTTTGAATGATTTTGATGCATGAATTTAAGACATATTATGTATGGGAAGATAGTTTTTAAAAGGAGTCATTTTACTCTAAAGAATCAAATGTTTTTTTCTTCTTAAAACTCTTACTTTCTCTCTTGGATTCCATACTTGGTATTGGTTCCAAGGCAGAAGAGTGGAATGGAATAAGATTTACAGGTGCTGCGGTAGTAAGTGAATTTGAGACCCTATGGTTTGCTTCACTACCTAGGAACCTAAATGCTCTGGGAGCAGAATTAATTGCTTTAAAACACGCATGCGAGCTTGCAAAAGACAAACATGCAAATGTTTACACCAATTCCAAATATGCATTTGGAATTTGACGTGCCATTAGTTCTCTCTGGCTTCAGAGAGGATTTTTAACATCTAGTGGGAAAAGAATTGCTCATGCAGAAATAATTTAAGAATTACTATCATCTCTCCAACTACCAAAGGAGTTAGCAGTGAATCACTGCAAAGGGCATTCTTTAGGACAAGACTTAGTTGCCAGAGGAAATTGTAGGGCAGATATGGCAGCACAATATGCTGCGCAAAATGCTCCAGCTTCTATTATGAATCTCTCTGTGATAGATACCACAGATCTAGAAAAAGCATACAATGACAAAGAGGTTCAGAAGTGGAAGCAAAATTTTGGAGCTAGAAAAGAAAATGGGATTTGGGTAGCATCAGTGGGAAAATCAATTCTTCCAAAAGCATTTTACTCTTTCATCTGCCAAGCAATACACAAAAAGGATCATTTTTTTTTGGACACAAGCATTAATCGATACTGTCAAAAGAACTTGGATAGCTCCAGGAATTAGCACTGTGGCTAATAAAAATCTGCTCAGCTTGCTCTGTGTGTGCACAATATAACCAAAGCATATTTAAACAAAAAGCTTTTGGTGGTCGTCCACTAGCTCATACAGCATTTGAGCATTTACAAATAGATTATATCAACATGCCCAACTCAGAAAATTTTAAATTTTGTCTAGTAATAGTGGACCAACTAACTAGATGGCTGGAAGCTTTTCCATCTAGTAAAAACACATCAAGCTTTGTAGCCAAAATCTTGTTGAAAGAGATCATGCCAAGATTTGGTATACCACTGAGAGTAGATTCTGACAAAGGGAACCATTTTACAGATTTGGTTCTAAAACAAGTTTATGAGAATCTGGGCATCACCTCAAAATTTCATGTCCTATATCACCCACAAAGTTCTGGGCAAGTGGAGAGACTAAACAGAGAAATAAAAAGTATGGTTGGGAAATTATGCATGGAAACTCATTTGAAGTGGCCAGAGGGGGCAGCTGGGTAGCTCAGTGGATTGAGAGTCAGGCCTAGAGACGGGAGGTCCAAGGTTCAAATCTGGCCTCAGACACTTCCCAGCTGTGTGTGTAAGAATTAAAATTTAGTTATTATAAATATATATTAAAATATGTGGCCGCCAGGAATCAACAATTCAGGTTGATTCCATAATTAAATCAGACCCAAGTCAGCATCGGGTTGAGGAGTTTATTTACAATCAGGAAGGTAAAGTAGGGATAAAGAGAAGAGGGAGGTTAGAAGTCTAAATAAATGAAAGCTGTAAGCCACAAGGCCCAACAGCCAGATAGACAGAGTTTAGAATTGGCCCAGCTAGGCCAAGGAAGCCAGCCTAACTTACCCACGTGACAATACAGAGTGTAAGCTGTCTGTGGTCTCAGGAGATGCTTCTTCCTCCAGTTCCAGACGGCAACTGCCCCCACAGGAAGTTCACTCACTTACTTAAAGAGATCGTGTCTTTCATCACTTCCTGTGGTCCACCTCTAATTCAAATGGACAAATGGCAGTTTCTACATTGATTTGGACTGCCCAAAGGGCAGTCCCTTATTCTTGATTTGTTACTTATTGTCACGTGTGGGTAACTCGTCTCCCCTCCCCACTAAGGGAGGTGGGAGTGACATCATTAGCACACCTGGGTTGAGTAGATTTTTGACTATTAATGGGATCTGGCTAATTCTATTTACACATGTGACCCTGGGCAAGTCACTTGACTCCCATTGCCCACTCTTATCACTCTTCCACCTAGGAGCCAATACACAGAAGTTAAGAGTTAAAAAAATTGAAGTGGACAGAGATTTTTCCTCTAGTACACTAGACCAAGAGGAGATATGCATATCTCACCATATGAAATGTTATTTGGACATTCACCATTGCAGGCAAAAAGTTTTAAGACAGCTTATGTATCTATGCTTGGAGGAGATCTTGCACTTTCTGAATATATCACAGAATTGCAAAACAAGGTTGGAGAATTACGAGAAATGGGAATTTTAACTCAAGGGGATCCATTAGATTATCACTCCATACAATATAACAAAGATTCAGTTTACATGAAAAACTTTAATAAAACTAGTGCAACACAACCTTTATGGATAGGACCATATTATTTTGACAACGCCTTCAGCTATTCGTGTATTAGAGAAAGAATTATGGCTGCATTGCTCGCATGTGAAAAAAGCAAAAGCAGCAGAAGAGATTTTATCAGACAACATAGCTACAGTCAAAAAGATATCAGAAGCAGAAATGATTCAAGAAGAAGACTAACTTAAAGACAAAGAGCAAGATTGAGACAAAGGAGAAAACAACATAGAAGAAACAGAAAACATGATAGCTGAAAGGACGACTGAACAAAGACATTGCAGAAAAAAAAAAGTCATCACAAAGAAGAGGAACACAGATCGATTATGGACATGAACTATACGATTTTTGCACCATTCTAACATTGCACACTTTCACTATAGTTGCAAATAAACACTACATAGTAACAGCACGGAGATAAAAGACAGTAGCAGAGGAGGTGACTTTAAAGATTTAGTAAGTATTCACTACAAAATAACATACATATATAGGACACATTTCTTACAAACTCTATAACAACATAACCGGGTGATGAGTATTTATAGAAATAAATTAATATAGATAAATCACCTTGGTAAAATAATAATTGTACACATTAAATTAATAAGATCTTATCTCACAGGAACACTTTATATGTTCCTAAGAAATAACATCAAGAAAACATATATATCTTTCAAAAGAAAATCTCTGAGGTTTTCTTAGACTATTTTAAGGGGGGAAGTTTATTTTCCTCCTGCAACATGTAAATAGTTTGTACATGACATATACACAGGTGTAGAAATTGTATGTATCTGTATTCTTCTATAGATGTGTATATATAGTTAAATTGTTACAAAGTTTTGATTTTATTAGTATAGTAAGTTGATTTTGAGTTTTAATGTAGTTAATTTTGGTTTTCTGTATTAGCGATAGGATAAGGTCTTAGCACATTAAAGAGAGTTCTGTTTGAATTGTTAAAATAGGATTTGTAAAATGCAGTTTGCATAGTTATTATTATAGGCTTTAGTTTTTTGTAAAACATAAGTTAAATTGGTCTTTTGTAATTGTATTTTATTGTTTTAAATGTTTTTCAAAAGTTTGCATTTTGAATTTCTGTAACTGTATGTTTTGCACTTGCATTTGTGCAACAGTGTTTTTATTTATTATTTGTTTTCATTGAAATTTTCTCTTTAATTTATATCCCTAGTACAGGTTAGCATAGATAAATGTGGCAATAAGAATACGATAAGATAAGCATACAATTAAGACTATTTTTTAAAAGAAATAAAATAATAATAAGATTAGGTATAGCTTTAGAATTAGATAGAATAGGGAGCATACTGGAGAGATCTTTTATCTCTCCATATGCTTGAAGGGGGGAAACTATAAGGATGATATTAGAAAATAAGTATTGTTTTATTAGTTTAAAGATAAGAAGTAGAGAAGCTGGCTTGAGGAAGAATTGGAGTTTCAAACAGAGCTGAGAGAGAGAGTGTTAATTTCAACGGTTGGCAGTTATAACCATTATTTCTATAACAGTTACACACTCTGGGTGTGGCATTCCAGGTGAGGGCTTCTGGCAGTCAACAGAGCCACAAGCTGCTTCTTTCTCTCTCAGGGTTAGAGAAGGTAACATCTTTGCCTCTCTCTATCTCGGTCTGAGGGAAAGACTTGAAGGAGTGGAGTGTTTTCTTTTCCAACTTGGGAAATACTATTCATTTATCTGTTACTGTCTATAGATTGGTTAAACTGTGAAAAGACCAAACAAAACCTGGTCTTTGGTTTGGACTCTGAGTCTGTTAAGGCTCAGAATCCTAACCTGATTCTTGTAGAGACTCAACCAGGTAGCCTTGGTTATCTTTATAACATAAAGGCGAAGTTAAGAGTTATAGTGATTAGGTTTATTTAGAATAGTATAAATTTGGTTAGTTAGATCAGGGAGGATCAGTGTAGCCTGTGAACCACAGGAGAAGTGGTTCCTTGTGGGACTTGGGAGTTTATGTGGGTGGAGTTAGAATCCCTTAGAATTAGAAATCCTTTTTCCTTTACATATATTTAAATAAATACAAGCGTTCCTTGCCCCTTGCATTGCACCCCTTATATTATTTTTACAGGCCAGATTTGAACCCAGGTCCTTCAGACTCCAGGCCTGGCTATTTATCCATCGAGCCATCTAGCTATCCTCAATAAGTCAGTATTTAAGACTGAAACATCATTTCCAGGCCATAGGGAGATATTAGAGTAAAACTTTGGAAGATTATAGGAAAAAAAACACCTTGCAAAGAGGTCTTTACTTCTCTCCCTCTTTATCCTCTTTCATTTAAATCTCAAGCAGAAAGGAAACTAATTTGAAAGAGAGGGGAATATAGAAAAATCTACTAGTCACAGATTCAGATTTTCCTGCCACCTACAACATATCCCCTAAGTATTAATAGGGTTTGTAAGCATCTATGCATGTGCTTTGTACCTTCCCCAAGTGATGAATACAATAGACACTTAAATGCTTGTTGAATTCAGTTACTTGAATTTAGAGGAGCCCTCCTTTACCAGATGTTGCCCTCTAAGGGCTAACTGACCCTTTCAAATCTAACCATTCTTTTCTCTGGCAGTGCTGATAGAGGATATATTCTATGAGACTGATTATGATAAACACAAGGAAACTTGAGGAGAGCCTCTTCACCTCCAAAGTCAAAGACCACCCTGGAAAATAAGCTTTTGGTATAGAAGAGCTCTAAATGCTGAAGAAATGAAAAAAAAAGGAATTGTATTTAATTGAAAACTATTTATTTATATATACTTTGTACAGATCCTTGAGCTATCCTTGATCCTCTTGGAGGTTTTAGGGTAAATAAGAGATATCTGTCTTCTAGGAACTTCTAGTCTTTTTGGAGGCAAGGGGAAGGAGGGAAACAAAGAAACACACAAAATTGCAATATACAATATAAATACATCATTGAATTCAGAATAGTGATGGGCAAACTATGGTCTGTGGGCCAGATGTGGCCCCCTGAAGTGTTCTATCCCAATGCTCTTGACATTATTCCTAATCTGACGAATACAATGAGTAGGATACAATACAATGAAACTTCGAAAGAGTTGCTTTAGGAACCGATTTGCAAATGAGCATTTCTTTTCCTTTGGCCCCCTCTTTAAAAAGTTTGCCCATCACTGGATTTAGAACATTAGTTTTGGAATATAGAATGTTAGAGATGGAAAGGACCTTAGAGACCACCTAGCTCTAACCCAACATTTTATAAATAAAAATATTGTGGTCTAGCTCATCATCTCTAGCCTGGATTTTAAAAATAATGTCTCATATGGCTTTCCTGCCTTCATCCTGATACCTTCTCAATTCAGACTTTCCTTACCCACTATACCAGCTGTATTAACTTGAACAAGTCACAATCCCTGTAATCTTTCAATGAAGAAGCTACTCAATTGATCAAAAACCATCTCTGATTCTCTATTGCAGATAGGATGCACACTCTTTATTCTAACACTTAGAGCAAATAAGCGACACAGTAGGTAGGAGTGGATTTGAAGTCAAGAAGACCTGAGTTCATATCCTAATTAGGTATTTACTAGTGCCTGAAGTTGATCAAGTCATTTAACCTCTTTCAACCTTAGTTTCCTCATGTATAGAAAGAACATAATGAGAATATCTTACACAATGTTATTTTGAGGATCAAAGGAAATCACATATAGAAAGTGGTTTAAAATGCTATATAAATGTTAGCTATTATTGTTATTAAGATTTTTCATAATCTACTGCCTTGGAGAGAAGATGATGGAATAAGGCATGAAACTTTCTTGTCCTCCTAATCCCCCCTCACAAACACCAAAAATAATTCCACAATGTTAAAAATGGCAAAATCAGATGGGAATTGGAAGTGAAGCTGAACAGCCACAGTCAACTAGGGAGGAAAATTTCTGACCTCCCCAGCCTCAGTTCCATCTCTGCAGGCCCTAGGGGCAGGAACAGAGCAAACAGAATGGAATCAACAACCAGAAAAGTCATTTTGTTTGCTGAGCCCTGGAACTTCCATCGTAGAGGATACCATTGGAATCTTTGGTTGGAGAGCCTGGGATCATCTGTGTCTGTTGCAGCCTCAGCTTCAGAGATCCTTGCAGGCCCACAGCTAGGAACTGAGGGAGTGGACACTATGGAGTCTGTGAACATTGGGCCTTGAGGGAAGGCACTCAAGTCTTTGATGCTAAGAAATCAGGGACTTTGGAAGCTGAGGAACATGGTCTGGATGCCTAATCCAGTGATGGTGAACCTTTTAGAGACTGAGTGCCAGGTCTTGTCCCCACTGCCCAGACTGAGGACCATGCCCATCTCCACTGAGACTGAGTGTCCCCCACCCCTCAAAGACCAAATGCCACATTCGTCAACTCCTACATCACTTGCCTGCCCCACCCTTACCCTACACAAGGGAGGGAGGAAGCACTCCCATTGGGCTGCTGGGCAAAGGGGCAGGGGAAGTGAGGAATGTCCTCAGGCACATGGATAGGGGGAGGGAACAGCTTTGTCCTGAGTCCCTCTGGATTTCTGGTAACAAACTCTGGCAGGCAACTGCAGACATGCCCATAGAGAGGCCCTTTTGGGCACATGTGCCATAGATTTACCATCATGGGTATCCCAGTGGGAGAGGATTGAAGAAGTAGTGCTTGTCTTTGGTAGCTATGGTTTGCTGAAGGACTGGGGCCCCATTATTTGTGGTCAATCTCAGGAGAATAGAGTCCTTTGTTGCTGCTAAAGAGGAGGAGGACTAGCTGCCTGCAGCTACAGTGGCAAAACTGTCTTTGGGCTCTGGTTGGAACATCTGAGGTCAATCATGAACTGGAATTTTCCACAGCACTTTGCATGTCCATTAATTACATTCTAATCCCATTATTCTTATGTGGGCTCAAGTTCTATACTATGCCCTGCTCTTCTCCCACATCTAAAACATAAGTTTTAGGATAACAGGGACTGAAGGCTTATTGTTGATGATTTTTTTTTTAATAGTTGTATTCTCAATGCTTAGTACGGTGACTTAATAAACTAAGAGCAATAGATTTTAGTTGACTTGAATTGAATTGCCCAAGATCAAATAGGTAGCAAATGCAATTCATCCATCAAACATTTACAAAACATTTGTTAAGTGCAAAATCCATTGTAGGGAATTGTAGGGATGGGGTGGGAGAGGAAGAGGCAGGGCCAAGATACTAAAATTGAAGGGCTTGAAAACTTACTTTCTGGAAAAGTTTGGTGAGAGAGGGGCTGAGGAAGAGATAAAGAAAAGTGATTGAATTTCTTTCTCTATTTTGTCCATTATCCCAGGTTGTAATTTAAGACCTGTCTCTAATCAGACAACTGTGCATATACAGTATTTCTTGGAGGGGCTCTTGGGCCTGACTCCCAGAACTTCAGCCTAGAAACATTGGTAGTAGTTGTTCGCCATCTCCTGGACAAAGACGGCTCAGCAACTAGAAAAACAACAATGAGAGGGTCGAGAAGTAGAATGAATTGCAGGTAGATAATTTCAAGTAGAAAACGGATCGTCAGAGGGGATTCTTGTTCTTATGAGAATTGGACTTCCTACTCTTCTGATGCTCCTTCCAACCCCAAGATTCCATTACACTTGTGTAGCCTTTGGCAAACCACAGTATTCATTTGAGTTTCATTTTCCCTGTCTGTAAAAAGACGGGCTTGTATTAGTAGGTCTCTAGGATTCATTGATAAACTGGGTAGGAGTGGAAAAAGGAAAGTAGTGTATGGTCATCTGATGTAGAGCTGGAAAGAATTTGGGAGATCGTAATCAATATTCTAATTTTCACATGAGGAAACTGAATTCCATTGGTGTCATGGTATATAAAGTGCTGTATTTGGGGTCAGAGAAGACTTGTTCAAATCTCGAGTCCGAAATTTACCAGTTGCCCCAACATGGGCAATTTATCTGAACCTTAATTTCATCTGAAAAATCTTTGGAGAACTCTCCTCATGGCGGGGTTCTGTAGAGGTATCTTGTAATATTTGATAAACATGTTATTGTCATCCAAGCTGATGAGAGTAACGGGGCCCTAATTTCTGTTCTTTATAACCAGAGAACTAAGTCTCTCAAAACCCCCCAAACTGAGCTCGTGAACCACGCCCCCTATTATGCCCCACCCCCTGGGGGCGGGCTTTGTAGCACGTGCTCCCTCAGGGTCGGCAGCCTGCAGGGAGGAAGGGGCGGGCCCTAATCCAAGGAGCTACCCTTTTGGAGTAGTTTATTCTTTAACGAAGGGGAAATCTTGGCACAAAAAAGTCTAGCGATTGTGAAAAAATACATTAAAAGGAATTATTGATTATATTATTGATAAATACTCTTGATTATAATTTCAAAATATGGGATATGTAGTGAATGTTTCGATCCATGATTTCGTAGCCCTTTTTATGGGGAGTCCTCCTCCTTTCACCTCTCCCCATGATGAGGGTGGTGTTGGCATATCCCTAGTCCGGGGCAGTACCTTAGAGTGGACTTCATTTCCCGGTGCGCCTAGCGGAGCTCTGCGACTTAGGCGTGGTGACGTCGGGGGAGGGAGCTGGCCAGTGCTGAGGGGCCGGGCCGGGGTACGGCAGGGGACTAGCAGTCAGCGCCCGAGCCTCGGGAGCTCAGCGCAAGTCTTAGCTCAGCTCAGCGCCGCTGCAGCTCAGTCTAGCCCAGCTAAGCCCGGCCCGGCCCGGGCCATGACAGCCTCCGCCTCTGGGGAGCCGCCCCTGGCGGAGCTGCGGGCCCTGCGCGGGTCCTGAGTGCGCCCATGGAGCGGGACGAGCGGCCGCACAGCGGCGCCGGAGGCTCCGCCGCTTCTCCCGAGCCGCCCCTGGCCCCGGCCCCCGCTGCTGCCCCAGCAGCCGCCCCGGCACCGCGCAACGGTAGGTGCCCCGCGCCCCGCACCTTACCCCAAACTCCGGGCTCCCCCTGCCTCCATCTTCGACCCCCATCCCGGCCTATCCGGCTACCCCTCCTGCTCTAGTCGACCCCAGCATCCATCCTGGACCTCCATCCTCCTCTGTCCCCTGACCTCCCAACTCTGCCAACCTTCCACACCTCCCAGCCTCTGGACACTAAGCTCTTTCCTTGAACTCCTTCGTTTCCCAATTTTCTGATCTCCTTTCATATTTCTCTCTTTTACCCAAATTCCCTCTTCCAGCTTCTCCCTGATTCCCC
>NC_058131.1:318493006-318779114 GCF_016433145.1 Gracilinanus agilis
CAATTCTTCGGACCCCTACCCCCCACGCTCTCAACCTTTCTAGGACTTGAGTTCCTTAGTTCTCCAGCCCTTATACTACAATTTCCGGATCTCCTCTCATCCGGATTCTTGGGACCCTTCTCCCTCCCCCATAATCCAAACCCCTTCTTTCGTCTTCCTCCACTCGTACCCTCCTTTCCTCCACACTATCCAGCTTTCTGGATCCCTTCTCCTCTACCTTTTCCTTTCCGCTTTCTGTTCTCCTGAACCCCTCCCCTTCTCCGGACCGGTTTTCCTTACTCCTGACCCCCTTTCTTCCCACCTCACATCTCCTCTCTCTCGACCCTGTCTGCTCTCCTGGACCTCACATCCTCTCAGTTCTCCAGATCCCTCCACCTTCTTCCGGCTGCCTCCACCCCACTCTTCTAATTTCAAATTATCCGGACAACCTCCCCTTCATCTCCGTCTGTAGGAGACACCCCCTTATTCTAGGAGCCTCATGCCTTCCTTCGTCAAAATTTTCAGTACTCACCATTCTCACCATTTATATGTCCTGGCCTCCCCTCCCCTTTATCTTTTCTGCCCTCTGTCCTCTACACCCCGCTAACCAGTCTTTCTAAGTCTTCTCTGTTCTCACCTTTCTCAAACATATGCTCTCCCGCCCCCATTTTCTGAACCCTGTTTCCCCTTTTCGGGGTTCTGTGAATTACTACTTCGTTCCACGAGTACTAGGGCTCCTAGGATCCAGCCTCTTCTGTTTTCCCGGCCCTTTTCAATCCCTTAGCCCTCATTCCCCATCTTCCCTATCCCGTAGCTCCCTCAGTTCATCTCCATAGCCCAGTCCCACCTCCTTCCTGTTCTCTCGACACTTCTACTACCTCCCGGGTTCTTTCCGCTGCTCTTTAAATCTTTGAATCACTCTACCTGGGGGTCTGGACGCCACTACCTCCTAGGGTCACTGTCCTAGCTTTATCTTCCTCCCCCTGCTTTCCCATTTCTCTCTCAGGGTCTCGCTGCAAGGTCTAGCCTCACTTTTCACTGGCTTCTCGAATTCCTTTCCGCTGTGGACTTCTGTCCACCACCCCATCCCTCCGCCAGTGTTCTCTCTTCTGACCATGGTCTCTGTGACTGGTTCTCATTTCTAACCTAGCAGCCCATAGTGGCCACAAGTTTTTTCCTATTCCAATTTCATTCTGCTTCGAAAGCAGAGATATAAGGGAGTGATTTCCTTCCCCCCCCCCCCCCATTAGTCCCTTCATTGCCTGGTACCTGACTCACCCCTAGGTGAGCCTTAGAGAAGAACCTTTCCTGAGGAATTGGCCCTACAAGGACTTAGTCCCAATTGGCCCATAGGAGGTTTGGAAGTATATGTGGGGCCTGGAATGGTCTTTGGAAAGAGGGAATGCCTGCATGATGGTTAAGGTGGAATATCCCCTTAGGTAGCTTATCGCCCCCTCTTTCAGGCCTCTTGGGACCCCGACTGCGCTGACTTTTTTTTTTTTTTTTTTGAAGGGGGGTGTGTGTACTCCTTGACCTGAAGGTTTATTTGTATGTTTGATATAGTTCCTTTCAGTGTTTGCCTTGGGTATGTGTTTATTGGTAAAGTGTAAGAAGCCTTTGTGAGGTCGTAAAAGGTGAACTTTTGAACTTGGAAAGCGCCCTGGAGCAATTAGCTGTTGGAGCTATAGCACCGGGAGTTCTGAATTACAAAGGGTGCTGGGGGACCTGCAATAG
Source organism: Gracilinanus agilis (assembly GCF_016433145.1). Taxonomy (NCBI): domain Eukaryota; kingdom Metazoa; phylum Chordata; class Mammalia; order Didelphimorphia; family Didelphidae; genus Gracilinanus; species Gracilinanus agilis. Next base: position 318,494,720 of record NC_058131.1, read on the forward strand.
CAAATGCTGAAGTGGCAAAACCTTTTATTTATTTGCTGTAGCTTCCACCTTTTTACACATCTCTGTCTTTCAGAATAAAGAAAAGTAGCCAAGGTTTTTCTCTTCATAGCTACTTGCAATTATTTAGATAGACTTAGTCATGGAATTATATAATTTGAGCCTTCAAACATTAGGCATAAAATGTTCAAGTTGAAAGGAACCAGTTTAGAATGAAATGTTAAAGTTGAAAGGAACCACAGTAGAACATTAAGACTTAGATAACAATGTTAAAACTGGTAGGGATAGCTAGGACTTAGAACTGAAAGGGTAATCTATGAATAAAGAATGTTTTTGGTGCCCCTTCTAAGTAAAGCTTTTTACATAAAAATAATTGACCACTGTATTACAGAAATGTCCTTTAAATCTGGCTTAGAACTGAGAGGCATATATTGGCTTTGAGGGAATCTGCCAAATTTGTGACCTCAAATCTATGCTGACCCTCTGGTTTATGAGTAAATTGGGATGAATTTGTGTTACCTTAATATTTGAATAAAGCACAAGTTTCAGGTGGAGAGAAGTTTTTAAGAGTGTTAAGAATTGTGTTGTATCTGTGTTGCCTCAAATTAAGACGTGAGGAACTTGGATAGAAGGAACACTTCTCCAATATTTGGGTGTCGTGTGTGGTGGTGTCTTCAGGGACTGACTTCTGAATCATGAGCATGTTTGAAATCAATAAAATCTCCTGTCACACAAAGAGAACCTGGGATCCAGTTAGAACAGGGAGAAAGAGCCTTGTAGAAGAACAAAGCCTATATATTTAATTCATTGGACTCTTTCCTCTGTAATCTTTTCGATGACTTAGTTTAGCCATTAATTTGTGAATACTATTAACCCCTGTCTGAAAAAGTTAGACAGTCATTTCGGCTCTTCCTAGCAAGTCCTGTGTGTGTGAATAAATATACATATATAGTAAAAAAATACCCTTTATTTCTTTTATTGCAAGACTTCACAACCACAAAGATGACAAATCTTAGACTGATTACTTTTGTCTATTTGAAAGCATATAGTAGTTAAGGGGAGACTAGGAATTGCCTTGGCTATTAATTATTCATTGGTACATTTTAAGGAACTTTAATGGTGATTTTAACTCTCCCAAATTTCCTGTTTATCTTCCTGAATTGGCCAGAACTAGTTTGAAATGTCAGAATTCTAGCTCTCCTGTGGAAAACTGCATCATTTTAATATTTGACATTTGTCTTATTTAGGGTTGCAGAAGACTTCTGTGTAAATGAAAGCTATTTCTGGGTTGTAAACACGTGGGAAATTGGGAAATTAAGTCTAGCAAATAGTTCTAGAATGAAAATGGAATGATTATATTTGAATGGGAGGATGAAATTTCTGACAGTTGATTTTTACACTATCTTTTGTTCTCTCTTTGAGTTAAAGCTTCAATTGGAGTTCCCAAGAGAATCACAGTGTTAGTGAAAATAAGAGTGACATTCTACATAAACATTTTAAATTATGGTTGATTTCTTTTGCTTCCTAATTATATCTTTCTCTAGAGCACATGAAGATCTAAAATCATAAAATGAATAATTACTTCGGAAGGAGCCTTGAAAAGTATCTAATCCAACCCTTTCATTTCTCCTGAAGTACTACACCAAGGAACTTAGTTCTTTTCACTTTTTGCCCTAGTAGCTGATTTCCTTCATTGTAATAAACAGGGATCTGTCCTGAGGTTTGTAAGCCTTGGGGAGAGTTTTGAGTTTTCGTAAAATAGAACTACAGTAGATAAAATAAAAACCGCTTAATATTAATAGAAGTATGGAAACAATAAAACACGCAAATGGAATTTTAGAAATGTTTTCCTGGAGGAATTCCTGGGGATGCTGAATTTACAGTCTTCTAAATGGTTTTTCTGTTCTGTTCCCGTTGGTAACAGAACAGCCTGCCTTTGATGCAAGCAACCTCAACCCTTCCAGGAATTCTTTGTGCTGAGTGGGCAAGATATTTTTTCTATTGCTTTCCAGTGGGTCTTTTACAACGAACACATTTGCTCAACTGTGGTTATAACTAAAGGAGGACTATAGAAGGGCTTTCAGAAGAGAAAGGGATGATTTGGGGATACCAATGGTTCATTTTATTTGAGAAGAATAGCTGGCACATTTTTAAGTATGGACATACTTCCTGTTAACAAGGGTTAAATGAGTTTTCAAAAACAAATTGAGTTGGGAAAAACATTAGAGGGGTATTTATTTGTACAAGAACAATATAATAAATGGAAAATATGGTTTGGTTATACTATATTCATTATTATTGTATAGCCAGCTTATCTGGTTAAAATGATTCTATAGGATGGTCCAAAGACAATGCAGTTTTAACAATCTTGTTTCAATTTTAAGCTATTAAAGCTTTTAATTAAAATTAGTTTAATTTAATTAAAAGTATTTGTGCTTTAATGACTTAAAACTATATTTAGACTTTGGAGACACCCTGGACTTTGACCAGTAACTTGGTCTTGATGGATTGGAGAGCCTTTCCCCTTCCAAATTCTAGATTCAATTGAATAAATTAAGCATTTCTTATTGTATGCACAGCACTATGGGAGGGGGGTAGTATAGATAGTTTAGATAAAATATGATCCTTGTCTTCTTGGAGCTTGCTTTTTTCCCACTAGGGAGACAAATATTCACATATGTATTATTTAGTATCATATTTGAGTTCTTTAGAAAGGTGGGAAGAAAGGTACTATGTAATTGGGGGACATTACATTCTGTTGGGAACAGGAGACACTTAGAGACTTCAGGGAGCGAAAGGCCATTTGAGTTAGGGTTAAAAGAATGGTTAGAAATTCACTAGATGGAGAGGAAACAGGAGAGAATATTTTGGGCATTAGAGGTATATATTAGGTGTGAGAATGAAGAGCTTGTTTGGGAACAGAATAGTCTAGTTTGACTTGAATTATGTGGAGGAAGGATGGAAGAGGCCAGAAAGATATGGGGAGGCATCCAATTGTAGAGAACTTAAAGCTCTGGAATTAACATATCCAGGAAGCTACTAGAGGGAAGGTGGGGATCAGAATTAATACCTTTCAAAATTTAGAAAATTTCGGAAGATTTGAGCTATTTTGGCAAAAGATTGCTAAGGAAAGTGATACTTGTATTGGAGTTGAAGGTTTAAATGAAACTATTAATATTCATATTTACATGTCTGTGGATTCAACTTCAGTTTTGTCCGGCTTTTAAATGACTATTCTTTTGTCTTGACAATTGGGGAGAAAGTGTAGAAGGAAGAAGCTTAGTTCCTACTCTACCACTAATTGCTGGCACCCCAAAAACCTCAAAACTGGTTTGTGGAAAACTGTGGGGAAGGGGATTTCCCCAGTGGGTACATATAATTTTACTTTCAGAGATCTAGGATTGTATTGAATGTAGAGGCAATTAATATTCAGAACTATTCAGGTCTCTTGTTGAATTCTTAACGAATGCTTTCAAGCTGTCTTAAAATGCCAGCGCTTTCAGGAAACCTTTCCTGATACTCCCAACAACTTTTTCTCTCTCTGATGCTCTCCTGTAGTGGAAAGAGCCTTAGTTTTAGTATCTAAGAGCATGAGTTTAAATTCTGGCTCCATCATTTACTAGCCATATGATACTGGGTTAGTTATCTAACCTTACAGTTTCCTCATCTGTAAAAATGGGACAATAATATGTGCCCTACCTGTCCTACAGAATGGTTGTGAAGAAAGTACTTAAAAATGAGACCTAATATTATATTGACCTGTTGTATATGTCTTAATCCCCGACCAGACTGTGAGCTCCATGATGATAAGGGTTCTACCGTAGCCAACTCTTTCAGCTTCCAGCTTTCTGAAAAGTGGTAGGCACTTAGTATTTTTCTAAGTAACAACTTTTATTTATGGAGTTACTTCAAAGGAGGAAAACTTGTACTATCTGCTTCTCAGAGTTTTTATGAGAAATGCTTATTAAACCTTAAAGATGTTTATTATTTCCATTTTACAGATGAAGAAACTGATTTTCCCAGTCACATAGATAGGAAGTATTGGAAGTGGGTTGAATGAATGGTTACTATATTCAATAATTTTGTATTTAATTATATTTACTGATTTATATGAGGTTTTCCTAACTTTAAATATCTTTTACATCTGGGAAGCTAACCTTCCTCTTGAGGAAGATTCTTTTACTCCATTGTTAAGAAGCTAATCTAGATACTGGTGGTCTTGTCTTCAGTTTCCTTTTCTTATATTTACTCCAGAAATGTACTGATTCTTTTTCTCCATTGTAGCAGAAGTTAATACCCTCCCTTTGTTGACTCTTCCCAATGAATATAATTGGTATGAAATCTAAAGTTTTGGCCAATTACCTTTGAAGAGTAATATTTATATTGGTTAAGATTCTTTTTTTTTTTAAAGCCTGAGGCATTCAAATGTGCCTTCTATTATTGTGCACTTAGCTATATCCCTCTTCTGTGTGAGAACTGTGTCAAAGTTGTAGGGAAAATCAAAGAATTCCTTGACCAAGAACAGATAAACACTTTGGAGAAAGAAGAGGTTGGGGGTTGGTTGAGGGTGGAGCAGGAGGGGAACAAAGGGGGAGCAACTGATCCTTTGGTTTTCAGGAAAGTTTGTAAGGTTTGGTTTTTTTCATCTTTAAATTGTTTTTTCAAATAGTCATTAGCAACAACAAAAAATTAAAATGATTGCACACAGAGCCATGAACATTATTACTTCTTTTTTAAAGTGATAGTAATGTTCACTTGGCAATAAGAGCCTGTTTTCTTCTTTTTGTGTGTGTCTTCTTTTGAACTCTAGGATAATTCTTTTGATTTAGTGGCTGATTTGGGTTCCACCCCCATCCCCCACCCCCATAGGTGTTGGGTGTTCAATTTTTCCTTTCTGAAAAGTTAAGATTTAGTCTTTTAAGCTCTTTATTCACACAACTCTAATGGTTTCATGTTTAAAACAAGGTAGCCACTGGGAGTAATTGTAACTTGGGCTGTGAATTCATTTGCAAGCAATCAAGTTTGAATGGAAACCTTTTCTTCCTGACTTTTTCATCCATGAAGTAAACTACACAACTTTTCTCTCTTTTTCCTCAACTTCTGAATTACACATTCTAGGTTTTGATGTGTTCTTCAGTTAAAAATGGAGATTTAGAACCATCAGAAGATTACAAAAACTTGGCTGGACCACTTCATATCTTTTACTCGATATGGGACCCAGTGCAAGTCACTTTGTGCTCACTAAGCATGTTTCCTCGTCTGTATAATGGGGATAATGATGCTTGCAAGCAGTAACTCAGAGTGGGTATTATGGGGAAAATGCTTTAATAAAATATAAAGCCTTATAGACCCAGGATTTGTTATTACAGTTAACTTGTATGTATGCCATAGCTCCATAGAAATCTGTGTAAATAAATCCCAAAGAGCATAAATTGAATCTTATCTAAACTTGGTATCTTGAACAGCTGTCTGCACACAGTGGGTGTTAAGTATGTTAAGTGCATGAAAAACTAGAGTTTGTCTAGTCCCTTTGGAGTGACCTCCCCCAGTGTAGAATGTGTCTTGATGGAAATTTAAAATATAACCCCTTACCCATCTTGGACTGGCATATTATAGGATGCCTAACTCTTCCCTGCCCTAGAGAAAGTTGAAGGACTGGTAATGTGGAGAGAGGATCTCTTAGACTCACTCCCACTGTCTTTTATAAATTATGCTACAAAGACAATTTCTTGGCTGCCCGAGATGCCTTTCAAAATTCCTTATTAGGTGTGAGTCTTATCGCAGCTTCTAACCACTTCCCTGGGAGAAGAAAGAGTCTATCCTGTTGATACAATGATTATTTAAATCTGGCTTCCTCAGTGTAACCTGGTAATTCTAATTAACAGTGATTTACTTTGGAAGCGGATCAGGCTTCCCTGGGCTGTTGGTGGGTTAAATTGCTTCTCCACCCTCCCATCTCCAGCTGCCCTATATCTTTTGATCCCCAGGCTACAGCAATTGGCCTTTGAGCAGGTTAACTCCAAATTGTTTTGAAAATCCCCAACTTTGGAGATACTCTTTTTGACATTTTTGGCATTTGAAAACTAAAGAAAAAATTGAATGTTAACTTAATCTTGAGTCATCCTCTATTGGAAGGGAAACATTCTGAATTTTAAACATGTTGGTTTAAACTTTGAAATATTTCATAGGATCATCATTGGAGACCTCCGTCACCTAAATAATAGTGGAAATACTTGGTTATTTACATTTTGTCAATGAAAGGATTTCTGAAGAGAGCTGCCTTACTTTATCAACCCACTGTAGTGTTACCATGCTCTTCAAGACTCTTGCATTGTATGTGAGAAACTAATTACCTCCCTACACCCAAAAGTGGCCTTTGCCAACAATGTGGAAATTTGGTTTATCTTAACAAAGTAAGAGATAATCTGAAGCATCTAGAAGAGAACTAGTCCTAATAGAATATGAGTCTTAGAAGGCAGACACTCTTGTGTTTCTAAATCCCCAGGGTGGCACATAGTGTGTACTTAATGTTTAATGAATGACAATTTTTTAGATACAGGAGACTTGTGGCCTGCTTCTTCCATTCACCAGCCAATTTTACTTTGGGCAAGTTTACTATATTTCTGTAAGTCTCTTTATTCATCTCTAAGGTAATATGCAAATATTATTCTCCTCTTCTTTTTTTTTTAACCCTTAACTTCTGTGTATTGGCTCCTAGGTGAAAGAGTGGTAAGGGTGGGCAATGGGGGTCAAGTGACTTGCCCAGGGTCACACAGCTGGGAAGTGTTTGAGGTCCGATTTGAACCTAGGACCTCCCATCTCTAGGCCTGACTCTCAATCCACTGAGCTACCCAGCTGCCCCTTTTTCTCTTCTTATAGAAGCTCTTTGGAAATGTAATTTTTTTATTTACTAGTTGTATGATTTTAAGCAAGTGGCTTCATTTGCCTGGACCTTAGTTTACTCACTTGTAAAAAGAGGCAGTTTGACTAAAAGATCTCTAAAGGCTTTTCTAATTCTAATATTCTTCTAAAGTTCCATTCTATAATTCTAGAATAAGATAATTAAAATAAATTTCTTATCTCTATATAGAAATGCCATGACTTTAAAAAATGCTTTGTAGAGAATTGCTTTATAACAGTGTCTCCAAATGTTGAAACCACTGGGTCTTGTCACATTTTTCTTCTATTTTATACCTGCAAAATTATTCAAGTAGAAACCACAGATGGCAGTAGTAGTGTATTTATCTCTTTTCCAATCTGATACTGACAGACATATATGGATATAATTCTACAGATCTAGATATATACATATTTATCTCTATGTTATCTGTCACTCTTTCTGCCTCTATATCTAACTCCATGTACCACTGCTATGTCAGCTGCTTGCTATAGTGTTCCTGAAATCCAATACCAGGACAACAAAATGTTATGCGTTCTTGGGAGAAATTAGGAAATTTAATGGAAAGATACACTTAGTGGGTGGTTTGGGCAAGAATGGTGATTCATGACTAGGATATTTTGAGAGTGCTGGAGATGATTTGATATGTAGTAGTAGTATTCCCCTTAAGCAATAGCTCTAAGGGCTATTTATTCAGGTAATTAATTATTTGCACTGGAGGCAACTTGGGTTTAGTTGTTTTATGGTGGAAAGAGAGCTGGTTTTGAAATTAGGAGTCAGAATCATCATTTGCTTCTTATTAGCTGTGTAACTCCTGGACAAGTTACTTACCTTAATTGTGCCTCATCTGTAAAGTGGGCATAGTGATACAAGTACTACTCTACTTCTCAGGGTTGTTCTTTTATTCTCATCATATATGTAAACATTTCTGTAACCTATACCACAACACAAATATTGTAAAAATTAGTCATAGTCCAACAACCAAGGAATTTTCATGATTTTCAAATGGAAAAATTAATTCTTCAAATAAAAAAATTTTTCTTTAATATATAATTCATAGACTCAGGAATAGAAAAGACTTGAGACTGTCTAATTAAAATCTCTCATTTGCACAAATAAGAAAACTAAGGTGACTTACCCAGGGCCACATAATTAATGGAAAGAGTAATGAAGAAATCAGGAGACTTCTAGTCCTAGCTCTGTCACTAATTTACTGTGATAGTGGATAGGTCACATTCTTTTGGCCTTAATATCTCCTCTTCTGTACATTAAGGGGACAGAGGAGGTTGGATTGAATGGTCTCTGAGGTCCTTTTCTAAGCTGTAACATTTGCTGTTTCTTTCAAAGCAGAGATCCTATGATTCTTATCAATCAATCTATAGAATTGATTAATATGAGCTCTAGTTTGAGAAGGAATGGAAAGGAAACAATATTCAATTAATCTTTAAAAAATGACCACCAAGCCTTTTCCTGTACTTGGGAGTTGTAGATTTTTTTTCAGTTTTAGTAATGAAATAACTGGATATTGCCAGTTTTCTTGTCTGTTTTATTTATTTAGAACAGAATCAAAGGGGGAGAACATTCTTCCTAATTATAACCTGCCCTTACCATATTCTCAGATATCTTTTGTTAGCTGATATTGGAAACCTTTTGCTTGACCTTTCATTATCTTAGTTGTGGCTACATGGAGGCTAATAGGAAATTAGTCTTTCTCAACAGTGGGATCACAATTTGGATTAATAATAAATAATATTATTGTAAGTGTGAGTATTGTGATAATATTTCTAGTGTTTTTTGTCACAACAACTAAGAGTCCACCCTCACCTTATAGATGAAACTGAGGCTATTCACACAGCCAGTTTAACATGTCAAACTAGGGATTCAAACTTCAGGTTCTTTGTGCTCTGTCACAGCTGCTTCTCAGTACCATATTTATTAATAGGTAGACTCAGAGGTACTGATGTGAGATGACACAAATCTATAAATTTTCAAATCTAGAAGATTTTTGGCTGGAAGGAAAGGGGGGGGTATGTGCTAGCATTGTTTAAAGTGTTAGTTGGGGGAATTATATACAAATTCCAAGAGATTTTATTTCTTTGATGTATTATTCCCTCAGTCAAACCATATCTCAACCCTTTCCTATTTTAGTAGATAGTTTCATGAGCTGCAGGGGGTGGGAGGGGGGGAGGATTTCTCTTCAGTGACCAGCTTTCTGGGAAATGAAGAACCTTTCCAAGAGGCTAGTCTGCAGACCAGGGAGATAGTCTAGATTCTGTACTCAAAATCTTTCTACCTTAGTAGGATCAGCTAGAGGCTATGTTCCAGGGTCATTAACTAAGAACTCATTATCACAATTTGGTGGTCATTGAATTTTTTCAGTTATGATTTTGGGGGAATTTGAGCCATTTAAAACTTGGTTTTCCCAAATGGTTTTCTCCTGTCTTGATCCCTTTGAAACTTGGTTAACCTAAATGTATTTATCATGTAAATGTGTCTTCTCCCCTACTAAGCTGTGGCTCCTAGAGGACAGAGAGCAGATCTCAGTTAAGGTTAGTATTGGCTCTAGGTCTGGCGCAGTGCCCCGTACATTTAGGGATTAATTAGTTTCTTGTATTTACATCTCCCTCAACTTAAAAAAAATACAGTGAAAGCCAGTAAAGAACCAGCATTTCAATTTCAGTCCTGAGGCTGAGACTGCCCCTGTCTCTGGTGTGAATGATATTTTAGTGTAAGTCAATTACTTTGTTGTTAAGGGGGTTAGGGCAGTTGCTAGGTAGAAGTCATTCTGTGGTAAGCCAGCTAGCTGAAGAAATGTCACATAACAATGTGAATAACAATGAGTTACAGGATCAAAACTTCCACTGAAGCTCGGTGTAGGGATTAAAGGCCAGGAAAGTGTGGGGGGGTGGGGAAGGAGGATGATAGAAGAAGCCATTTTGGGGAGTTTCATATCATCTAGTTGGAACACATTTTCAAACAGTTTTTATAAACAGAGTAACAATAACTCACTTTCATCTGAGGAAGAGTGAAAGGCTTCATGGAAGATCAAAGTTGGATCTTGGAGGAAGAGAAGAACTTTAATACAGGGGAAGCATGAGTAAGAGACAGTTAGGTGGCTCAGTGGATATAGCACTTGGCCTGGTGTCAGAAAGATCTGAATTCAAATCCATCCTCAGATGTTTAGTAGCTATATGATCTTGGGCAAGTCACTTAAACTCCCATTTGCCTTAGTTCATTGGAGAAGGAAATGGCAAATCATTCCAGTAATTTTGCAAAGAAAACCCCATCAACATCGTGGGCTCATGAGAAGTCAAGCATGACTGAATAAACAATAGGCATTAGTAAAGGCACAGAGAATAATTAAATTCTTTGGAATGGAGAATTAATGAAGGGGAGGGGTGTGAAAGAGGGACAGGTCAGTTGTACCAAAATATAGAGGGCCTTAAAAGCCAGTATCAAAAATTTTTTCTTTATCTTGTGGTAACTCATATTTCTATGGCACTTTAAGTTTTGAAAAGCATATTGCCTTCCCCGAACCCTGTGAGGTAAGTAGAGTAATCATTGTCCCCACTTTTTTAGATCAGCAAACTGAAGATTAGAGAAATCAAATAATTTTTCCATGGTCATGCAGCCAGTAAAGGCAAAACCAGGATATGAGCCTTGATCTTCTGACTCCAAGTCCAATATGTTTTCCGTCTTCCCATACAATAGGTCTTGAATTGCTGAAGGGTCTTGAGTAGAGGAGCAACATAATTAGAGCTGTATACAATATTAGGAATGTTACTTTATTAGGGAGTGTTGTGAAGGAGGGATTGTAGAAGAGAGAAGTTGGAAGCAGAGAGATCCTATAGTAATAGTTCATGAAGAGATGAGAAGGCTTGAAGTAGATTGGTTACAGTGGGAGATGACAGGATAGAAGAGATAAGAGAAGTAGAAATAAGTAGGGTAGGCAGTTATTTCAATGTGGAGATCGAGGGAAATGGAAAGACTGAAAAGTGAAGTTTGAGAAAGCTGGGTTTTAATTGCCAAGGAGGATTCGCGAGAAGATGTGAGGATCAAATTGTGGTCAAAGAATATGCTTGTATACATGTACTCATATAGGCTCAACTTCTTTGGCTAGCTTCCCTGGTCTAATAAATTTACGTCTAATGTAGTTGGTTCTTGACAAACTTCTTAAGGAGAGAAATGTTATAATTATAATACTAGTCTTTTGCTAGTATCCCTAAGGAGGCTGGGAAAGGCTCATGAGCTCAATTCTTTTCCATCAAATGGCAGTGGTCTGTCTTGTTGTTTGGGAAAGGGGATATAATAGTTCAGTGATATCCATTGGAGTTAGACCTTAAAGAGATATTAGATCTTATTTAATTAACTTCCCTGCATTTTACATAGAGAACAAGTGGCCCAGAAGATCTTGCCCAAGGTCATACTGATTATTAAGTGACATAATTGGAACTTGAAACTCATATCCTCCCACTCTAAATCCTGTGCTCTTTCCCCTCTGCCATAGTTGCTGCTTTTGTCAGTGAGTGGATCTTGAGGCAAAAGGACCTAAAGTAGAGCCCTAAATTTGTTACTTGTTGAATAATCTTGGACAAATCATTTTATCTCCTTGAACTTTATTCAGCTTCCTCATCTGCACAGTGGGGCTAATAAACCTTACCTTACCATAGGTTCATAGCTTTAGAGTAGAAAAGATCTCAGGGGCCAAGTAGTTCAACCCTTTCACTTTATAGATAGTCACTGACCACCAGGCAGGTGATAGCAATCCAAGGTCACACAGTAAATGTTAGAGGTGGGATTTGAACTCAAGACCTTCATGGACTTCCATAGCTAATGGAATTTTAAAAAATTAGATCATTCTATTTACCAATCATATAAGATGGTTGTGGAGAAAATTCTTTCTGAAACAAAGTTCTATAGAAAGGGCTATTAATATTTTTATTATAATTTTTTTCTTTGAGACAATCAGTCTATTTTGGCAAAGTAGTTTTGATTCAGAGTTCTTGGGACTTAAGCATCATTCCATCAGCATCTTGAAAAGATTCTCTTTAGACCAGATGACCCACACTAGAGAATTCCAGAATCCTTAAAAAAAATCCTGAATAACAGAAGAGAGACCTTTTTAAATGTTGTAGGTCAATAAAAGGGAAGCCCAGCAGGAAGGGGGTGGGTGGTACAAGAGTGGGGGAGGGTGCAGTGCTATAAGAGTGAGGTGGGATTTAAGTTTTTTAGGGGGAGGGGAGACTTAAAGAAGAGTAAGAGCCATGGTTGAAATATTCATCAATCATTTTACTGGCACCAGGAAACCAATCAGCCTTTTAGAGAGTAAAGCATAATCAATCACATAATGGAGAATTACAATTGCTGTCCCCCCCACCCCGGAAAATTCCTTTTCATGCAGACAGATCAAATCTTTGAGGTAGCTAGCTTGGCAGGAATTTAAAGCTGGCTAATTGCATGCAGCTCTGGAAGGTACCATAGAAAAGAGATTAACAGCATTTGGGAAAGGTGGAATGTTTTTATATGCAATCAGGAGATGTCATAAAACATAGCAGAATGAGCTTTATTGTAAAAGTCTTCCCAGTAGTTTTTTTTTAAGTTATGGAGATGTCAGAATTATATAATATTAAAGCATAAATGTTAGAGCTCATGTATTTCAACCTCTCCTTCCCCATTTTACAGATGAGGACTCTGAGGCTTCCAAGATGGGAAGTGACTACTTAAGGTCTCACCCCAAGTTAGTGTCTGAGTCTCATAACTGCCAGTGTAGTTTTATTTATGACACGTACTGGTCCATTTCTTTTTAATTTTGTTGAGAGAGCTAATTCATGTGCCCTTTGTCTCTCACTCCTCTTATTCCTTTAACTAGCTTTCCCACACTGCTTGGATTCTTTTCTTTCTAGTTGAGATAGAATGTCTGTCCATCTGTCAATCAACAAGCATGTAATAAGAACCCTTCTATGTGCCAGGAACTGTTGGAGATTGGGAATACAAAAATTCATGCTACCAAGGATCTTACCTTCTATCTATTAGGGCAGGAAGGGAGAGACAACATGTATAGAGAATAGATGAGGTGATTTTGGAGGGAATACTCTAGAAAGATCTCATGTTAGAAGTGACACTTAAGCTGAGCTTTGAAGAAAACAAGGGACTTGAAGGTAGAAGACAGGAAGGAGGACATTTCAGGCATGGGGTGAGGAGGGGACAGCCAGTGCAAAGGCATAGAGACCAGAGATGGAATGTCTTATGTGAGGAATAGAAAGATGAGTTTGCCTAGAATGTAGGATGTGCAATTACATGTCAGGTGTGTACAGACTTGTTTTAACATCTCTAATGTGGTCCGTCATTTGGTAACCTATTCTTTTCTGGGATAGCTTTTTGGTTATTATTGAAAAGTAGTAAAGATATTCAACAGGAGCCATCCTTCTTTTTTCCAGAATTCTCAGAACGAACACACTTTTAAATATTGAAATGAAATTTTACCTATTTGTTGATGATATGGTTTATTTAAGAAATCATAGGGAATCAGTAGTTGTCAGCAAAGCTTCAGGCTACAATATTAAGGACCCAAGGATGATCACTATTTCTAGGTGATAACCGATAACCGATAACCAAACTCAAGGAACCAATAATAGAAATGTTCCATCCAAAATGTCTACAAAATGCATAAAATATTTGGTAATTAATCTATCAAAGATACCCAACTACCTATGTAGGTTCAGTTATAAAATGCTCAACTATTTTTGTCTTTCTTTGTATTCCTAGCACTTAGTACAACATCTGGCATATGGTAAGCATCTAATAAATGATTGGGAATGACTGACTTCTTAAAGAAATAAAGAATAGAGTATTTGTAAAGTACCCACAGCTAGATAGTATCAATATAATACAAATACCAAGTACTACCAAAGTTAATTTACAGATTAAACACTATACTAAACTACCAAAGGGATACTTTTTTGTAGAGCTAGGCAAAATAATAACAAAATACATTTGGAAGAACAAAAGATCTAGAATATCAAGGGAAATGATGGGGGGAAAGGAAGAATGAAGGTATAATAACACTTTTAGATTTCAAACTATATTATAAAGGTGGCAATCATCAACACCATTTGGAAATGGGTTTTTAAAAAAGTAGATTATTGGAACAGACTATACAAGGAAGAAAAGGAAATAGTTTAATCCAGTTTTTGATAAACCCCAAAACATCAGTTACCTAGGAAAGAACTAATTATATGAACAGAATGGCTAGGGAACAGTGGAAAGTATTTTGGCAGAAATTAGGCACCTACCATGTGCCAGGTATTGTGGTAGGCCCTGAGGCCACAAGTGATCCTACTCAAAGTAAACTTAAATTTGAATGAGGGAGATAAGTACATATACAAATATGTGTATCATAAGTATGAAGTTAATAATTACAAATATATACAAAATAATTAAATAAAATTTAGTAGATTGAGAAAGAGAACATGAGCAGTTGGAGAGGGGATCAAGAAAGGCTTCATTCAGAAGGTAGTGTCTGAGTCTTATTGTAAAGGAAAAGAAGGACCCTATAAGGTGCATAAGTAAGGAGAGAGATTCCAAGCATGGAGGGATGACCACAGAGAAGCTGAGGAGATGGGAGAGTGACAGAGAAAGACTAGTTTGGCTGTATCACAGAGTGTATGTGTGGGAAATGATGCCCAATGTGCCTGGAAAGGTACACTGGAGCCAGATTGTGAGATCTTAAAAGCAGGGAGAGATGAATAACATTTGGTATAACTCATAATGCTGGGTATAATAATTTTTTGAGTTTTAAAGGGTTTAAAGGTAGGATTTCAAAAGAAAGAGTTATGGGAACATTATGAATTTCCATTCAAAGATCATATACCAGAATAGCACATAGCCTGGCTTGGCCAGAAGATAGAACATATAGGGTACAATAATGGGCATACCACTTCAAGGGTAGCCTGGAGATAAAATCATAGCCTATTCCAAAATGTTAAGCACAGGAGTTCGAGCCATCCTCAGGAGACTCCTAACCCCCTCCCCCCTAAAAAAGGAGTGTATTCTGCTTCAACTTCAGTTTCATATTTTGTGAAAGTTTTTACATTAGGGAGAGAGAGGCAGAAAGAAATTTTCATTTATAGCCTAGTATTGTGTTCATTATTGTGTTCTACCCACCCATGTGGAAAATATCTTCACACAACATTGTGTTTCAAATTAGCTACAACTTCCAAGTGTAAAGCAAAATGCCAAACAGAAACCAACAACATAAATGCCTTGGTTAAGGTACAGGTAAATATTTAAAAAAAAAAGCTTAGATATACTGAATTGGGAAATGCAAAACAAAACAAAACAAAAAAAAACAACCAAATTTGTAAGCTTTATCTATCTTTAGACACCTAATATTCTACAAGGATACATGATTCACAAGCAGGTTTAAAGGTAGGAATTTTTAAAATTCTAATTCAGAATTCTGTTTTTAAGCAATGAACAAGTCTACTAACACCCAAAATAAGCCATTTGCTAGCCTTCAAGGAAGAACAAATTTCCCAAAACTAAGAACTGTCAATTACAAGAAATATCCAACTTACAAAGTAGTTATATTCCATTGCTTCGTTTAGAATAGGGGTTCTTGACCTTTTTGTTTAATGAACTCCTTTAGCAATCTAACTTTATGGAACTCTTCTCAGAATAATGTTTTATAAATGTAGAAAATAAAACACATAGAATACAAAGAAAATTAAGTTGAAATAAAATTGTCAGAATATTTTAAAAAGTAATTCACCAGACTCTTGTTCCCTACCTCAGGTTAAGAATCCTTGATTTAGAAAATGATTGTTTGGGTTTTATTTTCCAAAAGAAACAATGTTTGGAAAGATAATGATCCTGGGTACTGTATTTCAAGAAATAATGAAAATTCCCCCTATATTAGAATCAGAAGAAAAGAGGAGCTTAAAAGGTAGGATGATACTAGGGAAAGAATAGTCACAGACCAAAACTGCCTGATTCCAAAGAGAGGCATTGAAAAGGACAAAAAAGAAAAGAATTAGAACCCATGGGAGTGGCCATCAGTTGAGGAATGCCTGAACAAATGATGATATATAAATATCATATCATAAGAGAAGTCTAAAAGAAACAGATTACATACCTTTCACATATACTTTTCATGAGTAGGGCATAAATGCTAAAACAAAAAAGGAATAGAGGAAATTACAAAAGATAAAATAGATAATTTTGTTTACAAGAAATTGAAAAGCTTTTTCACAAATAAAATTGATGTGTCAAGGATAAGAAGGGAAGTTGTTGAATGGGGGGAAAGTAAAAATGTTATCCCCAGTCTACAGAGGGCATGGAAATTAAGTAAATTGTCCAGTCATTTGGCCATAAGTGTTAGTGCTGCAACTTGAACTCATGTCTTCTGATTCCTAATCCGGTGTTCTTTTTACTGTGTTGTGGTACTGCCTTTCAACTAGTTTTACAGTGGTTTTTAAATAGGCTCCAGGCTAGTTTGATTTTATCCCTTAAAATAGAGATTTTAGATCTTGAAAGGACTTTAGAAAGCTCTTAATATAGATCTTAATCTTAATTTTAGCATAGGGTATGTGAACTTGTTTTTAAAAAATATTTTGATAATTATTTCAGCATAATGGGGGCTCCTTGTAATTCTATGGATTTTTAAAGATATATTTTAAAATATTATTCCAGTCCCCATTTTCATACAAATAAACTGAGAAACGAGAAGTGAAATAACAGTCCAGAGTACTGGAGCTGATTAGTGACCCAAATAGGACTATAATATGGATTTCTTGGCTCTGAAAAATTTCTTTTTTAAACTCTTACCTTCCATCTTAGAATTAATGCTGTGAGTATTGGTTTCAAGGCAGAAGAAGCAGTAAGGGCGTAGGCATGGGGGGTTGTGACTTGCTAAGAAGTTTTTGAGACCTCATTTGAACCCCAAACCCCTCCTTGCTCTAGGCCTAGCTCTCTACCCACTGAGCCATCCCTTTGTCTGTTTTTTTAAAAAATAATACCAGTCTTGATTCATGATGGGAGTTAAAGGAGTTCAAGACATTACTTTTTCACTTATGGGTAACTCATGCTGTACTCAACACAAATGTACCCAGAGTTCTAGCCTGCAGGACCTCTCGTGGTTATTTTGGGGTGATGCTAATGAAGAACTTTTATCCAAGAATTATGTTACGGTTCCATAGGATTCCAGAGCAGGAGGTGGGGATCGTAAGAGATCATTTCAGAATACAAATATGGAAAATTTGAATCTTTGAAAATAGGTCTCAAACTGTGGAATTCTGGCTTTGGGGCAAAATTTTTTTTAAATTAAAACTGAGATCACTGAATTCATACATTTTATTAATAACTTTAAATATTGATATGGATGGTGGTAAAGGGCTAAAGAGACGTTTAGTTATCTTTTCCTTTCTTTGCGTTCCCCAAGGATGGTTAGAGAACTTGCCATTTGCCAATTCCTGGGTTTTATAATGTTCTTTAATAAGAAAGTGAGTGAGCCAGCTGCTCTTCTTTCTCAAATACACTGAGCTCCAGAGCCCTCAAATCCCAGTTAGTAATTAAAAGCCTCAGAATGACCTTGAATCTAACTGAACCACAAAAGCTGTCTTCAAGTAAATTTATCACATTTGTTCATTGCAAGAGGTTAGGTAGAATGCTACACTGTTTGCTGAAACATTAAGCATTAGCCTTGAGTGAACATTGAAGATCAGGAATCATTAATAAGAGGTACTATTAAAGTGTAAAAAAGGTACCCACAATCTGATGCAAACAGAATTCAATTTATCTATCTTTAGCATTTTAAATATATACTTACAAAAGGTTTAAAGTTGGATGGAATTAATTTTTTAGGTGACTAAATTTTGACCCTATTGGGACTTATTATAAATGTCTTATTTTGTCCTTCTCCCAGTTTAACATTTAACAACTATAGATAATAAGGAAATAAATATTTCATAATTAGGCTTATTTTTTTGGCGGTTACTCAGCTGATACTTCACAGGTTTCATAACTAAAAACTACCAAAATGTCAAATCATATAAGGGAAGAAACATTTAAATGTCTCTGGGCTTCAGTTTCCTTATCAGTCATAAGGTTCCATCCAGCTCCAAGATTAAATGTTCTATGGTACCCTTCAACTATAGTATTCATAAGACACCTATTATTTAGCATAGGTGAGCATAGTATATTTCATTAGGGTGTATACCCAGGAAATTAAAAAAAAATTAAACAGAATTGTTTTAACATTCATTCCTGAGATATTTTTATTTATCAAACCAAAGAAACTATCTTTTAGCTAAACTCAAAAGAATAACCAAACGAATTTTAAAAACTAAGACATAAAATACCAATTTTGAGGGAGAGACATTAGTTACAGTATGCCTTGGCACTTCCTATTTACATGGGCCATGTGTGGAGCAAGTCACTTAACTGCTTTATGTTTCAATTTCTCTC
The DNA here is from genome assembly GCF_016433145.1 of Gracilinanus agilis. Lineage (NCBI taxonomy): Eukaryota > Metazoa > Chordata > Mammalia > Didelphimorphia > Didelphidae > Gracilinanus > Gracilinanus agilis. The sequence goes on from NC_058131.1 coordinate 318,513,078, forward strand.
TTTCTCAATTGTAAAATTATAGGGGATTGGACTAACTGGTGACTTTTGAAGTCTCAGCTATAGATCTGTGATCCTATCATTTAACTCTGTCCAGTTGAAAGCGAAATCTGGGTATTAAAGAAAGCAAACAGAGCTCTCTTTTTGGACTAACCAGCACTTTATAAAGTTCAATAACAACTTCTTATTAAATCTGAATGAGGATATAGTTATTAGGTTGCCTTCTGGTGTTTTTTTTGTTGTTGTTGTTTAATTTTTGAAAGATATCCAGTCAGACATATAAAACCCAATGGAATTGCTCATTAGCTATGGGAGGGAAGTGGGAGGAGGGGAGGGAAAGAATATGAATCTTGTAACCATGGAAAATTTTCATAATTAATAAAATAAAAATAAATTAAGAAAAGAAAGCTATCCAGTCAGATATCACCAGTAGAGAAGTTAACTCTCTAAAATCTCATTTATTATGTCCTAAAATGGCATCACTATGTTATTGCCATTAACATATGACTATGTTCAAGCATAGTCATTTAGGATAAAAATTTTAAATCTCATCTTTAAATATCTTTGAATTTCTGTTTTGCACAAATAATTTTTACTATTTCCATAAGAGGATGTTGTGATATAATGCAAAGAATATTGTATTTCAAGCCAGGAGACTTTGTTTTGAGTACTTATTAATTTACAACTGTATACGTTGCATCTCATAGCCTGTTTCCTCATCTGTAAAATGGGAATTATAATTGTGAAGAAAACACTTTACAAATCATAAAATACAATATAAATGTAAGCTTTTTTTACTATCAGGAAGTATAATCTGACAAGTTTCATATAGAGTTTTGAAATATCAAAACACCAACTTTGATTATTTTAAAGGGAGGAAACAGTATATGAACAAATAATTTGGAAGAACCTGTCTTTAAGCATTCATTTTATACTATTTACTTTACTATTGACCTGCAAAGGATTTATTACATTTATGACACTAAAGACCGTGTGTTATCTTGCATTGTAACATGCAAACCTGACTCTTATACCAACAATTTCAAGGCTTCTATTATCAGATACGAGTTCAAGGTATTCTCTAGATAATTGAGCACATACTTCAGGTAACTAGAACTTCTGGTAACGAGTAATTCTAGTTTTGTAAAATAGAATCCTAGAATGTTAACCCTATAAAGGGGTCCTGGTACATAGAATTTCAGGGCTTGAAGGGATCTTAGAGACTACAAAATTAGCTACTTGCAAAAACCTAGTACTAGAATCTATATCTCTGGAATCCCAATTGGGTTTCTTTCCTTTCTTCTTAGGTTTACTTGAACTTATAAAATGATAACAACTCTCCTATGTATAACCTCTGTGACTGGTTTCCCTGCAGCTTAGAAGATGCAGAATGTTATGGTGGAAAAGTGTTGCACTGGGAAGAGAATAAGCTTGTGTTGTTCACCTGGCTATATCTTGGACAGACCACAAAATATTGATCAGTTTGTTTTCCTCATCTGTAAAATAAGGTTAGATTAGATGATCATCAAAGTCTCTTCCAGCTCTAATAGTCAAGGTGTTTGTTTTAAGGTTCCTTACAGTTCTAAGATTCTATTTTCTATGGCATACTATTCCATGATCCATTACTTTCCTTTTCTGAAATGTGATCATTTTAGGTTCACCTGCATTAAAAATGCATTTTAAAATTTTGTACTTTAAAGATGGGGCTATTTTCTTTATTGAATTTTTTCTTAATGCATGGCTTGTTAAAATGCCAGAAGTTGTAAATGTTACTGTAGTTTTGTTTTCTCCTATTTCTCTGCATAGCATCTATTAGAATAATTGTAACAGCATTCTAACCGCTCCCTTTGACTCTTGACTTGATAATGTTGTAAAAGAGTTTAAAAAAAAAAACACTGAGTCTTTAGGACTAGCAGTTTCTGAAACAGATGTTATCTCAAGTGTAATAAAAATCAAGGAAGCAGCCTTTTTATTACCTTCTGCTCATCTTTTCCCAATCACATTTAGAATGAATTAGCTGTTTACTGTGCTACATTTGGTAATGAATGGAGATCATGATAATCTGGTAGAACTATGTCAGATTATAGAATCTAATTTATATTTTAGTTTAAATTATTAAAACACCTCCCCCTAAATTTAGATTGAAGTTGACAGCATTTTGCCTTTTTGTTTTTTAATTTAAGATGGTATTAATAGTAATCAGTTTTAGTTTTTAGGAAATGTTTTTTAGGAAAAAACAACAATGAAGAATGTTTTCCATTACTGTCTGTCTTATGGCAAAATTGCTTCTCTTAAATGCAATTGAAATTATTACATTGTGTTTATTGTTTTGCTAATTATCTGCCTGAAGTTAATCACTAAAAATTATATTCTTGTTTATTTTTTATTGTATTCCAATTTATTTTTTATTGGACTTAATATAGTCAGGATAGTCATTTTTTTTCCTGAGCTTATAGTGAAAAGTTCTTTTATAGGTTGAATGGACAAAATAGGAAGACAGCTTCTCAGATGAGTTTTCAGATAGATCAAAGAAGCAACTAGAACTGGGCCTTAATATTCTCTCATAAATAGAAACACTGAATATCAGAGATGGAAGGTACCTTACATCATAGGATATTTTATAAGTGTGATACTTATATCTGTTTTAAGTTTATAATGTGCTTTATTCAGAAGAACCATATGAAGTAGGTAGTACAAGTGTACTTTAGCAAGGAAAAGTAGGTAGTACATGTGTTTTATAGATAAGGAAATGTTGGGGTCACACAGTTAAGTGTCAGAACCTGAATTCCAACCCAGGTTTCTCTTAAAGCCAACTTTAGAATTCTTCCCACTGCATACATGGGCTATAGAACATTAGAATAAGATGAGACTTTTTAAGATCATTTAATCCAATTTTCTCATTTTACAACTGAAGCTTAGAGAAGGGAAAGAGGACATTGCCCCAAATCAGACAGTGCATGTGAGTGTAAAAGGAGGAGGCCTTGAACCTAAATATATATATATATGTATATATATATANAATATCAGAGATGGAAGGTACCTTACATCATAGGATATTTTATAAGTGTGATACTTATATCTGTTTTAAGTTTATAATGTGCTTTATTCAGAAGAACCATATGAAGTAGGTAGTACAAGTGTACTTTAGCAAGGAAAAGTAGGTAGTACATGTGTTTTATAGATAAGGAAATGTTGGGGTCACACAGTTAAGTGTCAGAACCTGAATTCCAACCCAGGTTTCTCTTAAAGCCAACTTTAGAATTCTTCCCACTGCATACATGGGCTATAGAACATTAGAATAAGATGAGACTTTTTAAGATCATTTAATCCAATTTTCTCATTTTACAACTGAAGCTTAGAGAAGGGAAAGAGGACATTGCCCCAAATCAGACAGTGCATGTGAGTGTAAAAGGAGGAGGCCTTGAACCTAAATATATATATATATATATATATATATATATATATATAGTACCAGCCCTTTTTCTCTGAATAATCATAGATCAGATATGTAGGTTTTGCCTTTTCCCTTGCAATTTTAATCAGATCAATGGCTGTCAGCCAACTTGATTAGGACAAATGGATGTAATTAAAAGACTGACTTTGTTCTTTTGCACACAGTGGGTACTTAATAGTTTTTATAGAACTAGAAAGTGAGGGTTTAAAAATTCTTACTGATCTACACTGAGACAAATGATTTTATCTGTAGTTTATGATTTATTTTTACCTTTAAATATTTTTCCTGTGGAAATCTTTACTATTTAGAAAGAAATTGAAGAAAGTTTGTTATTAAGATTCATGAGTAGGGGGCAGCTGGATGGCTAAGTGGATTGAGAGCCAGGCCCAGAGATGGGAGGTCCTGGGTTCAAATGTGGCCTCAGATACTTCCTAGCTGTGTGACCCTGGGCCCTTGTCCCCCCATTGCCTAGCCCTTACCATTCTTCTGCCTTGGAACCAATACACAATATTGATGCTAAGGCAGAAGGTAAGGATTTATTAAAAAAAAAAAAAAGATTCATGAGTATAAGATTGGGAGAGACCTAAATAGTTAGGATAGCTGTAGAACTCTGTCATGCTTTGGGGTCTATAACATGTCTAAATAGGAAATTCATTAGAATTTATAGCATAATCTTAGAGCATAGCATCGAACCAAAAGAAAAGAATTCTGAGTTTAAATCCTGGCTCACTATTTGTCTGACCTTGGACCCTGAATTTCCTGATTTATGAAATTAGGTGTTTTTTTCTACATGATTTCTGAGGTCCTATCCAATTCTATCCTGATATTGCTATTTGACATTTTTGTGACTTTTGCCAAGTTACTTCCCTCTTTGAGCCTATTTCTTTATCTGAAAATAATACTGACCTGTCATTCATACTATCCACTAAGTAACAAACTGTCTTACAGATAGTTGGCAGGTTACCTTTTTTTAAAAAAGTTTTTTAAAACACAAAATAATACCAGTTCTTCTTCTTAAAAACATTGAGTACATCCCTAATTCTTACGGAAATATCATTCAAGGCTCTATGCAGTTAGGTATACTAATTTTTCAGCCATATCTGCTTCTACTTACTCCCTCTATTTTGTGCTTCAACCAAAAAGGGTTACTTTCTATCTATTACAAGATTCTTCTGCCTCTAGGCCTTTGCTAGTATTGTTCCTTTGCCTTCTATAGCCATTTTTCTCTTTCAAACAGTCAACTAGCATTTATTAAGTGCCTACTGTGGATTCCTATACATCTTTTAAAATCTTGAGTACTTTCCTCCAAAAAGAGTACCAGCATTTCTATTGCCCAGTCTGCACAATAACCTTTTCTTCCTTCTGAGTTTATATTAGTACTTTGTACCTTTATTTTTGTGTGCTAGTTATCTGTATATATTATATTCCTCTACTAGACTGGTACACTGTATACAATTAAATTTTACATCTTTCCTATCACCTAACACTATGTACTATATATAGTAGTCACTTAATAAATGCTGAATTGAATTCTTAATCCAACATTCGGATCTGCAGTGCATTCTAAATGATTTAATGGATATTGAATTGAATATTTTGTGGCAAATTTAGTGGGAAGGAAGATAATGAGATTTCTTTTCTGCTCAGTGTTCTGTAATCATATAAATCTGAAGGAATATTTAATAATTGTTAAACTCAACAGTTCATTTAATAAGTTCCTACATGGAAGAAACTGTGCTGAGGGTACTTCATGATCTGATAAACCTTTTTAGGGAGTATTTAAAGTCTGAAGTTTTCAGTGTTTTTCCGATTAAACAAGTCTAGTGATTAAAAAAAAATGAAGTTTCATTTCCAATGGTTATCTTGTTTTATATTAATTTATCAAGCTTTTTAAAGTGGCCTATGTGTTTATTACCTTAAATGAAGCTTAAACCTCAGTAATCCTTAGTGGGTAAAAGATCATTTTTTTTTGAAAGAGAAATTTATTTACTGCTTGTTTGATTTCTTATTTTTTTTTTTTTACTTTTACTCCCACTGTGGCTAATTGGTCCCTGAAATTCATTCATCTCTTGATGTGAGCCTTTTGGTGATGAGTCTTTAAGTAATTAGCAAGACATTGATCCTTTTCAACAAATGTGGTCCATTGCTAGGTCTATCTTCCAAATTCTTTTCAGCTTGTTTGGATTAGTAGAGCTAGGTTTCTTTCTATACTGTTATATTTTAAAGATGCTTAGCACCTAAGAACTTGGGGAAAATAATCAAAAGATAGGCAAATGTCTTTTCGAATAATAATTACAATTTACATAGTACTTTAAAGTCTATAAAACCTTTTTGCTAGAGACAGAATTTCCTTAATGATAGAGATGGTAATTGAAAAATTTAAAAATAAGAACTTCTTCATCTTCAACTGCATAAAAAGTTGAGATCTTTGAAAACTATAGGATCTGGAAAAGAAAGGTGCCCATCTGTTGAAAAATGGCTAAAGAAATTGTGGTATATTAATGTAATGGAAAATTATCATGTGATAAGAAGTAACAAATATGTTGAAGTCAGAGAAACCTTGAAGAATTTATGCAAACTGATAGTTAAGTGAGCCAGAAACAGGAGAACAATTTATACTGACCACAGTAACATAAAGGAAAACAGAAAGTCTTTTGAACTGTGATCATTAATGGCTTCTGGGGACAGTTGAGGAAATATGACTTTGGCCTCTTGGCAGAGGGCTAGAATATTTTTAGACATAGTCCATTTATTGACTTATTTTGATCCATGCTACTTACTTGTTTAAAGGGAAGGCATCTTCTATTGGGGGAAGTTGATGAATGGTGATGGAGATGCAGACAGAAAAGAATTTCAGTCAAATATTAAATATGCAGAAGATGACAATTTAAGAGGAGATTCGTAAACAAAGGGGGAGATTTTATTACTATCAGGTTAAATTTAATACATAGTTAAAAGAAAATTCTAACTGCATGTAATGGAAACTTATGGTTTCATATGCATTTCTCCTTTTTGTTGTTTGTTGAAATGTTCACAGTAGATTATTTAAGTTTATAATAAAAAAAGAAAATGAAAAACTCAAGGCAGAAAATGAAATTGAGATCTGACTTTTTTCTTCCTTAGAATGTTAATCCATTTTATAGGCTTTTAACTTTTTCTGTGGTAGGGATATTTTTGAAAGTTTGATGAAACCTATGCACTCTTCCCCAAAATAACATTTTAAAAATAAATTTTAAAATAAACTATATCACACACACAAACACACATCCCTACTCCTCCTATACCCCCCTCAGCATATTTTGTTTTATTGCCCTTCACAGATATTCAGTTTTTTTTTTAACAAAATGAAAGGTTTGTGGCAATCCTGCATTGAAACTGTCTGTTAGCACCATTTTTCCAATAGCATGTGCTCACATCATGTCTCTGTCACATTTTGATAATTCTTGTACTGTTTTGAGACTTTCATTATAATTGTGTCATGATGTCCAATCAGTGGTCTTTGATATTGCTATTATAATTGTTTGGGGCACCATGAACCATGCCCTCATAAGATGGCAAACTTAATTTCTAAATATTGGTTGTATTCTGACTGCTTTACCTACTCCTGTGTCTTTCTCCCTCTTCTGGCCTCCCTCTTTCCTCAGGCACAGTAGCATTGAAGAATATTACATAAACTTGGTTGATAAAGCAGCAGCAGTGTTTGAGAGGATTGACTCCAATTCTGAAAGTTCTGTTGTATGTTCTGGAAAACCAAAAAAAATTCTATAATTTACTTTATTGCAATATTCACTTTCTTGTGGTGCTCTGGAAGGTTTGAAATCTGCAATATCTCTAAGATATGCTTGTATACTCAAGTAATTGATATCAGAGTTTGAGCAAGTTTCCTTCCCTTCCTGGGCTTCTGCTTCCTTATGTGTAAAATGCAGATTAGATGATCTCTAAATGACTATATTCTAAGGGAAAATGTGAATGGAAAGGAGGGGCTTAGGGCCAAGGGCTTGTGAGAGTTGAGTAGGGGGAGATCATTTTGAGCTGGATCAGATTTAGGGAGAGTATCAGGGAAAGGAAGATTCATAGCGGAATTATAGTATTGCAGATTTAAAACTGAAACAACCTTGTCATTGTTACAGATGAGGAAGCTAAGACTCAGAGAAGTGATTGCACCAAGATGGGAGAGAGCAGAGAATAACTAGCGTCCCAGTTGTCTTGAATAGTAGAGTATGTTCAATGGAGTATGGTGGGCCTTGAATCTATATCTATATCTATATATCTGCCAAAATAGCATTTATAATGCATAAGAAGACTATGTATGTAATTTTCTTTGCTTTTATTAAGAGAAAAATGACCCCTTTTGCCATTAGGATAAAATGAACATTTGGTCTGGTATTTAGATTTATGGGTGTCCTATATATGGTATTAAGCCACTTAATATTATCCTATCTGGTCCTGCTTCCTTACATTAATGAAGGCCATCACCCATGCCTAGAACACCTTCCTTCATCATTTCTATCTGCCCCAAATCCCTTTTCTTCTTTCTAGGCAACAGCTAAGGAGTCACCTTCCCTTGATCTCCTTCCTTCACTTCCTCTATTTCAAAGTTGTCCTAGAATCCTTTGTATCTACTCTTTGTCTCTCATATTCTATCATATCTCATACATATTTATGTTCTTACAGTATTCACCCTATTAGTTGAATACTTGAGGTCAAAGACTGTCATCTTTATATTAGTACCAAGGATTGGTAGGCATTTAAAACAGTTTTGCAAAATCGAATTGATCAGGCCTTTCACCTCTTGCTGTCTACCTGGGAAACTTGTGAGTTTCTATTTCTTGACTTGGTGCCTCCATTGTCTTATTTTTTTAAACAGTGGTCCCATTCAGTGGCTGAAGAACGATGCTTTAGGTTAGGCCACAATTTGAGGTCAGGAAGCCAAAGTGGATATATAGGCCACAGTTTCAAGGAGAAAAAAAAACAAAACCTCCTTATTCTACTGTAGATTTGTATCCATACTTATTCATATCTAGAAGAGACTTTAAAGATCATCAGACCATGGAAAAATATTCTAAATCAATTAATTAAATAAAAAATTTCAATTAAAAAAGATCATCTGGTCATCTGCTTTATTTATTCCCCCCCCCTTTTACAAATAATATAATTGAGATCTATGGAGATGAAAATGATTTATCTAAGATAACACAACAGAACATAGATTTGAATCCAAGTTCTTTGACTCCAGAGTTATAATCACAGACTGCTTCTGAGAAGATTCACAATGAGCAATAGGAAAGAAAGGCTGTGTTAACATTTTTATTTTTAAAGTGATTAATCTAACTCCTTTCATGTAATAAACCTGGAGGAAATTGCAGGGAGGAGGGGAGATGTCCTAGACTGTACTGTAAGATGGCAAGAATGTGAGGCTTATCAAAGAGATGGCTAACTGAACAATGGCCTTCCACCCAGGGAGCCCAAACCCTAAAACTCTTGCTCAATATCCTTTTAAATTCCATGGTGAAAAGAAAGAACTAGAAGCTAACGTTCCACCCCCTTGGTTGGAAATGACTGGTAGTAAGGGTCAGGAGGTCTTTTGCTCTTCTTCAGGGGCTTATAGAATATAAGATCCAGTCTTCATCTAGGAGAAATCTTTATAATGCAGTATATTTTTTTTGGTGTCAGAGTGGAGTCCCCCAGTAGAGAGAATAGGCCCCAGAAGACTAGGATTTGATTCTGATTATGCTTTCTTTCTGGCTTTGGGCTTGATCTCTGCCTCAGATTTCCCCTGTAAAAATGGAGATACATTGTGGTAGAAAGAGTACTGGCAGGGGACAGCTAGGTGGCTCAGAGTACCAGTCCTGGACTTAGGAGGCCTTGGGTTCAAATCTAGCCTCCGACACTTCCTAGCTGTGTGATCCTGAGCAAGTCACTTAACTCCATTTGCCCTTTTGTTTTAGAGTTGTTATTAGGAGAGAAAGGAAGTTTGAAGGGGGGAAAAAAACCAAGGAAGCACTGGCCTTGAAGTGAGAAACCTTGGATTTGATTCCAGGTTCCATACTTACTAGCTTAATGTGACCCTGGACAAGTCATGCTCCCACTGTAGAACTTATTTTCCCCATCTATAAAATAAGGATAATACTTGAGCTACACTGGGGTAGGATCAAATGAGATAATGCTTGTGTAAAGCCTTTGTAAACCTCAAAGTGCTATCTGAGTGTGAGCTATTATTACTTTAAAGGGAGAATTGTAATTTAAATTTGTTTGGGGGTAGGGTGGGCCTGGGAGAGTGTCTGTAGCTGTTAATAAACATGCCTGAGTCATTTACTACTTTGGTCCTGTCATCTGAAGCCTGAATGGTTGACCCAAGGTCAATTTTCACATGAATGGGGCTGCTTCATAGAGAAGGAAACATCTTAATGATAGCACTGAGTGATGGCTTAATAAGGCCCCAATGCCATATGTGTGCCTGGCTTAGAATAGTAATACCACAGCTTTTTCAAAACAGTTATAGATTTGAATCAAGAAAATGTTTCCTAAAATAAAAATGATTTAGAAAATGATTTGAATGAATTAAGAAAGAAGCCTTCCAAATTGTTGAATAGATAATGCTTTAGTAAGGTATCACAAATGGAGAGCAATTTGGGGGGGTTATTTATTTGTTTGTTTGTTTGTTTGTTTGGAAGGCCCTTACCTTACAATACTGTGTATTGGTTCTATGGCAGAAGAGTGGTAAGGGCTAGGCAATGGGGGTCAAGTGACTTGCCCAGGGTCATACAACTAGTAAGTATCTGAGGCCAGATTTGAACCTAGGACCTCCCATCTCTAGGCCTGGCTCTCAATCTATTGAGCTACCCACCTAGCTGCCCCTCCTTGCTTATTATTTTTATACTTTGATTATTTTATGATCTATCTCAGTTGATATTGGATTAACTTCCTTTGTTTAAAAGCTCATACTTTGGCATCATGATAAATGGATGGAGTTTTGAGAAGGGTCTGGAAAAGTGGGTTGGAACTAGATAGTGAGGGTCTTGGTTGCCATATTTCAGAGCTTATACTCTGTTCTGTAGGTTTCTGAAGGCCATTCACTTGAAAAAAGGATTAGAATTGTTCTTGGTCCCACAAAGCAGAATTGGGTGGGGGGAGGTTAGGAGGTAGGGGTTTAGGTTAGAAAGAGACAGAGAAAGTTGTACCAAAGGGGAATGAGCTACCTAGGGAGGTATAGTGAAGTAAAAGATCACTTGTCAGGGATGTAAAAATGATCATCTAACACCTTTCAGAGGTGTTAGATTAGATCCTGCCTGGCATCCCTGTTAGCTGCTAAGGTTTTGTTTTGTTTTGTTTTTGCCATGTTGTTCTAAAGCCTGTGTCCTTGCTGCACTTTTTACTTGCTAATTTGTAGCTGTGTTCTTCAGGGCTCAGTCCAGGCAGAGCTTAAACACTAGGTTGTTTTTGTTTGTTTACTCCAAATTCACTGCTATTACCAATCAGTAAACAAATTTTTTAAAGTGCCTAGTATTTGTAAGACACTATGCTGGAAGTTCAGAACACAGACAAAAATAAATTGGCTTTTGTCCTTGACAAGTTTATATTCAATGACTCCTAATAAACCAGAGTTTATTGGATGTGGTGATGGTAGAAGAAAAGCAAATAGAAATTTCATTGGGTATATCTTGACTCAAAGAAATCTTTCCAGCCTTGATATATTTTATAGTATCAGGATGTAGTATTGGGTCTTGAAGTGACCTTAGATAATCTAGTCTGACCTCATTTTATTAAGGAGGAAACTGAGGCCCAAGAGGTTAAGTGGTTTGCCCAGGGCCAATACAGCTAGTAAGTAGCTGGAGCAAGATCTGAATCCCAAGGTTCTCTAACTTTAAATCCAATGTTCTTCCCACAATTGCATGCTGCCCCAGATCTTCATGTTTGTGGTCATTATAATCTTTTTTTAAATCTATTTCTGGGATTATTTCATAGGCATGAGTTTATGTTGACTAGCTATAGCATATCATCAACAGTGACTTGTGAATTAAAAATTGCGTAAAAGATTTTATCTAAGACAAAATTTAGAGCTGGCAGGGAGCACAGGTATCATCCAGAACAACTCTTTTATTTTTCATGATGAGGAAAGTGAGATCTAGGAAGCCAGATGATTTGCCTGAGGTAAATTACAGTTAGTGGCAGCAGAATTTGCATTCTATCCAGACTATCTGAATAAATCCAAGATTCTTTCCATTGTACACCACCTTTTTAACATATATGTCAGAAAAAGGTGTAGTATTAGCCCTAGAGTCTGAGTGGTTATCTACAAAGTATTAAAATATAAAAAGTATACAGTATATTAAGCATTTACTTTGTGCCATACACACAATACCTAGGACTGGGGAAAAAAGATGAAAAACTATAAAATCTATCTTTGTCTTTTAAGGAGTTTACATTATATTGAAGGAATGTGACATTCACCACAGAAAAAGACATCTTAAGTATTCTGGGAATATCTGAAGAAGGAAAGAGAATTTTTAGTTGTGGGAGGTCAATGATTGAATGAATGAAAATGCATTTATTAAGTGATTATTTTGTGCTAAGCACTGGAGATATTAAATAAAAAAGCAAAATAGTCCTAACTCTCAAGGAGCTCTGGTTCTTAATGGGGTGGGGGAGACAAATATAGGAAGTTCCAGGTGCAAGTCAGGTAGTAAATAAAGTCCCAGTGATTCTGGGTGCATTAGCGAAACAGATGGCTATGCAACATTAAACCATTGTATAATGTCTTAAGACTTTGGTATAAAAAACTTTTCCCAATCTTGAATATTTGGGATATTCTGCAGATGCAGATGAGGCCAAGGTATTGAGTGCTTTCAGGGCCTATTATAGTTCTCATAACAGGTTGTTTCTCTGGACAATGGTGGTGGGGTCCAAGTCTGTAGTCTGGGAGATACTGCTATCCCTGGGGCTCTTGGGGATTATTTACCCATTTGTGGTAGTTGGTCAGCAGTTAGTGGTGAGAATGGCAGCATATTCCTTTTCAAAAAAGGATTGTTCCTCTTTATGCTGGCTTTGAGGGGCAGGCTGGAAGCAGTGGCAGTGGTCTGGGGAATACCACTATTCTTGGACTCTTGAAAGTCCAGGTTCTTTTCCTCTACCCCCCTTCCCAGAAGAAGTAGTAATAGTGATTTGACTTAACTTGGCACATGCCCACCTTGGGTGTCTTTCTCAGCATGATCATGGAATGCTTTACAAAATGGGTGGTATTTCAGCTAGATCCGGAAGGAAGGATTTTAATTTACCAGTAAGCCTTCATGAATGGATGGAGAGAACAGGATAATCAATTAAACTAGCAATCTTCAAATGCTAGGCACTGTGCTAAGTACTGGTGATAGAAAGGAAAACAAAAATAATTCCTGCCTGCAAGGAACTTACATTCTCTGAAAGAAAACAATATGTACCTTCAAGATATGGAGTAGATGGTGCCTCCAAGAAAGGCCTGCCACAGAATTTGACTTTTGAACTAAGTATTGAAGTAAGCCAGAGATTCTGCTAAGCTGAGATGAAGTGCAAGAGCATTCCAGGCGTGGAGGAGAGTCAGTGCAAAGATATGGAAACCCAACTGGTAGACCAAAATGGAACAGTGTGTAGAAGGGAGTAATGTATAAGAAGGCTGGAAAGTTATGAAAGGTTGTGAAGAGTTTTAGATGCCAGATGGAATTTATATTTGATCCTAGCAATAATGAGGGGCCATTCGAGTTTATTAAGTGGCTGGTGAGATTGAGGATGTTAGGTTCAGATCTGTACTTTTGGAATATCACTTTGGCAGCTGTGTGGTGGATGAATTGGAGAAATTTAAGGCAGGGAATCCAATTAGCAAGGTATCGTTATACCTCAGATTACTGGTTAACAAGCATTTGTTAAGCACATATTAGTACCAATCATGCACTATTCTAAGTGTTGAGAATATAAAGAAAAGCAAAAATATTGTCCCTGTTCTCAAAGAGTTTACATTTTAATAGAAGAGATAACATGTAACAAAGCGTGGTGGCCTTTGAAGGGTAATTAAAAGACACTGGAGAATGTTTGTAGAGAAAGAGTATAAGATTTGGCACTGATTGGATAAGATTGGGAAGCAACTTCTTAGTCACGTTTGGCCGAAATAAAGAAATGTATAAGGAGAGGAATAATGTGAAATAAGATTGGTAAAGGTAGATTGGAAGCATTTTATAGATAGCCTTAAATGCCGGGCTGAGTTTGTAGTTTATCCTGGAGGCAATAGGGAGGGACTGGACTTGTTTTAGTAGTCGATTGACTTAGGAGACTTCTAGCACTTTGGGTAAATTTATGGAGTTTCTCTGGAAAGATCTGTAAAAGCATATAGGGACCACTGCACCAGCTGAGGGAATCTCCACACTGATGCGATTTCATGGATCTTTTGAAATATTGAAATGTGATTAATTAGCTTTACTTATGCTTTAGAATTCTCTTGGGTTAAAATATTATAGATACAGTATTTCTTTGTTGTACTACAATTGATTTCTGAAGGTGGCCATAGGGAGATGATTATATAGGGCTTTACTTCCTCCAGGACTAGGATGTTGGAAAGGCTTGTGTCTAAAACTATTTCTACTAAAGGGTTACTGAAAAATGTCTCTTCCTTATATAGAGTTTTGAGGTTTACATAATACTTTGTTCATTATAGTCTTGTGAAAAAGAAGGTGGTTGAAAGGATTGTCATCTCCATTTAAGAAGTTAACTGTGGCTTTCTGGCAAGTGATTTGTCCTGGACCACAGTGCCTAGTAATTGTCAAAATTAGGTGTTCTAATTTTATGTCTTTCTAGGGTACCAAATGGGAAAACCATTTTATGTGGGATATTTTTGAATTGAATAGAGAGGGTGATCTGTTGGCCACTTGGGGCTTTTCTTCTAAAATTGTTGTGTCAGCTTTTGGCTAATGGATTTCCAGTGTGTTGGGTTCAGCTGTTCTGGCAAACCATCTGCTTAGGATGATAAGGAGAAAAGCCCCTAATCTAACAATTAGGGAAGTTTTCTTGACTGAGCACTTTTGGCCCATAAGTGTTTTGTTGGTATCCGGTAGTTCTGCATCATTCTGCTTGTTTTATTTGTTGCTACTGCTGCTGATTATTATTATTAATGTAAAACGCCTTAGGTTTTATAAAATACTTTCCCCAAAGCTGCCAAGTGAGGTAGATATTATAGCTCTTATTGTTTCCATTTCACTGATGAGGGAACTGTGCAGTTCCATGGTTAGTTGTTAGCTTTAGGATTCCAACCCATGTCTTCTGACCCTTAAGTTCAGTGTTTTTTTACTACAGCATGTTACTTTTTCTTTTTACTGAGGTTTTCTTAAAAAAAAAATCATAGAAATACAGAATTGGGAGAGACCTTAGAGGACTGCGTAATGTAGTAGAAATAACATTGAATTTCGGGCTTTAGATGGGAAAAGAATGTAAATGACATTCTGAGACACTTTTTTTGAAGTAGCTAATTATAAATTAATTAATTAATAAATGATCTTGTCCTTCCCTAACGAGATTTATACTTGGAATTTAAGTTGTGGAAATACTTCTTTAGACATCTCTAGACACTCAAGACCTTTGGACTCATGATTGAATAATATATAGCTTCTGAATAGACCCAATTTTAGCTAAGTAAGGACCTTATATAGTAAGCCTGCAGGTCCAGACGGCATCCCCCCTGAGGCACTCAAGGCAGACCCAGAAATGTCAGTGGAGATGCTACAACCCCTCCTGCAGAAGATCTGGGAACAGGAACAAGTCCCGACAGACTGGAAACTAGGCTACCTAGTGAAGCTACCCAAGAAAGGTGACCTATCCCAATGCAGCAACTGGCGAGGAATCATGCTTCTATCCGCTCCCAGCAAAATCCTGACCAGAGTAATCCTAGAAAGACTGAAGGAGGCCTTGGACAAGAAGCTGAGAATAGAACAAGCAGGGTTTCGTCAGCACAGATCGTGCACCGACCACATCATCACCCTAAGAATCATCATCAAACAGTCCATCGAATGGCAGTCCCCCCTCTATATGACTTTCGTGGATTTCGAGAAGGCATTTGACAGCGTGGACAGGAACATCATCTGGAGATTGATGCAGCATTACGGGATTCCCCCGAAGCTCATCAACATCATCCAGCGGTTATATGAAGACTTTACCTGCCAGATCATCCATAATGGGAAACTGACAGCTCCCTTCACAGTGAAGACCGGAGTGAAGCAAGGTTGCATGCTTTCGCCCCTTATCTTCTTGATGGTCATAGATTAGACCATGAGAAGAATTACCAAGGACAACAATGCGGGCATTCAATGGACTCATACCAAACAGCTTGAGGACGTTGACTTCGCGGATGACATCTGTCTCCTTTCTCACAAGCAGCAGGACTCGCAAGCCAAACTTGCATGACTCTCTGAAGAAGCGGAGAAGACAGGTCTGAAGATCAACAAGAAGAAGACCGAGGTGATCACAGTCAACAGCAAACAGGACCTGCCAATCCAACTACAGGGAGAAAACATCAAGGAGACCGACCACTTCACCTATTCGGGTAGCATAGTCAGTAAGGACAGCAGAGCAGATGAGGACATCAGAAACCGAATCAACAAAGCCAGACAGGCATTTAACACCTTACGGTCTGTCTGGATCTCCAAAGCACTGTCCCACGTCACTAAGCTCCGAATCTTCAATACCAACGTAAAGGCCGTCCTCCTATATGGATCAGAAAGCTGGAGAGTGACGAAAGTCAACACCAACAAACTCCAAGTCTTTGTTAACCGATGTCTACGCCACATCTTGAACATCGGATGGCCTGAAAAGATCTCCAATGCTAGTCTCTGGGAAAGAACAATCCAGTATCCCATCAGTCAGGACATAAAGAAACGTAAGTGGAGATGGACAGGACATACGCTATGAAAACCGGAAGACAACGTAGCCAGACAAGCATTGAGCTGGAACCCTTCAGGGAGGAGGAAAGTCGGAAGACCAAAACAGACCTGGCGAAGATCTGCCGAAAATGAAACAAAAACAGTTGGAATGACATGGGCCCAGCTGGGGGAAGTTGCCCAGAACAGAGTCCGATGGCGTGAGATGGTTGCGGCCCTATGCTCCTAAGGAGTCAACAGGAATAATAATAATAATAATAAGGACCTTATTAGCTAATTGCTATGTGAATGTCAGTTTTACTGCTTATTAATTAGTTTGGTGTAGTGGAAGAGGCATTGAGTTAGGAATCTGGAAACTTGAGTTTAGCACTGACTCTGCCAATAACTTTGGGGCAAATCAATCTGCTTCTCTGGGTTCTGAGTTTTCTCATATGTAAATGAGCAGGCCTGACAAGATGGTTCCTGACCGTCTCAGCTCTAACATTCTGTGTTCATAGATTGATTCTGTGATCTACAGACAGTTGCATTTTGAAACTTTATAATTTTTTATGCCATATTTGAAATTTCTAGAACTTCTATTAAAACGTAACATAAAACCTCCTACTCCCTTTTCAAAGAGAAGAGATATAATGTAAATGCAAAAATGTCAAAGGTTTAACTCCCTACCTAACTTACTGAAATCAGTACCTCTTTCCTGGTATAAAGAAAAACATTAATGATCTCCATCTTCTCCAACCCAGAGCCTCCATCACAATGCCTCCTGGTTTTCTTGCTCAAGCCTTGTTGCTATGCAAAATTTAGCTCTTCATGTCTGCTCTTAATAAAAATTTGAAATGAGATCCTTCATCTTAGACTGACTTTTCTGCCAGGAACCTGTTTTCAAGGCTGTGGCTACAAAATTCGTAGACCCTGCAAACTGTATGAAGAGGGATGTGGGTTGGTGAGGTAACAGTGATTAATGTTTCTATAGAAATGAAGGCCCTTCTCAGAGAAAGGCCTCGAAAAGCTGAGCAAGTCATTGGCACATAATAGCAAACAGAATGGAGAAGCTTCTTGCTTTTGCCCACAATCCTTCCAGTTGAGAAGATTGCATTAGGAAAAAAACACATAAGTGTTCTCAACAAAAAAGGACATCTTGTTTTTGTCAGGGCTTTCAAAACATGTGACCTTGACATTTGTAGGTGGTAGAAGAAAAAACGTGGCTTGAAGCTCTGCCAGACTGCTCCTTGGGTCTCTGTATTTAAAAGCATTTTCTGATCTTTTTCAAGTGCTGTTTGTCAGGTTGGCTAATGGAAAACAAAAGTTAATGGCATTAAGAGTCATTCCACTCACTGAAGACTAGTAGGAAGCAGATGGGAATTGAATTCAGCAGAGATTAAGCAAAAGTTTTTAAATGCCTACTATGTGCAAGGAAGGCCTTGTGTTCAGGATGGGAATGAAATGAAACTTCAGGTATTTTACTTATACTCAAATAGAAAGGATAACATTACATATATTGATAACTGATATTAGGTCAAAAGCAGAAGTCGTGCATCTCAGACATTCTGATAATTCATAGCTGTAGTAAATAAACTATGTCATTTTATGTGGGATCATAAGACTTAGCGTTGGAAGAGATTTTCAGAATCTTTTGCTGAACCTCTTCATTTTACAGATGAGGAAATTGAGGACTCAGGATAGTTAAGTGATTTTTATCAAAGTCAGTCACTCAGTAAATAGAATACCTCGTACCTCAGTCCTTTGACTAGAAATCTAGTGCTCTTTTCACCTCACTAAGCTATCTCACCAACTCTCTCTCCTAAACCAATAAATTAAACCAAACCTCCAGTATTTCAAGAGAGAGAGAGAAAGAAAGAAACCAAGTCATTAGGATCCTTTGAAGGAGCCAGAGCTAATATTTAGGACTCTGTCTTTACAGAGGAGGGAGTGGATGCAGATGTTCTTTCTTTTCCCCCCTCCCCACCCAGCCGACACATATTTCCACTGGGTTTTACATGTGTTATTGATTAAGACCTATTTCCATATTATTGATAGTTGCCATGGGGGAGTTGGTTAGAATTTACATGCCAAATCATATCTGCATCAACCTATGTGCTCAAGCAGTTGTTTTTCTTCTGTGTTTCTGCTCCCACAGTTCTTCCTCCGAATGTGGATAGTGTTCTTTCTGATGTCCCTCAGAATTGTCTTGGATTATTGCATTACTGCCAGTAGAGAAGTCCATTACATTTGATTTTACCAGAGTGTATCAGTCTCTGTGTACAATGTTCTCCTTTCACTCTGCATCGATTCCTGGAGGTCATTCAGTTCATATGGAATTTTTCCAGTTCGTTATTCTTTTCAGCACAATAGTATTCCATCACCATCAGATACCATAATTTGTCTAGCCATTCCCCAATTGAAGGGCATACCCTCGTTTTCCAGTTTTTTGCCACTAAAGAGAGTGTGGTGATAAATATTTTTGTATGTGTCTTTTTCCTTATGATTTCTTTGGGGTATAAATCCAGCAATGGTATGGCTGGATCAAAGTGCGACAGTCTTTTATTGCTCTTTGGGCATAGTTCCAAATTGCCATCCAGAATGGTTGGATCAATTCACAACTCCACCAGCAATGCATTAATGTCCCAATTTTGCCACACCTCTTCCATCATTTATTACTTTCCTTTGCTGTCATGTTAGCTAATCTGCAAGGTGTGAGGTGGTACCTCAGAGTTGTTTTGATTTGCAGTTCTTGGTTAGAGAAATTAAATAAATTTTCCACCAAATGAGAAAATATTTGTAAAAAATGCTTAACAGCGCTTGGTACATAATAAGTGTTATATAAATGCTTATTTTCTTCCCATCCCTTCCCATCCCTGGATGTTAGGGATGGTGTAGGGGGCATTCTTGTTCAGAGCAGGTTGGACTAAGGAGATAATGTTATGTGAGGAAAGCTCTGGATTTGGCCTTATGAATCTTGATTGCAACTTTCTAGCTGTGCAACCTTGGGCAAGTCACTTAACCTTTTGGGCCCACAGTTTCCTCAATTGTAAAGGGTTGGGACTAGATCTTGAAAATTCCTTCTAGGCTAAATTCCATGGTCGTAGATGATCTTTCAGACCATAAGTTATATGATTTTTTAACTCCAGTTCCATGATGAATTAATTCTAGTAAAGATGACCTGACAAGCTCTTGAAAGAGCAAACAAGCAAAGGGATTAGATTGGGGGAGGTGGGGGGCAACCTTCTTAATCTCATTCCCACCTACAGTCCTGTTCCAAGGTAGTGAAATTCTTCACCTAAGCTGCTCACTAGAACAAAGGTTCTCTCTCAGGGAGGCCAAACACAAAATTGTTCCCATCATATTAGTGGGTTTGAGGTGATTTTGCATGTGTATATAAGTTGATTCCGGGGAGTCCACAGTTAAATTCTAATGTTTCTTAAGAGTTCAACTGATAAAGTGAATCAGGTGTCTTCCTTTTGTTATCCCACTCTTTCAGTTTTGAGTTTAAAACCTTTTCTAGCCAAAAACCTTGAACCAACCCCCACACCCCACTCCTGCCCCCAAGGTTAGTTTTGGTGGAGAGGGTTCAGTACATTTTTTTCTATGAACTTTTGAATTTTGTTAATTGGCTACAACTGGGAATTGAGATTGTTGTGGGGCTAAAAGACCAAAAAAAAAAATGTGTCTGTGAACCATAATATTGTAGGAATTGGAGGCATGAGGACTAAAGAAATACACTTTTAAAACAGTTCTTGCCAGTCTCTCGGAGCTGTAACATTCACTGATGTTTCAAGGATCTCATTCCAGCTCTTAACACTATGTGATTGTTTGACCAGTTTAAAGCCATCAGGCAATGTACTTCTCCAGACTTTAGTTGTCCTCATCTGTAGATGAAGGGATTGGATTAATTATTAAATGCTCAGATCTGACTAACTAATGCTTAGATAAATGTCATTTCCTAACATAAAAACCTTTAGAGGGTTCCTATAAATCCCTTAGCCTAGCATTAAGGGGCCCTTCTTAGTCTGGGTCTAATCTCTTTATGTTACTTTTTGTACTCTCCATTCCAACCAAAGTAGACTATTAGTTCTTACCCATCTTATTTTATCATCTTTTGCCTTTCTGAATTTTCTCAGACCATTCTTAGAACTTGGTACACATTCCCTCCTTAATTAATCAACAGTTATTAAGTAGATGCCTTGTAGGGAGCCAGGTCCTTCAGATTCAAAGACAAGTGAGTAATATTTTAGGGAAAAGCATCTCTATTAAGTAGCATAGTGGACAGAGTGCCAGGCTTGGAGTTGAGAGAACCTGTTCAAAACTGTGTGTCCCTAGGCAAGTCACTCAATCCCCGTAGTCTTTGTCTCCCTGTTCCCTGTCTCATCCTCCTTTGAAGTCTTATTATTTGTGTACAAGTCATATGTTTTTTTTCTTTTCTTTTTTTTTGTTTAACATTTAATATTTATTTTTTAGAAAAGTTAACATGGTTACATGGTTCAAGTCATATGTTTTTGACTATAAACTTTTCATTCTTGTGGCCCCAGTGCTTAGTATCCTGCGCACTTTTTTTTTTTTTTTTTGGACCTGACCAGTGATTTTATTGGTATAGGGAAATTTCCTTTCTGGAAACTTTCTCTGCTAATGCAGATTGGCACCTGCTCTGAAACTTAAGTCCAGGGTCGCAGTCAGTATGTGTCAGGGATAGGACTTGAAATATGAAATGAAGATCTTTTTGACTCCTGTTTTATCAATTTTACCACATTGCTTCTATCACTTAACTGTTCAGTGTTCTAGACAAATGAAGTTGTAGTTAAGAGTAGTTGGTGGAGAAAAATCCCCATATTTTCCCTTCATATAATTTCGCGACACTTGTGCTCTTGTTGCCTTCTTGAGATGAAGAAAGAAATCAAGAAAGAGGTCATTTAAGGCCACTTTGTGGTTAAGATTCCAATTTGTGATCCTTAATTAACCAACAAGTTAGTAAGCATTTTTAAACTCTTACTATGCTCCAGGCACTTTCCTAAGCATTGAGGGTACAAATAAGCAAAAAAGAAAGACATTTTTTTTCCTCCCTAGGCACTCATATTCTTTTTTAAAAATTCCATTTATTTATTTTATTTTGGAGTGTTTTTCCATGGTTACATGACTCATGTTCTTTCCCTTCCCTCCTTCCATCCCCCTCCCATAGGCAACAAGCAATTCCACTGGGTTTTACATGTGTCATTGATCAAGACTTATTTTCACATTATTAATATTTGCAATAGAGTGATTAGGCATTCACATTCTAATGGGGGAAGATAGTATAGAATAAAGGATAGTGAAGGTGGAGTGGAAAGGTACCTACCTACACAGGGACGGGGTGGAGAAGGAAAGTCAGAGTGTAAGGAACAGAGCCCAGAGAGGAATGAAAGTGAACACAGTTGATCTATGGAGGATCCAGGATAAACAGGATAAATTAGCTGAAGGGGCTGCAGGGATTTTTTCTTGGTGAGAAGGTTGTTAGGACATGGTGGAGAAGGAAGTCTGGAGAATCAGGAGTGGAATTCATTCCCTGAGAGGAATGAAGGGGAATAACCTCTTAGCGTTCCAACCTAAAAAAATTTATTCTAGGTTGAGAGGAGAGAACATTCAGGAGCTAGGTCTCTGATATACAAAATGTTATCTCTTGAAGAGATCTTAAAGTGTATAATCTGAGAAAGACAGAGATAGCTGAAGGGGACATTTAAAGACTGTAGTCTATTCACTTCAGATGAGGCCCGAAAAGAGAAGCAATTTGCTTATGGTCATAACAATGACTTATTGATAGAACTGGGATCCGAATCTAAATTGTCTTGATTCAGTCATTTAGCTGCCTCCTAAGAGGACCAAATAAATAACACCCTCAATATAAAAACAAAAAATAAAACATAGTGTGGCTATGCCTCCAGGTAGTGTCTATAATCAGAATCATCTGAGCAACTGTATGTACTCTTTAGCCTTAAGAGGGACCTGATACTCTGTGAAATTTATTATAGGAAAATAATGAATTTTAGACTATATCTCTACTACTAGTCACAGGAGTAGAAGTCATTGACCTTTATTTTTACTTGCCCAGTGTTCTTAGAAGTGTGTAGCTAAGGTAGATTCTGTTTTTGACTTATAAAAGGACTCCAGAAACCAGAGCATTGAAGTTTGAATTAAAATTATAGTAAATGAAACCCCTGTGTCACCACCAGTTGGTGCTCACGTAGTCAAGAATTTATGGATACTGAATTGTATTAGGACCTGCCTTGATGTAAAAATCACAGTGAAATGAAGATTAATAAAAAAGATAATAATAATGAAGACTGGCTCTTCAGCTTACTAGTTTTCTAGGGCAAAATGTGAGCAGTTTGGGGTTGGGGTTTTTTTTGGTTTGTTTTTAGTTTCATCTGTTCACTAAAATATTTCAACTAAGGGTCTCTATGATTGGGAGATAGTACTTTGAAAACCTGAAAATGCCAGAGAAGTTTACTGCTACTATTTGTATGAATTTTATGGTGTAGAGCACCTCCCCTTAGCCTCAGGAGGAAAAGGGAAGATTGCCAGCTGAGTGGGAGAAGGGGGAAACTTTTGCTATGCTGAAGCATGGTGTTGTGCAAAATGCCCTGAAGGAATCAGGTAACTTTTGTTTAAAGTCACTGATTTCAACTGGTCCTTAGTTTCCATATTTGTCAAATAAGGGCATTTGATGTAGGATCTTTTCCAACACTGACACTTAAAAAAATATTCTAAAAACTTCCATTTTGTGAGTGATCATTACATTTCAGAAATTACATATATTCCAGGGCAGAAGTTATATAGCCTACAGCAGAAGTTGTATATAATCTGTTTGTATTTCTTTTGATTTAATTGTCAACCAGAAATCCTAAAGTAACAATATTATTTCCAAGATTATTTCATGTTTTGATTTGTTGTGTTAGAATAATTTTCTAGGGCCCATGTGATGATGGGGTTCTCTTTTAAGTCAGTCTTATAGGTTTTTGGCTTCTACTTTTAATAAATTAAAATGATTTTGGCATCTTGTTTTTCCCTATTGGATCTACCCCCCCACCCCCCCATCTCACCACCTAATAGGACATGGTGATTACTTAACTTTTGGCAGTTGTTTGGCAGTTTAAAGTCATTTTGTGACTGAAGTGATAAGTTGTGTTTGCTGTTGAACATCTGGCTGTGATTCTGTTTAAGGAGAAGAGCTAGATTGTGGGATGTTGCATTTGACCTACTGTTGTTAGTATGTGAGCTTGTCAATGTAATTACTTTCTGCCAATCTCCCACAGGGTTTCTGGGTTCTTAACAATAAGCATGGATCTGAAAGGAAAATGGAATCTTTAAAAAAAAAAAAAAAAGACCCGAAAAGGTTGAACCCAAACTCATTCCCCAAATCCCAGAATGCTTAGTGCTGAGAGGTACTTCTTGAAGCTGGGAAAAAAATGGTTTGAGACCAAGTGAAAGGAAGTAATTATTTACACCATGGGCTGCTAACATGTGGGACTCATTACCTCCAAGAAATTTATAAGCTGAAAATGTTAAGATGTTCGAGAAAGACTTAGGTAACTTCTTGGATGGCAGATCCATAGCACATTATTAGAAGGAAGCTAGCAACGTAATTCAGCAAGCATTTATTAAGTGCTGTTCAAAGTGGTGGGAGTGTAAAGACAAGCAAAACAGTCCCTGCATTCAAAGAGCTTACATAGTTTGGAATATAGAGTGATCTTTGAAGAGTTTGTCATATCCATAGCATTTCAGATCAGGTTATATCTGACTAATTTAATGTTAACAGATATTATGAAATGCCAGCTATGAACAGGATGATACTGGTGCTGGTGGGGTGATGGGGAGGGAGAAGGATGAGATTTTAAAAAAAATGAAGAAAATGTACTCAGTTCGTTATCATCTAATGGTGGGAACACATCATATACACAGGTGAATATAACAAAAAATAGTTTTTTTTTAATTAAAGTTCTTTGCCGCTCCAAAAGAACTGCTACAAACATTTGTTGTTCCTATTGCTCCCTTCCCTCTTTCTTTAATCTCTGATGAATAGGATTAGTAGTATATTGCTGGGTTAAAGAGTATGCACAGCTAGTACTTTTTAAGTATCATTCCAAATTGATTCCCAGAATGGTTGGACCAAGCTTCACAGTTCAATTCAATAAACATTTAAGTAGGGAAAGATAATGAATTCTGTTTTGGACATATTGAGTTATATAATACTAGACATCCAGTTGGGGATGTCTGAAAGGCAGTTGAAGGAAGATGTGAGATTAGAGATGAGGAGAGAGATTGGGGCAAGCAGGAAAGATAGATTTGCCAATCATCAGTATAAAGATGGTATGATAGCTGATGAGATGGCCAAGTGAAGAAGTAGGGAGGGAGAAAAGAAGATGAGATGACCCAGGATAGAACCCTGAGGGACACCTATTGTTAGTGAGTGTGATCTGGAGGAGAGAGAGAAGGGGGGGTGGTCAGTTTGGTAGAAGGAGAACCAGGAAAGCAGTATCCTGAAAACCTAGAGAAAATAGTATTAGGTAGGAGAGAGTGATCAATACTGTCAAAGGTTGCAGTGAGTTAGAAGAGAATGGGGATAGAGAAAAGGTCTCTTCTATAGATTTGGCAACTAAGAGATTATTAGTTTCCCTGGAATGATTAGTTCAGCAGCCAGAATGTAGGGAGAATTTTTTTCAGGATAGCAGAATATAAGCATGTTTGTAGTGTTAACCTGGGAAAAGCACAGAACTACTAAAGTGGTCAGCAAAAAACAAGTCTTTAATCAGGAAAGAGAGAGGTCCAATAAGCCGATATACAGAGCCAAGTGCCAAGTTACTACAGAGCCAAGTCGGAACTCCGGGGACTGTATCTCTGGGAGAGTATACCAGGTGAGATGATTCTCCAAAGATTCTCTGGAGTGACAGAATTTAGGGGTCTTTTATACCCTCTGGAGAACTTGGTATAGCAAGCATGCATAGACCAGCTGCAAGCAAGCTGCAAAGAGGTTGCAGCCAACAGCTGTGGCATCAGGGAGTGGTCAGCTACAATGAATACAAAAGGAAAGGGGTCAAGCCTAGAGCTGGGCTTCCTGAGAGAGGACTTTAATACAATGGGAGAAGCTACAAAAACAAATAAGGGTACTCAACATTTGACTGTGTCTACTAGTCCCACCCAAACTGGGATCCCCAAACACTTCAAGGTTTATTATAGTTCAGTCTAAAACAGGGGTTCCTGGTTCTTGAGTTCTCAAGGGGCAGGGGCAAACTTAAAACTTGCAGAAAATCCAGTTGACAGTAGGCAGTAGGAAATGAGCCAGGAGAGAGTGTAGTAGTGTGCCTGGTATTGCGAAGCCCCTTCAGTATTTACCATTGTCTTTTTTTTTTTATCATCTCTGCCAATCTGATAGGTGGGAGGTGGAAGCTCAAGGTTGCTTTAATTTGCATTTCTCTTAATTGTTTGTGATTTGGAACATTTTTTCATATGGTTGTTGATAGCTTGGATCTCCTAGTTTGAAAACTGCCTGTTCAGATCCTTTGACCAATTTTCATATTGAGGAATGGTTCTTGTCCTTAAAAATAAGTTCTTTATATATATATGGATAAAATTATAAAATATGTGATAAGTACACATATGAAAATATACACACATGAACAATTAATATTCCTCTAGGTGATATTACTTTTAACTGGTATGTAGCAGAAGATCAAGAAAGGCTCTAGAAATATTCATTATAGTTTATATGTTACCTAAATTCTAGCTCACACAGAGTTATGAATCATACTGTTAAGATATATGTTCAACAAGCATTTATTAGGGACCTCTTAACATGCCAAGCACTGTGCTAGTTGGTGAAGATACAAAGATAGAAAAAAAGCCAAAGAACCCAGTCTGTTTTTTCAAGGAGCTTCGATTCTATTGGGGGTTATAACATATACCCAGATAAAGGAATATAGTAATTTTGGAAGGGAAAAAAGCATCAGCAACTTGCAGAGCCAAGTTTGACCTCTTTTAGGAGATGGCACTTAAGTTGAGCTTTGGAGAAAAAAGTTACAATATTTTAGGTACCCTAATGCTCTTGATTCTCTCCCTACTTTGATACAGTAAGACATATATCCTCCATATCTGTTAAGTGTTCTTCAACATTTCTATTATTATTTTGAATAATATACTTAATGTAAAAAAAGTTGTTTGTAAAGTAATAATAGTTCACACTGTTAAGTAAAAAAATATTTATTGTGTCTGCTATGCTAAGTGCTGGAGCTACAAAGAAAAGCAAAAATAATCTCTGCCTTCTAGGAACTCTCAATCTAATGGTGGAGACAAAATGCAAATCACTATGTATAACCAAGATATAAGTAGGATGAACTGGTGTCATTAAGGGGTGAGGAGGCAGACATGAGGAGGGAAAACATTCCAAGCATAGAGGATAGGATGCTGGTGAAAAAGCAAATATGCTTTCATCAAAACTCTGTGAAGTAGGTAGTATAAACATGATTGCCTGCATTTTATAGATAAAGGTACTGAGCTTCAGGGAGGTGGTGTAACTCATCCCAGTTCACACAGCTAGTACAGTTTAGAAATCAGCATTCCAAGCTGGATACTCTCTCTTTACTTCAAGCTCAGAGTCCTTTCTACTCTATTATAATGTCTTCTAGGATAGATAATTCTGGTAACATATGAGCAGCATTGAATTATTCATTAGACTTGATAGTGACTAAATATTTCCTGTTTGAAGGCAGGTTATAGAAGTAACTCACAGATTATAAATGCTGTTTTTCTTTTTTCTTTTTCCCTAGGGTTCTGTCAGGATGATTCAGTTGAACATGACCCAGCCAACAGTAAGTTCTACTCCTTAATGATCCCTATGGTTTTTATAAAAGATAGAGATTAGGGGAATCTAAAGGTTTATTTATATGCATTTTACTTCTGTGTGCCAGGCTTCTTTCTCTCCCTCTCCCTTCCAATTATCCAAGCTGGTTTGAGTGAGTAAACATTAGTAAACAATTCCTATGTATTGACACAGTTGTTAAAAAGCATATGGTTTTCACTTGAAGCTAAACCAAGTTGTGAAGGAAGGAGGAATGAATGCCTCAACAACATGAAACATAGTATCTTAGAATCCCAGGGTCAGAATGACCTCATAGAATTCATTATAGTAGAACCTTATACATGAGGCAACAAATCCCTTTAAAACATTCTTGAACAGGGATCAGGGTTTGAAATGTATTTTCCTTAATTTGACCTTGCTACACAATGTTTCTCTGGTACTTTATCCCCCTAACTTTCTACACTGTACTTTTTGTATTTTAGTAATGTATATGTTTAAATCAATAGTTTGAGTTTGGTGATATGATGAGGCATTGTGTATAATCTTTTGAACTGCAACTAGTTTTGTGTGATCCATTATTAAATAGTTAATATCATGAGTCCTTCAGGTCATTTAAAATAAATTGTTTCAAAATTTTCAAGAGTTGTCTGCCATTTTTGTTCATCAGAGTTTCAGCAAGTATGTCTTTGGAGAAAACAGTTTTGTGTGCTCGCCTGTGTGTGTGTGTGTTTGTGTGTGTGTGTGTGTTTGTGTGTGTGTGTGTGTGTGTATTCATATGTATGCATGCGTTTGTAAAACTAGAAATGTCATAGGGGAATCATACCTCTACAATTTAGAATATAGTCTTAAAGTTAGAAGGCAAATTAGAAGTCACCTAGTTTTAACCTAACTCTTAAGACCTCAACTTATACTTGAAGGTCTCCTGTTTTGGGGAATTCACTCCCTCCTGTGCAGATTATCCTATTTTTTGGAAATTATGATTTTTAAAGAAGTTTTTCCATATCTCCTCCTAAAATTTGCATCTTAGCACTGAGGTCTCTTTTAGAACTATGATTGAACTAAAATAGCTAATTATCTATCCATACTTTGCAAATCCAAATTCAGATTTTTTTGGTAAGTATATTGCATATTTATGTTATCCTATGTATCTCTCAGAGCATGGCTAACAGCAGTAGGTAGAAATGAAAAAAAGTAGAATATCTTAGTAAAAGGAAGAACTTCCTAACTAAGTAGCCCAGCAATGGAATGTGCTGCCTCAGGAAGTAGTGATTTCCATATCCCTGCTAGTCTTTAGAAGAGGTAGAATGACTCAAAATCAGAATTTAGTTGGAAAGGGATCCTTTAGAATCCTTCTAATCTATCTTAATTTGTACTTAAACAAGGATTGCTTCATCCTGTTTATAAGACATCCAATTTAATCATCCAGTTTAAAAGACAAAGAACTCTCTTGAAGGGAAATCTAATACTTCCAGGGACATTGCATTCTACTTTTTAATAGCTCTAGTTTTTCCTTTTAGCAAATTCAAATGGCCTCTTTCTAACTTTCTTCCCATTGTTTATAATTTAGCTTTCCAGGCCAAGGTGAACAAGTCTAATTCCATTTTCATATGATAGTTCTTCAAATGTTGAAGATAGGTATAATTTGAACAACCACTCCACCCATATTTTCTATAGACAACTCCCATTTGCTTCACATTTTATATTACATTATCTCATAGCCATTTATCATCCTGGTCACATACTGGCTTATTGAAGCCCTTCGTGAAATATGTCTAGTATGGAATATAATATTCTAGATAGTTTTGATAACATTGGAACTAACAGTGCCCTAACCCTGGCCATAATACCTTTCTTAATGGAACCTCAGACTGAATTAGGATTTTGGGGGTGTCATATCATGCTACTGACTCTCACTGAGCTTGCAGTACACTAAAACACTTAAGGTCTTTTTCAGATGAACTACTCTGTAGCCATGCCTCCTCCACTTTGTACAGTTGGTAATTTTTAAGCTAGGTGTAAGACTTTACATTCATTCCTATTATGTTTCATCCCATTATATCTGACCCAAAGTTCTAGCCTTTCAAGATATTTTTGGATCTTGACTCATCCATATTATACTAGTTTTATGCTCATTGGCAAGTATGATAAATGTTATATATTCCTTTGCAAAATCACTGATAAAAGTGTTTGGTTTTTTTTAAATGCAGGGCCAAATTTAGTTCCCTGAGCACTTTACCAGAGACTTTACCCCCCCCAGATGATTTCAAACCAGTAATTACTCCTCTTTAGATTTAGTCACAGAGCTAGTTCTAAATCTATCTAACTTTTTACCATCATAATACTCACATTTCTTTTTCTTTAACATAAGAATAAACCACAGATTTTGTTAAAACCTTTGAATTCTAGGTAAATGATAGCATTCTTACCAGTCAAATAATCTTGTCAAAAAGGGAAGAAAATGACCTGTTCTTGGTGAAGTCCTACTGACTGTGATCAGCTGCTACTATTTTTAGATTTTTAAACAATCATCTTTTTTGATAATACAGAATGTACATTTAAAGATTTTGCTAGGAATTGGATTTGATTAAGTCAGCAAACATTTCCTGACCATCTATTTCTCTGTGCTGGGTAGGCATAGAAATTGAAGTAAAGCTAATAATCATTGTCTTAAGAGTTTTGCAGAATCTATTCATATCATTATTTACACCCTAGCTGCCAGCTCCTTTGTTGGTGAAAATTAGGTCCAGAAGAGAGTTCCTCCCATTTTTTATTCTATTTTGAAAGATGGAATTAACATTAAAGTAAGGCAGGAAATTATTAACCAAGAGTTCCAACAGATGTCCAGATAATTGAAGTCCCCCTGTACTATTGTATTATGCCTGTGTGCCAGGCCTGTGATCTGTTTCCTGAATTCCTCATCTGTTTCCTTGTTCTGTCTAGGTAGTCTGTAGTATCTTCTGATAACAATATTACCTCTGTTTCTGCCTCTGATCTTTACTCATATGCTTTGCACCATGAGTCCCTTCTTAGGTTCCTGGATTTCTTTGGTTTATCTTCTTAAAAAGAGACTCTTTTCTTCCCTTTTCTGGACCCTTCTCCTCTCCCTCATATATTCTAGTTCTTTTGAACAATTCTTCCAAAGCAATATCCAGGCATATCTTATCCTACTAAATCTCATTATTGTCTGTGGGATCATATTTGATTCCTTGCTTTTAAAAAATTGACATATATGGATTTGAAACTGTGTTTTATCACTGGTTTCCTTCTTGGATTCTTCTTCCTATATGTTTATAAGGCTTTTTATTGCTGTCTTTCTACTTTGTAGCTACTCTTTACTAAACTAGACTAGCCTAGATATGTAGACATTTTTCTCAAACGTTCATTTTAAACTGAAAAGCCTCATTATATGATTTTCAAGATTCCAGAAAAATACCTTCGCTCACATCTTTATTGATATCTTTTGCTTTTTCATTATCTTTACATTTTCAAAAATATTTCCCTCTGTTCTTTGTAACAAAGAATGAAAAAGGGTGGGGGGGGGCGGATAAGTAGTTAAGCAGAATTAACCAAGTGTAACACTGTTCTATATCCTTAGCCCTCCACCTCTGGAGGGCTGCAAAGGAGGGAAGAAGGTACTTTTAAATTTCAAATCTCCTAGGGTCATGGTTGGCCATTATAATTATACAGCTTTCAGTTGTACTATGAGTATTGTTTTCCTTGCTATGCTTATTTCATTCTGCTTCAGTTCATGCCTTCCTATGCATCTCAGAATTCTGTATATTCATTGTATATTGTGGTGCAGAAATATTCCACTACATCCATGTATCATATTTTATTTAGTCTTTGTAAAATCCATGGGCATCTATTTTGATTCTAGTTAAGGCAAAGATATTCTTGATTTAGCTGCATTTTATCCTGCCCAGATGTTTGTCTTTCTTATTTTAAGCTGTGTTCTGGAAATTGAAATCTTGTTCTCAGACATCATCCTCTTAAGAGTTCAATTCTGCTCTTCTCTTCTGCAGCCCTTGCTTTTAGTGGTAATTAATGAAGAAAGCAACCAGTGCTCCCAGTATCTTCAGTTTCCTGTCATGGACTCTTCCCTTCCTTCTCAATCTATTCATCTGCCAGACTTTGCCAACATGTGACTCAGCTCCTTTTCTGTACTTCAACTTAGGCCACTCTTGTTTGGTGCCCATTTTTTTGTACATAGACTATTTTAATAGCCTCTTCCCTCTGAGGGGATTTTGTAATGCATCTTAGACCATTACATGTCAGTGCTAGAAGGGTCCTTAAACATGGTTTAGTATAATTCCCCTCATCTTATAGTTGAGGAAATTGAGGCTCAGAGAGAAGGAATGATTTGTTGGAAGCTTAATTAGGGATCACTTGTTTTGAACTTTGGTCTCATTCCTGCAAGTCCATTGCTATTTTCATCACCCTGAAAATGTAACAGGTTACATTCTATTTTAATTTAATTTTGAATTGCTAAGCAGTCATGCCACATCTATTTATGCTAGTTCTACCTTTCCTTTTAGAATCTGTCTAATATATAAAATAAATTCTTCATTTAGAGTAAAGTGAAGTAATAATAATTATGGGCATTTTATAGCACTTTAAAGTTTGCAACACATTTTATATACATCATTTCACTGTGTTCTCCCAAGTACCTTGGAGGTAGTTACTAGATAATATATGTAGGTATTATTGCTCTCTTTTACAGACAATAAAAGTGAGGCACAGAAAGGCTAAATAAATGACTGATTATCCAAAGTCGCACAATGAATTATTGGCAGATTTGGAATTTGGACCGAGGTTTCTCTCAACTTCCAGTTTAGCATTCTTTCCACTACATTGTGCTTTATTGGCTCAGCACTCTGCTAGGTGCTATGAGGAAGATAAAAAATAGCATTATGCAAGAACTTTTATATTCCAGGCCAATGGAAAAGAATTCTTTCTATTCACCTCAACCTCAACCAAACATTGATTTGCTGCCATGGGACCTTGAGTAAGTAATTTGTCTCTGGAGCTCAGTTTCTTAAACTGCATAATGACAGGGTTAGACTAGAAACCCTCTGAGGTTCTTTCCAACTTTTTATGTATGATCCTTTGAGCTCTACTCCCTATGTATCCTAGAGCTAAAAAATGTGAGTTGTAGCAGAATTGTTATCAGAACATTTAAGAGGTACCCAGTAAAGATTTCTTTATTGAGATGTAAAATGTAAATACTATAGGGTTTATTAGGTAGCTTAGAAATTAATTTTAAAAGTCAAAAATCAAGTTTTGATAAACAGTAGAGGAAAAATTCTTTACTAGAGTCATGAGTGCTATTTTTTCTGTTCTTTCTTCCCATAAACAACCTTGACTTAGGAGAATAAAAAGCAAGAATAAAATCTGTACATGAGTGACTGTCATGATTCAGAGGAATTTTTGAATAATAGAGGGAACCTTGACAGGTCATATAATCTTGTAGGCAATACCACACATTATCCTTCCAGATAGATGAAAATTCTTCCTTTAAAAAAAAAAAGAAAAAGAAAACCTCCAGAAGGAGATGACATTGTGGCCTCTTATCAGTTTTCTGTTGTTTGATCTTCATGGAGATAGAAAATGTGCTATTACCATATTCTCTGAAGGAGTCATTAATGAGCTAAAATAGTTTTTGTCATTCTGTTTTTAATTCATTTAACTTCTGATAGAATCATTGGATTTATAGCTGGAAATTAACCTTATCATTCATTATTCATAGAGTTTGAGTTCCTTCTTTTACAGAGGAAGTAACTGAGGCCCATGCCTTCCTATTCTTTTAAAAAATTTATTAATATAATTTATTTCCAAGTATCTGAGCCCCATTCTCCCATCCCCATGCCATAGAAAGAATAATCCAGAGAACAGTTAAGCATATATAGATTATATCTTTTGTGTTTTCACTTCTCAATTCACTCCTGGAGGTAAACATTTACAAATTTTTCTACAAATATTAAGTGTCTAACTGCATATAATATTCTCTTGTTTTTATTCATTTTACTCTTCATTATCTCATATTCTTTGCAAAATAAAAACAATCTGCTTATTATTTCTTACAGCATAGTAATATCCCATCACAATCATATTTCAGAATTTGTTTAATCATTCTCCTAATGATGGACAGCCCTCAGTTTCCAGTTCTTTGCCACCACAAAAAGAGCTGTTATCAATATTTTGGAATATATATGTTCTCCCCCTCACCCCCAATCTTTGGGAAATAATAGTGGTATACACAGTTTTAAAGGCTCTCTGGGTGTAATTCCAGTTTGCTCTCCAAAATAGTTGGATTGGTTTACAAGTTCTACCAACAGTGTATTAGAGTCTCCACTTTTCTACATCTCCAACATTTGCCATTTTGCTCATTTTTCATTTTAACCAGACTGATAGGGTGTGAGATGATAACCTCAGAATTGTTTTGGTTTTTCATTTCTCTAATTAGTAGTGATTTAGAGTATTTTTTCATATACCTACATATGGCTTTGATTTTTTTTTTTATCCAGATATTGCCATTCAAGTCTTTTGCCCATTTGTCATCTGGGGAACCCATTCTTCTTACATTGTTAGCTGGCCGGTTTTTTTCAGAAGATACCACATTGCACCTAGGATTCACCTTTCATTAAGCTTCTAAACATTGTTGCTTATAAAATATCCCCCTATCAGAGTATTGATTCCCCCAACCTTTCCTTGGCTCTGAGGCAGTTCATAAATTTTTAACAAGGATTTATTAATGTTTACTTTCATCAAAGGCCTTCTGTAGTGTATTTTCATACTAGGAAGGGGATCCGGAGTCTCAAAAGATTCCAGTTACCTACCAAGCATAAACTCTAGCATGCCTTGGGAAGGCTTTTAGGAGAAGCATAGTGACAAGACAGCCATCTGAGTCTCATTGAATTAATTAGCTAGCTAATTAATTAATTAAAAGACCCTTATCTTCTGTCTTAGAATCAATACTGTGGGGAGCAGCTGGGTAGCTCAGTGGATTGAGAGCCAGGCCTAGGGATGGGAGGTCCTGGGTTCAAATGTGTCCTCAGACACTTTCCAGCTGTGTGGCCCTGGGCAGGCCACTTGACCCCCATTGCCTAGCCCTTACCACTCTTCTGTCTTGGAATCAATACACAGTATTGGTTCTTTTCTTTTTTTTTTTTTAACCCTTACCTTCTGTCTTGGAATCAATACTATGTATTGGTTCCAAGGCAGAAGAGTGGTAAGGGCTAGGCAATGGGGGTCAAGTGGCCTGCCCAGGGCCACACAGCTGGAAAGTGTCTGAGGACACATTTGAACCCAGGACCTCCCATCTCTAGGCCTGACTCTCAATCCACTGAGCTACCCAGCTGCTCCCCTCCTTTTGAATTTAAGTTGTGAGTGTCTCAGCACTGAAAGACTGGACAAAAGGGTTTGAGTGAGTAAATAGCTCTTGTAGCTAGAGTATAGTCTGTTAACTAGAGGCTAAAGTATACAGTGGTTTTGATCTTTATGAAATCATAGATCTTAAAAAAAATGAAGTATTGTTATGATAAAGGATACTAAAAATCTATAAAACATAAAAAGGGAAAACTTATAAAGTGTAGGAATAATAGCAATAACTAACATGTTTACTGTGTGCTAGATACTGTGCTAAACACTTTATGATTATTCTCTTATTTTATTCTCACAATAACCTGGGGTTGGGTTGGTAGGTAGATACTATTATTATTATCATCCCCATTTTACAGTTGAGGAAACTGAGGCAAATGGTTTAAGTGACTTGCCAAGGATCTCATAGTGTCTGAGGTTTTCTTGACTCCAGGCTAAATGCTAAATAGTTATTAGAAAAATGACAGCCTAAAACCTAGTCAGATAATAAAATGCTTTAAGACAGAGAGAGTTCAACATTACAAATGGTAACCAGAAGCTGGATGATTACTTTTGGGTTCAATGTAGCATTTTTCCTATTCAGATTTCAGTTGGACTAGAAATGGTACCTTTCAGCCTGGCAGTTTTGTGATTTTAACATCCCAGAGTTTGATAAAGCATATAATTTATGGCATATTGTCCCTGGGAGTCAAGCCATGATGTCTCTTCTTGCTTAGGTCTTTAACTGAATGTTTTCTATTCTAACTAACTTTTTAATATGTGCTAGTCCACTCCTCCTTTTGTACCCCCACCCATCTTCTAAATCATATGATCATAGACCAATAAATGGTCTTTCTTCAGAGATTAGTAGATTTTGTGGTTTGTAGACTTCCCTGGGGTTCAAGAATATATATTGAAATAATGTTTTTATCTTTTTAGAATACTAAATCATACTTATTAGTAACTGTTCTGTGTTCTCAGATGATTGGGCTACTATCCTAAATTATTCTCACAATTTCTTTGATTGAGTCTGATATAAAAGGTGAGATCATCAGCTTGCTAGTGGACAAGAAGTACAGAGTGAACAATTAACAGATGATAGCCCGAGTTCTGTACTTTTATCCTTTCAATTTAAATGTCTATAGCAGTGGTTCCCAAACTTTTTTGGCCTACTGCCTCCTTTCCAGAAAAAATATTACTTAGCGCCCCCTGTCACATACTATCACCGCCCCCAAATGCATCTGTGGCTATCACTGCCCTCCTGGATCACTGCAGCACCCACCAGGGTGCGGTGGCACCCACTTTGGGAATCACTGGTCTATAGCATATTGGATGGATCCTTTTTGAAGAAGAAAGACATGAAGAAGAATTATAGGAGATGAGAAAGGCTGGATTCCTGGAAGCCAGACCAACTGTAGAACAACATCTTTAAAGTCCTTCAGACACTAGATAATGTATCATTTGGAATTATCTTAAGCCCTGGGAGAACTACAACTCCCAGGACTCTCTCTTCTACAACTTCCCCTGAGAACTCTCACTTCTTTTGTGGGAGGTGTCAGGGAAAGCATGAAAGAGAAAGTTTGGTGCCTTTTCTATCTCTCTACCCTAGAGGCTGGCTGGTCTCTCTACCCTGGAGGGTCTGCTCTGGAGTCTGGAGGGAGAGACCCTGAGATAATTCTCTCTCTCTCTCTCTCTCTCTCTCTCTCTCTCTCTCTCTCTCTCTCTCTCTCTCTCTCTCTCTCTCTCTCTCTCTCTCTCTCTCCCTCCCCTCTCTCTCTCTCCCTCTCTCTCCCCCCCTCCCCGCCTCTGCCTTTTCCCCTTTCTATCTACCTCCTAGTTTTTCCTAGACCTTCGCCTTTCTGATTTAAATAAAACCTAGCTATTCTAAATCCTAAAGTTGCTCTCTGATCTTTTATTTGAGCCCCTGAAGGGCTCTGATCAATTTTCCCCTACCTCTCTCCTTTCTCCCATTCCTCCAATCCTCCTACCTTTATCCCTTCATTCCCCTCACAATATGTAACTCTGGACAAGTCATTTAACCTCTCAGCCTCACTTTTCTCTTCTATAAAATGGGGATAAATAATAGCACCCACTTCACAGAGTTGTGTGGATCAAAAGAAATAGCATATGTTAAGCTCCTTACAAACCCTAAAGTGCTATATAAACACTAAGAGGCCTGACTAGAATAGAGAGGTTGGCTGTCAGTTTAGGAATTTTGAGGATACAAGAAGACATGATAATTGTCTACTAAAGTGTGGAGGAGATTGACATCAGGGAGGAAAGCACTTATACTGGGATCAAAGTTCTTTGAAGACAGGTTATGTATGCCAATTTACCCCCCAGTGATACAATTAGGAATCTTGGAAATATGGAAGAAGGATGGGCATATGGTACCCATTATTACCTCTCCATTGTATCAAACAGGATACAATGGAGAATGGGAAGTGAGATGTGATTTGCTGAATTCAGTTCATATCATGACCTTCCTTGTGCCCGAGCAGATGGGAATACCTAGGAAATGGGATGGTACTGTATACTCTCTGCAAAGAGAGAGGCTGCCGCTTTTCTGTGATACTTGCCCAGCTCAGGTCTTCAAAGTCCAATGCTATGTCACAGGTTCAGGCTAAGTTCATTTCTACAAGGAGCTTTCCTATTTGCCCTGGCAATTAGCATAAGCTGGGGACAAGGGCGGCCAAAGGTCAAGGGAAGTTCGAAACGGCATAACCTTCTCTGTGCTCCTGTTACCAAACAACCCAGAATCCCACAATGCCTTCTCCAAGCATTTCTGAACTGCCATGTTTACTATACAGTTGTAAAACTCGGGAAGAACAAGGATGGGCTTGATTCAGGGGAAGTTGGAAATATAGCCATTAAGAATAGAACGCATTGTTGCTTAAAACAGGAGAAATAATTGATTTATGTTATGGTGCCCAATTAGGCTGTAAACTGGGGGGCACTAAAAGCAACCCTGTGGCTTCAGGACAACTTCTTGCTTGGGCTTCTGTTTAGCCAACGGGAAGCTCTCCAATAAAGGTCATCAGCTCTGGAAGCTAAATTATTAATTCCTTTCATGCCACACTGGGATTGTAAACACCACATAATACAAGACAACAATTGATACTGTTCACGCACTGGCCAGAAGAAAGGTCAAAGGCTAAATAGTTGGACTAGCAACAGCTGTTCTTCAGGGTCAATCCAACTTTTGTCCTTTTCATCTTTTGGAGGGAAGTAGTCTCTACATTTTTTTGGCTACGGGTTTATTCTCAAGTAACCTTAGGAAGAATTGAAATGTGCATTGACCACATAACTAGAGCCATTTGGGGGGAATGTGGGTGACCCACTGTGGGGCGTGTTTATAGATGAAATCTATGCTTGGGTAGGGTTGGACCAGGTCTGCCCTCTGGGATCCCTTCCAAATCTGTTTTTTCCCCCTATAGCACTGTGTGTCTTTTCCCCAAAGCCAAAACTCCAGTTCTGGGAGTTTTGCTGCATTTTTTTTGCTGCATTATTCACTGCATCTTATCTCACCAGGTGCCTGAGATGAAAACAACAGTGTTGTGATTAAGAGCTAACTATGGACCCAGGACAACTGGGCTCTAGTCCAGCTCCTAGAACTGTCACCTTCTTGAGTCTTAGTTTTCTTCAGTGTGAAATGGAGAAAATAATACTTCTGTTACCTTTCTTGGAGATTTGACATAAGGAAAGTACTTTGTAAACATTAAAGTACTTCAAAAGTGTTAATAACTTATCTTTTGATTCATTGAAAAGGAACCAAAAAGATGAGGCTCTCTGAGGTGTTTCATAGTAAAAATCAATTGAGGAAACTGGAGACATTTAGCTTGGAGAAAAGACAGTTCTATTGTGGGAAAAAGATATCATTGTTGTCTTCAAGTATTTGAAAGGCTACCAAAATAGAAGAAAAGATTAGAATTGCTCTGCTTGGATCCAAATGAGTCAGGTCAATAAACGTTTATTAAGTGCCTACTGTGTGCTAAGCAGGGTGCTAAGGTGTAAAGATACAAAGAAAGGTAAAAGATAGTCCATGCCCTTGAGGAGTAACAATATAATAGAACACAATATATAAAAAGAAGCTGAAAGGTTGCATAAGGGAGAAGGAGAGAGAAGAAGAAAGTGTATCTAGTTGTTGAGGGGAGGAGGAGGTGATGAAGACTACTAAAGTCCTACAGCCTTCATTCCTACAGATGAGATGACTGCCCTGGGCCCCTTCCTCAAATGGAGGATCTAGGAGGAGCCTTCTGATATTCACCCTCTACCCTCTTGTCAGAGAGAGGGAATCTGGAGGAGGTATGAGTCTCAGAGTTGATGTGATCTTGCAGGAAGATAAGATGAACAACCAGTAGGTTATTGCAGTTGTCCAGGTGTGAGGTGATGAGAGTCGGTACCAGAGTGGTGGCAGTTTTAGAAGATAGAAAGAAGTATATAGGAGAGGTGATGGGAAGGTAGAATCAACATGAGTTTGAAATGGATTGGATATGTAGGGCTAGAATTAATGAGGAGTCAAAGATGACACCTAGGTGTGAGCTTGGGTGACTGGGATGATATTAGTATCCTCAAAGCTAATAGGGAGGTTAGGAAGTTGGGAGGATGGGAGGAAAGCTAATAAACTCAGTTTTGGACATATTTAGCTTGTGGTGGGAACATCCAATAGGCAATTATAGATGAAAGTCTGGAAGTCAGGAGAGAGAGGAGGGCTGAATAAGCAAATCTGATAATTATCTTCATAGAGATGATAATTGACATAGAAAGATCTCATTTTTGGCATAATCCAACTTTCAGTAAAAAGATATATTTTCTTTTCCATATGCATTTAATGTTGAGCTGAATCCGTCATACTTTATCACTATTATTGCCTTTGGGCCTTTCTTGCCTCTATTAGGGTAGCACCCCCAGAACTTTTCTCAGATGCCTCATTGTAGTACAAGGCTGACAAAAGTGATTCTACTTATGGGCAAACTAAGACAGATGTTCTTCAGCTGGAAAAGCTTTGAGCATGGGCCCAGGGTTGGACTGTGGGCTATCCAAGGATGAGATTAAATTCAGAGAGGCTAGTCACTAGAGGGTTAGCCACAAAGGATTAATTTTATTTTTGGCCTTAGCAACTCCCAAAGAAGAACAGATCCACAATCACCAGCTAATTAAGGAATACTGACAGTAATTAAACCATAAATCTTTTGAAGTTTTGACAAAATTGGCAAAGACTATCCTGAATTAAGATATATCTTTAACATTTCTTGGGGAGATCTGGAAGTTTTGCTCACTAGGTTAGTGATGAATGTTTTAGCTATATTTTATCCATATCCAATGACATATTTCTTGGTATTTCTTTTCTCAAATTTTTGTTTGAGATGAGTACTTCTAAGTGAATTGTTGGTGGGGTGGAAAAATACTAGAATTAGCTAGATGGTTTGGTTTTAGAGTTCCAACTCTGTTATTATCTGTGTTATCTTTCGCAAATTACTTCCCTCCTTTGGGGCTAAATTGTCTATAGTAATAGTACTAGCTAACATTTATATAGTGTTTACTGTGTTCTGGGTACACAGTTTACAATTATTATCACATTTGAACCTCGCAACAACCCTGGGAGATAAGTGGCTTTTATTATCCTCATTTTACATATGGGGAAACTGAGGAAAACAGAGGTTAAGTGACTTTCCTGGGGTCATATAGCTAGTAGTGTTTGAAGCCAGTTTTGAAATCATATCTTCCTGATTCCAGGCACAGCATTCCATCCACTACATCACAGCTACCCATTTTTAAAATGTGGTAGTTTTACTAATGTTTAAAGTGTTAGTCCCATGCTTACATAATCTTAGCACCCTTCTCTTGTAGCCTTACTGATCAAACTTGAACTTTAAATTTAGTCTTATTCCTTTTTTCTGCAAGTAAGTTGCTTTTTTTCCCCTGAGTGTGAATTAAGCTAGTCTGGGTTTCTGAATAACAAGAAAAATCATTCCATTCCAGATGTTAGCAGGTGTAAGTTACCACTTGAAATGAATTGACCTGATGGTCATGACTCAGATGCTATTGGCCACTTTTGCTAACCATCTGGTTGACTTGGAGGGTGGATGTCCCCTTCCCCCACAGAACAGCAGGTAAACTATAATGACCATCTGCTGACCCCTGTCTTTAACCTCAGAGAAGGTCAAGAAAGGAGATCTTATACTTATTCGAAATAAATATTCAAATTATATATTTCCTCTCTGGGCATCAGGCAGAGTGTTACAAAGTAATTTTGGGAAAAACAATTTATACCATTTTCAAAATTGATTATAGAACATTATTTCAAAAAATTATTGCATCTTTGGAGGTTAATACAGACCTAAATAAAAAGTTTAAAAATGAAAATTTTTAAAAGGCTCTAAACTAGAAAGGCATGAATATCTTTTTTTTGAATGCAAAGAGATAAAAATAAATAAGTCTTTCCATAGCAGGCAACCTTATTCATCTTGAAAGTCCAGTAGCTTACTAACTAGTTATCAGTGTGACAGGAATGCACAGATGATATTAAAGCTAGCTGCAAAATGGATAGATATGGTTTAGGTTATCTACAGCAATAAAATTACAGAACAGAAACTGAAAAAGAGATCTTAGAATATAGACTAGACTAGAAGAAGCCTTTAGAATATATAGAACATTAACAGGGGAAAGGAATGATTATTTAATTCAACCCTTCTTTGAGATTTCCTTATTTATGAAGGGGACTAATTTATCCAAGGCCACACAGTTAGTGGCAGAATGGTGACTTGAAA
The DNA here is from genome assembly GCF_016433145.1 of Gracilinanus agilis. Taxonomy (NCBI): domain Eukaryota; kingdom Metazoa; phylum Chordata; class Mammalia; order Didelphimorphia; family Didelphidae; genus Gracilinanus; species Gracilinanus agilis. The sequence goes on from NC_058131.1 coordinate 318,554,361, forward strand.
CCCAGGCCTCTCAGATTTAGTAATATTTGTAAAAGTATTTGGCACAGTACCTGGCATATAGTAGGCACTATATAAATGCCTGTTCCCCTCTCCTCTCCCCTTTCCCCTTCAGTTTAATCTAACAGAATTAGTGAGTTTCTTGTGGTTCTATGGAGGACTCTTAGCTTGGCCTCTTACTACTTGTATGAATTTGGACAAGTCACCTAATGTGTGCATCTTAGTTTCCTTCTCATGAAGTAATTAGCAAAGACTACATCTTTTGGGGTTAAGGCTCACTCTGGGGCAAAAAAATTCTGGGAAAACTGGAAAGCAGTCTGGAAGAAATTAGATATTAACTGGTAACATGTTATATTATCAGGATTCACTCTAAATGCATGTGTTACATACATAAAAGGTGGCATGAATTAGAGGAGCAAAGAAGAAAATGCCTGCTAGATCTTTGGAGAAGGGAAGAAATCATGATCAAACAAAAGATAGAGAAGATAAAAGAAGATAAAATGGGCAATTTTGGTTATATAATATTATACACCAATAAAACCAATGCAGCTAAAATAATATGAGAAACAATGCCAGGGGAGTAGGGATCGTGGGATCTTTGAAGCAGGGACTCTCAGATAAATCTCATTTTTAAAACAACTGATTTTTTAAGAACAGGAGCCATTCTTCAATATGTAAACTGGTAAAAGGATATGAACAGGCAGTTTTCAAAGGAAGATAAGATACTCTATGAGACCATCTAAACAAAAATGTTCCATATCATTAGCAGTTGGAGAAATGCAATTAAGAGCAGCCTTGAGTGTCTATCTCACATTCAGCAGATTGGCAAAGATGACAAAAAATAGAAAATGACAAATATTGGAGGAGCTACAGGAAAACAGGCATTCTAATATACTTGGTAAGTAGAATTATGTCCAACCATTCTAAGAATCACTTTTGTGTCTTAAAAATGTCAGTAAACAGATCATATCCATTAGCCTAAAAATACCTCTCCTGAGTCTCTACCTAAAAGAGACTAAAGAAAGCACAAAAGATCCAATAGGGATAACAAATGTTTATAACATATCTTTTATAGTTGCAAAGAACCAGAAATTAGAGGGGTCTCCATCAGTCAGTAAACTAGCATTTATTAAATACTATGCTAGGCCCCAAACAATCATGCAAATAATTATGTACAAATGTTATATACAGGACAGATTGGGAGGGGGTAGCCTTTGAGGGAAGACATTAACATTAAGAAGGACTGGAAACAGCTTCTTACAGTAGATTTTAGCTAAGACTTATAGGAACCCAGGGAAATGGGGAGGCAGAGATGAGGCTGGAGATCATTCCTGGTATGGAGAGCAACTAGGGAAAACTTAGAGTTAGGAATGTTTGAGGAACTGAAAGGTAGCTGCTGTCTCTGGATCACAGAACCAGTGGTGAATGAATATAATGGAATTCTATATAGCTCTGTGACCTTGGACTGGTCTCAACCTCTGTTTGTCTCAGTTTCCTCATCTGTAAAATGGAGAGGATAATAATTGCACCTATCTCCCAGGGTCTTTGTGAGGATCAAATGAGATAATAATTGTACGGTATTTAGCTCAATGTGTGGCATAGAGTAAGTGCTATATAAATGTTAACTAGTATTGTTTTTATTAAATGGTGAAAGAGACAGTATAGTTCTGATAAACTTGGAAAGATTCAGATGAAGTGAGCAGAACCAGGAGAATGACATATATATAATGACAGAATATAAAGACATCACATGCATTATCAAGCTAAATTTAAACTGATCAACTCAATGATTAACCACAGTTTTAGAGAGCTGATGATATATGTAACCCACCTACCTTCTGATAGAGATGTGATAGATTCAAGATTTGAAATGAGATACACAATTTTATATTTGTCCAGTTTGGGAATTTGTTTTGGTTTTTGACTATACATATTTGTTAATTTTTTTGTTCCTTTTACCCCTCCAAAGAGGTGGGGAGAAAAGGAGGGAGGCTTGAAAGAATTTTGGATCATCTGGACAGCTTTGAAAGCAGTAAGTTGAATTTATTATATATTTAAGAAGAAAAGCAAATGAGTTTTAAGATATCCACAGATTCTTGTCTATGACACAAAAAGGTTAAAAGCCTCTGCCCCAGAGGGTGAGAGAGTCCATTGTCAAACCTGGCCTCAAAATGTTTCCAGCTCAGTAGGATCATCTAGAACTTGTACCCTTTTAATGTAGATTTTGAGAACCCAGGTCCTAGCACTTCTCTGTCGTGTGGAGGACCTCGAGATAAGGTAGATAATTTCCTGAAACAGAGGAAGAAAAGTCTGTCTTCCCTTGCCTTCTGACCCTCACATCACTCTGCTGTGATTCCAGAGTGCTTTTATTATATCTCCAGGTATTCCTTTTGCTAAGGAGAACGATTTGCTTCCAAAGCTTGGGATCAATACTCTAGTCCCTGGTGATTCTGGCTTTTTGAAGGAAGCTCTCTTCTAAGTATTCTTGTGAAGGGAGGCACTTAGCCTTCCTGCTGGGATTCATGCCTTGGATTCCGCCCTCACTGATGGCACTGACTCTTTTCAGGGGGTTGAAACTGAAACTGCTCTTTCTACCAACAAGATTAGAGGATTGTTGATAATTTGGTAAAAAAAAAATTTAAAGGCTAGGTAGTCATGATCTTTGCATTAATTTAGAGATCCTTGGTGGTATCTTAGGGGTAAATTGCTCTATCTTGAGATTCTTCTGTTTGCTATTAGGCCTGTGATAGTGGATATCTGATAAACATTTGTCTTAAGGGTGGGAGGCAAAGCAGTTGTAGTAATGAAGATGAGGTTTGGAGTCAGGATTTGTGTTCTGTAGAGTTTGGGATGTAGATTAAGGGATCTTAACCTTTTTAAGTGTCATAGATACCTTTTGGCAGTCTGGTAAAACCTATGGACTTTCTCAAAATATGTTGCCTTAAAATAGTTCATAATTGAAGGAAATACTAAATTTTAGTTAGAGGTTAGTGAAAATAAAGATGTGATTTCTCCCCCCCCCCCCAAGTTCATGAACTTGCTGAAATTTATCCACAAACCTTTTGAGTCTTATAGACTTGGTAGACTAAATTTGAGGTATCTATCATACTTCCCTATACAACCCTCAGACTGAAATCTGAACCAGATTAAAATGTAACTAGAAAATATTTGATACAATAAATAAAAATACAACAAAACACAGATAATGTTAATATATGGCTTTCTAAGTCAATATATGGCCTGCAAGGATCCTTATGCAGAATTTAGTAGCTCCTATTTCTATTTGTTTAACACTACTGAACTAGAATGGTGATAAGGTCTTCAACATTATGCCAAATTAGCTGGTTTTTAAATATTTGTATTATCAACCTCATAGGCTTTCTGTGAAGAAAATGCTTTATCATTCAAAAATTTTATGAAAATTTAGCCATAATTATTAACCATTCAAATTTAATTCTTAATTGGTTGCATAAGTTTAATTAGCTGCATATTACCTCCTGAGCACATAGTGTAGATGCTTTTTCCTTCTGCTTACTCTGACCTCATTAAAAAAAAATAGCAGGCAAGTCGGTTAATGTGTTGAGGAAAACACTAAATTAAAGCCAACCTCTTCAGATAAATGCACAGTGGCATAAGTTACCAGATTTTGAAAGCTACACAACAAATGGAATCTAGCAGAGAGAAGAAAATGGTCTTGTTACAAGATATTTCCATGGTATTGTGGTCAAAGGGCTCTCAGTTTGGTGATAGAAGACCCAATTTTGAATCCTGGATCCTGCTACTTATTAGCTATATGGTTTAGTTTTCTTATCTAGAAAACAAGGCTCTTTGTAGTCCCAAATTCTGTGACCCTATGACCACTTGGCTTTCAAATGCAGGCAGTCTTGTTTCCTAATTTATATTTTAAGTCTCCATCTGGTGGAATTGCCTGAGCAGTACAGTCCAAGACCTTGTCATTCTTTGGTGTAAGGCCTTCTTAATCCACTCGGTGGCAGCAAGCCCTAACTAGAGAGTTGGAGAAAGGCTGTTGAACTTTGAAGGGAGTTAAATTATAAATTTGCAATGAGGGTAGAATTAAAGCAGAGAGGGAACTTAAAGATCTTCTAGTTTAACCCCTAATTTTGATAAACCAAAGTGATATAAAGTGACTTGTTCAAGATCACATAGATAGAAAACTAGTAAAAAAATGAAGCAATTAAAAAAATTTTTTTGTCTTTGTATCCCTAGCACCTACCCAGTGCCTTCCTTGCACATAGATACTTAGTAATTGTTGTTGTTGTTGGATAATAATTAAAACAATCAGAAAGGCTGATGACCTTGGGAAGTGCATATGTAGTGCAAATTTTCCAGTGTATTTCATTCATTCTACAATAGTTTTTTTAAATTTACTATTATTATTTTTAAAACTCTTATTTTCCATCTTATTATCAGTTCTAAGACAGATTGGAGTTAAGTGACTTGCCCTGGGTCACATAGCTAGGAAGTGTCTGAGGTCAGATTTGAATCCAGATCCAAGTCTGGCACTCTATTTACTGTGCTATCTAGTTGCCCTCATTCTACAGAGCCTATGGTGGAAATAGGATTAGGGATACAACCTCAAAAACTTTCTCAGTGAAACATTAAAAAAAAGACAGGAACTTAATTTTTTAAAAAAGGGTCGCTAATTTTTTATTTTTTTATTTTAAACCCTTAACTTCTGTGTATTGACTCATAGGTGGAAGAGTGGTAAGGGTAGGCAATGGGGGTCAAGTGACTTGCCCAGGGTCACACAACTGGGAAGTGTCTGAGGCCGGATTTGAACCTAGGACCTCCCGTCTCTAGGCCTGGCTCTCAATCCACTGAGCTACCCAGCTGCCCCCTAGGGTCGCTAATTTTTTATATGTTAAGTGGTTTAAAAATATATTAGTATATAAGGGAACTTGAGGCTTGTAGCTAAGACATCTCTTCGGTGTTCTGTGTATATAGAACTGTGTGATCAGACACACACACACAAAGAAGCATGTTATAATGGCAATAGAACTGAAGGTGGCTTCAAGACTGGCTTTGAGTTCTGGCTCTGCCACTAACTTGGGCAATCTTGAGGCCTTATCTCTTTGGGTCTTTTTCTTCACCTGCAAAAAGAGTGAGTTTGATTAGATTGTAAGTGACCAAGTAAAATATGGGTAGGTACCAGGTACTGAGTAGTACTACATGCCAGAACTTTGCTTGCTAAAGATCACGGCCAGCATGGCAAGACGATATGCTTGTTGGTGCCAAATAATGGCAAAATGTACTCCCCCTAAAGAAATTCAGAAAAAAAATTTATTAAGAGTTTTAGGGAATTAGAATAGCTAGAATGGTAAGAGCTTTGCTGAAAACTAGAGCATAGAATAGTGGAGAAAAAGAAATTGGTATACCTGTCTGGCAACTTTTTTTTTTTTTTTAAATCTTAGAATGACCACTAGATATGGGCTCTAGAAAGTAGAATCTGTTTGAACTTGACTCTGCTGCTTATTAGCACTCTCTTATCTGGATCTCTTTATTCTCCTAAATCATTTTAAATTCTTAAATTTATAGCATCTTAGAATTGGGAAGGGAGCACACAGATCATCTCCCATAATTCTCCCTGAGAGTTGAGAACTTACATGCAGAGGTACAAGTGGACAAGGAACTAACAAATCTAGTGACTTTTTATCAATCCTCATCTTGTTGATTTTCCTGCAGCAGCTGATAATTGTGGATCACCTTCTCCTCCTGGATTCCCACTTTCCTCTGGGTTTTTGCCATATTGCTCTGTACTTGTTCTCCTACCTGACTTTCTTTCTCTTTCTCCTTTGCTGGTTCTTCATGTCATAATTTCTAACAATGGGTTAACAATTGGCTCTGTCCTGGGACCTTACATTATCTCACTGAGTGATCTCATGAACATAGGTGAATTCATGTCTCTGAAGATATATCTATATCTGGCTTTAGTGTGTATGTCTCCCTCTCTTTTGGAGAGACAGCATACGTGTATGTATGTAACATAGGCACATGTATGAATATACGGAATAAATATAAAGTGAACAACTATAAAATAAATTACAAAGTGGTTTGAAAGGAAGGCACTAGAGTTGAGAGGGATCAGGGAAGACTTCATTCAGGTGGAAGGTGATTCTTGCAAATTATGAAGGAAGAGAAGAGTTCTATAAAGCAAAAGGAGGAGGGAGTGCATATTAGGTATGAAGGAGAGTGAGTGTTAAGGCTTTGTGACAGATGATACTGTACTATGTTGGGAGAGAAGGCCAGTTTGGCTAGATCACAGAGTTTAGACATGAGTGGAAGCAATATACAATGAGACTAGAAAGATAGGTTGGAGTAACTTCTAAAGGACTTTAAAAGCTAACCAGAAGAGATTAAATTTCATCCTATAGGCAATTGAGCCATTTGAATTTATTGAATGGGGGAATAATAGAATCAAACCTATACGTTAGGAAAATAACTGGAAGAAGAAGGACCAGAAGGATATTATAATACTACAAATTCATATTCTCTCTCTCTCTCTCTCTCTCTCTCTCTCTCTCTCTCTCTCTCCTTTTCTCTTCCCCTATCTCTCTCTCCCTCCCTCATCCCAGATTACTAATGTCTTTTGTATTTCTCAAACTTCATGTCTCATTAGCAGCTCATATTTACCACAGCTAAAACAAGGATTGTTACTTGTTTTCTTTTCCCTATAATTCCTCCCCTCTTCCAAACTTCTCTATTATTAACAAGAGTACCATCATCCTCCCAATTATCCAGGCTTATAAACTCTATATTATCCTTCATTTCCTTACTCTCACTTCACATAGCTAATCCCTTGCCAAATCTTAACATGTCTACCTTCAAAATATGCCTCCTCTATCACTTGCTCTCCTTTTATATACATTACTCACCCTTTGTTCATGTTTTTATCACCTTTTTCCCAGACATCTAACTGGTTTCCTTGCCTCAACTCTCTCCACTCTTAATTGCTCTTCCACTCAGGTGTCAAGTTGATTTTTTTCTAAAGTATAGGCTTGACCGTGTTATCCTGTTACTCAATAAACTCCAGGGACTCAGTATTATTGAATAAACTCTCGGGATGAATATATACACATACACATACACATACACATACACATACACATACACATACACATACACATACACATATACATAGTCCTTTTTGGTGTTTAAAACTCTTTAATCTAGTGACTTCCTACTGCTACAATATTTTTGCACTCTCATTCATGCACTTTGATTCAGCAATACTGGCCTACTTAATGTTCTTCCATGTGACATTCCTCCTTCTCTTGTATTGACTGTTACCCATTTCTGAATGCGTTCCGTCTTACTCTTTGCCTCCTAGCTTTCCTGCTTCAAGACTAATCTCAAACCCCATCTTCCACATAAAGCCTTTTCTCATCTCTCCAGCTACTAGTACCTTCTTCTTTGAGATTACCTTTCAAAGGGGCAGCTGGGTAGCTCAGTGGATTGAGAGCCAGGCCTAGAGATGGGAGGTCCTAGGTTCAAATCTGGCCTCAGACACTTCCCAGCTGTGTGACCCTGGGCAAGTCACTTGACCCCCATTGCCTACCCTTGCCACTCTTCTGCCTTGGAGCCAATTCACATATTATTTCTTGATCATTGTATTTAATTGGTACTCTATTAATTCTGACCACTCTCCAAACCTACAATCCAAAGGTCAGGAGAATTCCTGGGCAGGGTGTTAGCTGCCACAGGGTCCTAGCTCCTACCTTGACAGACCAGATTCCCTACCAGGTCACATGTTTGATTAACCTCCTCCTCTTTGATCTTGTGGTTGTCAATTGAGCCAATGTTAAATAAATGTCACATGTTCATTAGCTACCTCCCATTCCCCTTTCCTTGATTCTCCAATAAAAGATTGAGGCCATTTGTAGTTCTCTCTCTCTCTCTCTCTCTCTCTCTCTCTCTCTCTCACCATCAGAGGAGCATGCACACTGGATCTCATGTTCTTAAATCCTTTGTCACTGAATCTTTCTTCCTTTGTTGTGTTCTCTCTCTTTTTCTATCCCCTTAACCATTTTCCCTCAGTTTTTAACTCTCCTTCTCAGGTGTCCACCCACGAATATATTAATTTGTGGCTGCAGGCAGTCACAGGGAAGTGGATAATAATATAGATATTACAGAGTACATCTGAACTGAAGTGTGAGACAGTCATCTAAAAAACATCACCAACAGCTTATTCTGTTGTTGGATTACTCCCCTTCAAAAGCTTGACAACTAGCTTGTCTCTTCCCTTCTCTCCCCTACTTTTTTGTCCAGATTACCTATACCCAATTTCTTGAATCTTCTTGGAGTCCCTTGATCATCTGGCTTGCTCTCCTGAATGTACTCTGGCTTATTGGTACTTGCCATTTAACTTGGTAATCATTCTTGTCACTTTTGTGTATATCTTATAGAAACTCTAAAGTAAAATTCATATTCTATATTTCTTATGGATGTGACCTCTATTGTGAGTAGAGTCAAGACAGACTAGTGCAGAGGGGTATCTACTGCCACTAAAATAGCAGGGAGGAAACTTATGAAATTTAAGACATCCACAAAGTCCTTGGCAGGAAATACTTAGATATGTATCTAAGAACTGCCATCTACCTTAATGAATCCTTTCCTGATCTCTCCCATCTACCAGTGCCCTATTTTTCAAAATTGTCTTGTAATAAAGTTTCACCTCCCCATAAAGGTATCTCTGTTCTTTTTTGGCCCCATTAAGAAGTTATCTTTCTCTTTTCTGATCTCTCATACCCATTCTCTGATATTATACTGTATACATCCAGGTCATGAGTTTTTCTAATGTATTGATGTTAGATGTATCAATTGGCTCTGATCTTGCTTCTAAAGAGTAAGCATGATGTGAGTGGAAATAGCACTAGATTGTTGTCCAGAGGATTTGTGTTCAAACTTCAGCTCTGCCTCTTGATAACTCTGTAACCTGGGGCAAATCACTTTCCCCCTCCAGTCTCAGTTTTCCTTCTCTGTAAGTGAAAGGGTTGGGATAAAGTAGGACCATAGCTTTAAAGCTAAAAGGATCAACAATTACCACAGTACCTAGCACATAGCAAGTGCTTACTTTACAAGTGTTGACTAACTTAAAAGTCATCTAGTTCAATCCTCTTATTTCATAGAGAAGGAAGCTAGGTCCAGGAAGTGAAAAATACTTGTCCCTTGTCACGTTATAAGGAGCAAAGCTAGGATTTGAGCCCAGTTCTTCTGGTTGCAGATCTAGTGTTCTATCCATTTTACCAGACTGTCTTTACTAGATGATAGCTAAGATAACTAGTTATATCTAGATATCTTATGGGGTTTTGGGGGGTTAATTTAACCCTTAACTTCGGTGCATTGTCTCATAGGTGGAAGAGTGGTAAGGGTGGGCAATGGGGGTCAAGTGACTTGCCCAGGGTCACACAGCTGGGAAGTGGCTGAGGCCGGGTTTGAACCCAGGACCTTCTGTCTCTAGGCCTGACTCTCACTCCACTGAGCTACCCAGCTGCCCCTGGGGGGTTAATTTAAAAAATAAACCCTCATTTTCTGGCTTAGAATCAATATTAAGTATCACTTCTAAGGGAGAAAAGTGGTAAGGCCTCGGTAATGATATCTTGTTATAAATCCAGTTCTCTCAGTCCTTTAATGGTCACTTGACATCCTCTTTGCCTTTCATTTTAGCTTTAGAGTCTTACTGGTCTCACCTTGTCTTGCTCTTGTGCCTGTCCCCTTCTTTTCTCCCTCCCAAACTTCCAAAGTAAGTGCCAACTGATAATGGCTAAGTTAGTGAGAATCATCTTATAAAGTAGCCTACTGCATATGATTCTTGCTGTGGGAGTCTGTGCCTCTAATACGAAGCTTAAGTATACAGTAAATTATTCATGACTAGTGCTTTTGCTTTTCCATTACCATGAAAGATTTAGTGGACTCATAACTGTCTTATGTAATTCTGAAAGCCATTATGACAATTTAATTTTGACTAAGAAAAGTTGTGATGCATATTTTCTCAGTCTTTGCCTCTGTCCCTGCAAACTTCTTATCTAGGGAATCAAATCCATGAAAGCAATAATTAATGAATGTGCCCTCTTAAGTTTGGATGGAAATATAGGCTAGCTCCTGTGAAGCAACTTTAATTGGTTCCACCAAAACATCAGGTAAAACTATATTGTGGAGGAATCTGTATCCATAGGAACAATATCTATGTGGATGTAGTAGTAATGTGGCAGACTCAAAGTGTAGGAGACTTAATGTCACTGAGGCTCAGACTAGATTTTTACTTGCCATCCAATGAATTTTGGGGGCTATTGACTGAAGGACTTAATTTAGTATGTGGGTTGAAGCCTTTCCTAAAATTCCTTTTCATTTCTTCCTCATGCTGATTGTTAATGTTCTCATCCTCTTGATGTTGTCTTATATAACATTCTATAAGAAAAGATATATTTCTCTGAAATATAATATGTTGGGGCTTTTTTTTTGTTTGTTTGCTATTAATGTGTTTTGTTTAGTACTTAGGGAAGAACCATGATTTTTGTCATTATGAGAATTACTTCTGTGGAACATAGCCTTTTCTAGTAGATAGTCTTCTTGAGTATCTGTGGCCACAGTCATTGATCACCTGGAATTAGCCTTACTGATAAGCCTCTCTGCACTTAGCTAGTCTGGGAGTTATATAGAAGACACCCAGTCCATCACTAGTTCCCTTATTGAAGCCTTTCCTTTTGGTATAGGTCTTGCCAGAGTATGTACCTTGCTGGCATAGCTTTTAAGAACACAGGTTCTCTTCTGTGTTAGGATGAGAAAACAATGGATTTCCTTGTGTGTGTTTGAGGAGAGTGGGGAAGGCAACAATGGAGAGAACCTTTAGTTATAAGGTGCCAGTGATATTATAATGAAATTACATTGTTTGGGGGCAGCTGGGTAGCTCAGTGGATTGAGAGTCAGGCCTATAGATGGGAGGTCCCAGGTTCAAATCCGGCCTCAGACACTTTCCAGCTGTGTGACCCTGGGCAAGTCACCTGACCTCCATTGCCCACCTTTACCACTCTTCCACCAAGGAGCCAATACACAGAAGTTAAGGGTTTTAAAAAAAATTACATTGTTTAGGGTAATGTCCCACTGACCATGGCTATTTTGGGGAAATTTTAAGAGATTTGGGAAACAAGTGTTTGAGCTTTTCCCAAGATCTATCTAAAACCAACACAAAATACAATTTCTCTTTTAAGGCTTGGGGCAAATATCTCCTTCTCCAGAAAGTTCTCCCTAGATTGATCCTTATTTCATGTGACTTTAGAACTTAGACCATGGAACTTAGTTTTCACCTCTCTTATGTAGAGAGGTAATTATGTATTTATGATTTATATAAATATAGTTTATATAATTGACATAAATTATACAAATTTGTTATGTAATCTTAACTTGATCCTTACTGTAACAAGGCAGTCCCTTTATACCTCTCTAATTGATTTATCATCCCTTCCACTCACCACTGGGCTTTTCCAAACTTCTTTATTCCTCCTCAGACTTCCCATGGTTCCCTTTCTCCAACCCTGTTATATTTCACAGGGAAAATTGAGATAATTTCATTAGAATTCCTTCTCACTCTCCCTTTCCCTTTCCCTCTCTCCTCACCACTCCTCCCCTCCCATCACTCAGATGCCTTTCCCCACTGTCTTCTCTTTCACTCTTGTCTCACATGAATTGACCCTTCTCTTTGACAAGGCAAAGCCTTCTTCATGTTCAAGTGATTCAGGCCTATTCCATCTTCTCCAGGAGACCATCCCCACTCTCACTAATCTTCAGTCTCTCTCCATTTGCTGCTTCTTAGTGTCTGCAAATATGCCCCTATCTACTCCATCCTTTAAAATCCTTCACTTGATCTTTCCATCCTACCAGTTATCATCCTTTAAATCTCTGCTTTCTTTTCTACCTCAGCTTCTTAATAAAGTGATCCTTGAGAGGCACCTTTACCTTTTGCCCTCTCATTCTCTAAACTTTCTTTATCATGGCTCCAGCCTCATCATTCAATTGAAACTGCTCCCTTCAAGAAAGTTACCGACAACCTCTTAATTGTCAAATTCAGTGGCCTCTTTTCAATTCTCATCTTTGTCAGTCAAACTCTACTTGCCCACTCTCTCTGACTACTCCTCAGTTTTCTTTGCTGGATCTTCATCCAGATCACATCCACTAACTGTGAAAGTCCCCCCAAGTTCTTTTTCCCTTTTCCCCTTATGCTATATTACTTAATAACCTTATCAGCTCCCCTGGATTCAGTTATTACTATATAGATGGTTTTCAGATATATTTCTCCAGCTTTAATTTCACATGATTTTTAGTCTGACAACTCCAAAATGTCTTTTGGACACATAACTGGATGCCCTGTAGAGATCTTAAGCTCAGCATACTCCAAATTGAACTCATTGTCTTTCCCTAAACCCTTCCCTCTTCCTAACTTCTCTGTGACTATAGAGGATAATCATTATCCTCCTAGTCACTTAGGCTCACAACCTAGGTGCCATTGACTCCTCACTCTCTCACTCCCCACATCCAGTCTTTTGCCAAGTCTTATCAATTGTACCTTTGCAGCACATCTCATATATTCCACTTTTCTTCTGAAACTGCTACCACCCTAATGCAGGCTCTCATCACCTCATACTCACACTGAGACTATTGAAATAGCTTGCTGGTTAGTCTTCCTGCTTCAGGTCTCTCTCCAGAATCTTTCATTCAACTGTCAAACTAACCTTCCTAAAGCATAGATCTGACCAGGTCATTCCTCACATCCTTTAAAAAACTATAGTTTAGGGGGCAGCTGGGTAGCTCAGTGGAGTGAGAGTCAGGCCTAGAGACAGGAGGTCCTAGGTTCAAACCCGGCCTCAGCCACTTCCCAGCTGTGTGACCCTGGGCAAGTCACTTGACCCCCATTGCCCACCCTTACCAATCTTCCACCTATGAGACAATACACCGAAGTACAAGGGCTTAAAAAAAATTATTAAAAAAAAAAACAAAAAAACCTATAGTTTAAAAAAACTCCCTATTACCTTCAGGATAAAATAAGAAATTTTGTGTTTGGCTTCTAAAGACTTTTGTAACTTAGCTCCTTTCTACCCTCCCAGTTTTCATATATTCTCTTCACTCTAAGTATTCTAAAATCTAGTGATAACAATCTCCTTTCTATTTTTTGCAAAAGACATACCATCTTATGACTTTATACATTTTAACCAACTGTGCTTCATGTCTGGAATGTTCTTTCTTTGCATGTTGCCTCTCTATTAAAATGGGAGCTGTTATGGTGGAATGTTTTTTCTTTCTTGATAATTCTAGTGTTTAGTACCATGCCTGGCATATAGTAGGTACTTAATAAATATTTATTGACTCTCAATTTGGTATTATAATAATTTTATGTAGGTGTTCATTCATTGTATTTTAGTAAGTAATAATGGAAGAGAAAATCAAGGAAGGGCTTCCTGTAAGATGTCATTTGAGCATATGAGCCTTGAAATATGCCTAGGACTCTAAGAGGTAGAGGTGAGGTAAGAAATCACTCTAGATGTGGAAAAACTATGCAGGCATTGAGGTGGGAGATGGAATACCAAGTTTGGAAAACATTACATAGTCCATTTTGGCTAGAATTTAGATAAAGTGAGGCAGCATTAAGTCTAAAAAGGGTAGGCTAAATCAGTATTACACAGGATTTAAAAAATACCAATATAGAGAATTTGTATTTTGTTTTGGAGACAGTAAAGGGTCACTGACACAGATAGAGTAGGTTAGTGTCCTGATAGGCTTGGATTTTAGGAACAGAATTTTGGTAGCCAATGCTAAGCCCAGAACACTGCATAGAGTAAGGGCTATATACATGATTGTTGAGGTTACAGCTGAAATTGAAGACAAATAGCAATCAACTTGAAAACAGCTTCAGAACATTTGGTAGGGTGCTTCCTCTTTTAGATATTTGATCCGCAGTTTGCATTCATTGATCAGTGAGTTGATTGAATTAAAAACCCACCGACAGCAATGAATGTTGATTGCAGACATTATATTTATTCTCCAGAGTTAGGACATAAGGAGCATCTCTTCTTCTTCTTTCTCTAGCATCTGTATGATGGTTAATTTACTTAGTGAGAATAGGACTATATTCAGGAGTCAATGACATAATTTTTTAGATAACACAACTGAAACCCAGAGAAAGGAAAGGAATTGCCCAAATTCATGCAAGTTTGAAAAAGATAAGGCAGTTGGTTGAATGTGTATCTGTGGACTTCAGCACTGTTGGTGTCAGTACTGAAAGGAAGACACCTCAGATCACAGAATGTTGGAACTTTGAGGACCATAGTGATAATCTATATATTATAATCACATAAAATTGTATAATAAAATAAGGATAAAATAATCCTTATTTTATAATGGAAGGAACTGACGTCTAGCTGGGGAATGATTTGTTCAGGGTTACCTGGTGACTTAGTGAGAAACCTAGGACTTACTCATTTCCATTCCACTATTTTTAATGTAGTGACCTTTTCCCCATTATATTTCTGTCCTCTTGTAGTCAGTGATTAAGTAACTTGTGTAGATCACAGGACTTGTAAGGAAGTAGTAATATGTGGATTAAAATAAGCTGATGCTTATATAGAGTGTTTAAATGATTTAACCAAGGTCACAACTAGTAAGTGGAAGGGCTGAATTTCAGATTCTGTTCTTTTGTCTCTTTCTGGTGTTTGCAATGTATTTTACAAATATTGTCTAATTTTATCCTCGTAACAACCCTGGAAAGATGGGTACAATTATCCCCATTTTACTGAGGAAATTGAAGACAGAGGTAAAAAGTGATTTGCTCTAGGTCACACAGCTACTATGTTTCTGAGGATATATTTGAACCCAGGATTTCTTGGGTTCAGATCTCTATCCACTGTACCACCTAACTGCCCCTGTATGCATTGAGGTACAAAGTTATTTGAAATATCTGTATCCTTCTATTCCTGTTACTGAGTTTGCCTCTTCTATTGAAACTAGTCTGTTTCTTATGTATAGACATGAGAGTCAAGAATGGTTTTTATATTTTAAGCTGAAGAAAACCTCTCAGCGATGTCTTTTCAGGAACAGCCATGTAACAGTTACTTGGAATATTTACCATTGCCTGTAAATCATGCCCTGTTAGCTTTATTGAGCAGCGTGTCTACGATAAACCTCAAGGCACAGTCAACGGTCGATGGTTTCTTTTAAATCTCAAAACTCACCGACAGCGTTGAATGTTCACTGAAGTTATCTATAGGTTGCTCTCCTTATGCCCTTTGTATATATGTATTTTCTTGAATATCTTTTCCACTGGAAAGGTTGCTGATGGCTGCATTTTCCTTTCATGGACTTACTGGACAAATGGAACTGTGTGTGAAAGGATAGCTAATAAATTGCAGGACTCTAAGGCTATAGTTAGGCAGACTTGAAGGGAGGACTGAGAAAGCTGCTTTGCATATTGATGATTGGTAACTGAAAACATCATTATCATATTTATCTTGGCTATTTTAAAACCTATCTTCACTTAAGTAATTCTTTGGTCTAAAATATGAGGGCAATCTGGGTTCTTATAGGTTTATTCTAGAAGACTTTAGGTCTAATTAGTTCTACCAGGCTTTGAGGATGGGCCTAGAAATGGACTGAATGTGTCTAAGAAACATCTATTAGAGTTCAGAGAAGAGAGTTAATTCCTAGGGCATTAACTTTTTCTTTTTGGTTGTAGCAGCTCATGAAGACTTGTTGACCAAGGTGTAACCATGTTATTATGTGAATTGGTAGAGAGTATTTATATTCATAAATTGTAGAACTAGAAGAGATTAGATAGAGGTCAGCCCCTCATTTTACAAGTGAAAAAATCTGAGGCTGAGAGGAAATGACTTGTCTATTTTATAGATAGTAGCTTTGGGTTTTAGACTTGGGTCTTTTGACTACAAATTTAGAACTCTTTCCTATGCTATTGCCTATTTAATGTGTTTAATGCATCCTTATTAGTGAAATCATAGATCTTTTTAAGTATTGAAGTAATATTTTTGTCCTAAACTATTTTCTTAAAACTGACTATGGGAGAGCTTCCGGGTTCCTGCTTAACCTCTCCTAACCAAAACATATAGGACTCCTCAAGGGGACATAAAAACAAATCCAGAGGAACAAAGGGACCCCATAACAGGGCACAGCATTGAAGGTACGTGGGATCAGGGCATTTCCATGCTATAAGCGAGTGAAATGGCTCTACTAAAATGCGAGCTGAGCAACCCCCTCGCCCTCCCACCACCCACCACCTACAGGGCCAAAGCCAGCGCACAAGAGTTAGAGCAACTTTGGGGCACCCATTAAGTCCTTGACGGCTACCTGGGGACCACCAGGGCTTGTTCCTGAGAGTAGCAAGACTTAAGACCCCAAGAGGCTAAAGAACTTGTGGACTTTGAACACAGATGCTGAGAGCAGGCGCAGCTGCAGACTTGGATTCTGAGTGCAGGCACGGACTGTGGGTGGGGACACAGTGCAGAGGTGTGCACAACTATGGAAGCAGTGTCCTGAGACTGTTAAAGGAGCTTCGGGAAGAGGAACAAGCAAGGGGACCACCAGGAGGCTTGACCCTGAGAACAACTAGACCTGAGACCTCAGGAACCCAAAGAGCGCAGACAGACCCTTGGCCTGAGGATAAAGCTGAGAGGGCCCATGGCTCACAATGGCAAGCCAGAGACAAGAACCCAAGAAGAGAAAGATCAAGAAGAAATCCTTAACACTAGACAACTTTTACACAGGAAAAAATCCAGACAACAGAGCAAACAGCAGAGGAGAAGAAACAAGTAATCATATCCAAACCCTCCCAAAAAATTGAAAACTGGTCACAAGCTATTGAAGAGTTCAAATTTGAGATTATTAGAAAGATTGTAGAGAACTGGCAAGAAAATAACAGTTTAAAATGCAGAATTTTGCAATTAGAAAGTGAAGCTCAGAAATCAAATGAATTGATAAGCAAATTGAAAACCAGAAATGACCAACTGGAAGCCTTGAAGAACCAAACAGACCAGATTCAAAAGGAAAACCAAAAGATTGTAGCTGAAAACCAGTCTCTAAAGGCTAGAATTGGGCAATTAGAAAAAGATGCCCCAAATCAAAAGAATTAACAAGCAAATTGGAGACCAAAATCAAACAGCTGGAAAATAGGATAGACCAAATTGAAAAGGAAAATCAAAAGAATATAGCAGAAAACCAGTCTCTAAAGACAAGAATTGGCAAGAAAAAGCCAATGATCTCTTAAGACAACAAGAACAAATAAAGCAAAGTCAAAAGACTGATAAAATAGAAGGAAACATGAAATATCTCACTGAGAAATTGACAGATCAAGAAAACAGGTCTAGAAGAGATAATCTGAGAATCATTGGTCTTCCTGAAAAAGCAAAAATTAATAGAAATTTGGACTCCATACTAAAGGAAATTATTCAGCAAAATTGCCCTGAAGTTCTACAACAAAGAGGACAATAAAGACATTGAAAGGATCCATAGATCGTCCTCTACACTAAACCCTGAAAAGACAACCCCCAGGAATATAATAGCCAAATTCAAGAGCTTCCAAGTAAAAGAAAAATTTTACAAGAAGCCAGAAAGAGACAATTCAGATATCAAGGAGCACCAATCAGGATCACACAGGATCTGGCAGCCTCCACACTACAAGACCATGAGGCTTGGAATATGATATTCAGAAAGGCAAGAGAACTGGGTCTACAACCAAGGATCACCTACCCATCAAAACTGACTATATACTTCTAGGGGAAAGTATGGGCATTCAACAAGATAGAAGATTTCCAAGTATTTGCACAGAAAAGACCAGGACTAAATGGAAAGTTCGATATCCACCCACAAAAACTAAGAGAAACATGAAAAGGTAAATAAGAAACAGAGGGGAAAGAAAGAAAACTCTCATTTTTAAATTTGTCTCTTTAAGGGCTTCAATAAGATCTAATTATTTGTATTCCTATATGGAGAAATGTTATGTGTAATTCTCTGTAGTGAACTCTATTTACTATTATAGTATACACTATTATAGTAATTAGAAAAATTATTCACAGGAAGAGGTTGGAGTACTAAATGGTCTAAGATGATAAGGGGGTGGGTGGGAAAGAGGGGGGTGAATAGTAGAGGACACCAAGAGAAACTTGAATGAATAAGAAAAATAGGATGTTCTATTACACACAAAGAGGGCATGGGAAGGGGAGGGGATGAATACTATTATAAGAAGGAGAGGAAGAGAGCATTAAGAGGTAATATTTAAACCTTACTCTCAGTGGAATTAACCCTGAGAGGGAAGAGAAGCTATATCCATTGAGATATAGAACTCTATCTAACCCTACTGAGAAAGTCAGAAGGGATTAACCAAGGGGAGCAGGGTAGTGGGGAGGTCAAAAAAGGGAGGGGAGGAGAAGGGAGAGGGTATTCATTAGGCCTTAAAAATAAAGAGAGGGGAATAACAAGGGAGGGGGTAGAAAGGGTAGTAAATCAAGGGAGGGAACAAGGGTTACTGGTTTAAAACAAATCACTGGTTTAAAAGGAAATAGCATTAGAAGAAGGGGTAGAACTAAGAGAGGGTACCAAAATGTTGGGGAATACATAACTGATAATTATAACTCTGAATGTGAATGCGATGATTGATTATACTAAATTAAAAAGCTTTTGTACAAACAAAAACAATGCAACCAAAATCAGAAGGGAAACAATGAATTGGGAAAAAATCTTTATAACAAAAAACTGACAGGGGTCTAATTACTCAAATATACAGAATTAAATCAATTGTATAAAAAATCAATCCATTCCCCAATTGATAAATGGGCAAAGGACATGAGTGGGCAATTTTCAGATAAAGAAATCAAGACTATCAATAAGCACATGAGAAAGTGCTCTAAATCTCTAATTAGAGAAATGCAAAGCAAAACAACGCTGAGGTATCACCTCACACCTAGCAGATTGGTTAAAATGATAGTAGGGGAGAGTAATGAATGTTGGAAGGGATGTGACAAAATTGGGACATTGATGCATTGCTGGTGGGGTTGTGGACTGATCCAACCATTCTGGATGGCAATTTGGAACTACGCTCAAAAGGCTATAAAAGATTGCCTGCCCTTTGATCCAGCCATACCATTTTTGGGTTTGTACCTCAAAGAGATCATAGATAAACAGACTTGTACGAAAATATTTATAACCATGATTTTTGTGGTGGCAAAAAACTGGAAAATGAGGGTATGCCCTTCTATTGGGGAATGACTGAACAAACTGTGGTATATGCTGGTGATGGAATATTATTGTGCTCAAAGGAATAATAAACTGGAGGAATTCCATGTGAACTGGAAAGACCTCCAGGAATTGATGCAGAATGAAAGGAGCAGATCCAGGAGAAAGCTGTACACAGAGACTGATACACTGTGGTAAAATAGAATGTAATGGACTTATGTAGTAGCAGCAATGCAATGATCCATAACCATTATGAGGGACTTATGGAAAAGAACACTACCCACATTCAGAGGAAGAACTACAGGAGAGGAAATACAGAAGAAAAGCAACTGCTTGAACACATGGGTTGAGGTGGACATGATTGGGGATGTAGACTTGAAACTACCACACCAATGCAACTATCAACAATTTGGAAATAAGTCTTGACCGATGACACATGTTAAAACTATGGGGGGTGGGAAGGGGGAAGGGTTGTGAAGGGGAAAGTAAGAACATGAATCATGTAACCATGATAACTTTTCTAAAAAATAAAAATTATTTTAAAAAAAACCTGACCATGTTGTATATATTGTCAGAAGTTCTACAGCATAATTCTCTCATGCATAACAACTTATTTTGTCCCTTTATCTTTAACAAGTTGTTCAGGAGCTTCTTATAACCAACTTAATTTTTTTTCTTTTGAAGCTCTTTTATAGCTCTCTCATTTCTCAGTCTCTTCTTCCCCCTCCAATGGAACACCCTCTTGTAAAAAGTCAGTTAAGGGCAGCTGGGTAGCTCAGTGGAGTGAGAGTCAGGCCTAGAGACAGGAGGTCCTAGGTTCAAACCCGGCCTCAGGCACTTCCCAGCTGTGTGACCCTGGGCAAGTTACTTGACCCCCATTGCCCACCCTTACCAATATTCCACCTATGAGACAATACACCGAAGTACAAGGGTTTTAAAAAAAAAGTCAGTTAAGCAAAACAAATCAACACCTGTCCATGACTGAAATTTATCACTTATTTTTCAACTATAGACTACCATTCTTCTAAGAGGTGCCTTAACTCACTTTCAAAAATTCTACTGTGTAGGAATATGGTAACTCACAACAGTGTGGTTCTTTTCAGTTGTTTAATATTCTTGAGGATGACCCTTGGAGGTATGTAATACAAGTAGTATTATCTTTCCCACTTTTGAAATGCAACATCCTGTAATGGAAAAGACACTAGATTTCGAGTAAAGAGGGCCTTGAATTTGAAGGTCTGCTTTTAAACTAGCTAGGCAAATCATGTAACTTAATGAGCCTTCATTTTTCCCCCAGCTATAAAATAGGTATAATAAAATTTGTATCATCTATCACCATGAGTTGTGAAAGAAGCAATGTAATAAAGCCTTTAAGGGCTATATCGATATGAGCCACCAGTGCTAATTCTGGATGATGAACCTGAACTTCTGAAAGGGAAAGTAATGCGTCCATAGCTGCATGTTAGTAAATGGCATCGCTGGGATTCAGACTTAAGTTGCCAACTCCCAAATCTGATATTTCTGTGACATCAACCTGCTTCCCATTGTGCTGAGTCCTTAGCAGAATGCCAATTCTATTTCAGCTTTGGGAGTGGTGGCCAGTCAGTGGATAACCGGAGTTCTAGAGACAAAGTAAAAAATGATTTGTCTTAGAGTGGCTTCAGGTCTTTACTTTATGTTAATACATCAAACAAGGCAATCAGTTAATCCAAAAAGGTCTTATCAGGTTAAAAATGGAATTGCTAATTTGATATGATGTTTAATTTTTTTCAAATGTAAAGTCCTCCATTTAGGTTAAAAAATCAAAGTATGACTAGCAGCACTTTGATAATTCTATTGAACTATAAACTCAACATGGATCAAGAGTATGGTATGACATCCAGAAAATGAAACACAATCTTAGACTCCACAAATAGGATTAGTATGGAGTTCAGAATCTGTGCTGGTCAGAATGAGTGAAATATTATGTTCATTTCTAGGTACCTGATTTTAAGGAGAGTCATAGATAAGTTGAAGTATATCCAAAGGGCTTTGAGATTATTCAACTATGTCATATGAGGAAGGATTGAAGAAATGAGATGTTTAGCCTAGGAAAGAGTAAATTTAGGAGGGATGTGACAACTGTATTCATATATTTGAAGGTTTGCATTAGAAAAGGATTATTCTTCTTGACCTCAGAGGACAGAATGAGGAGGTTTGCAGTGAAGCAGTTTCACAGTTTTAGGCTCAATAAAAGAAACAATTTTGCAATCTTCATAGCTATCCAGACGTAGATTAGCCTGCTTTGGGAATTTAAATTGACCATCAAAGGAGTTTTCAAGTGAAGGTGAATAACTACCCTTCCAGGATGTTGTAGAGAAGATTCCTTACTGGTATGGTTTGACTGGATAAGTCTTTTGAGGTTCTTTTCTTCCTTTGAGATTTCATGACTCATTTTTAATTTATGGTGTTACTAGCCTCTCCTTCAAGTTGGAAATTAGACATTGTGGAAACTAATAAGGTGGTACACATTTTAAACATAGCTAATAAAATGAAGTAAAGAAAAAACTCACCAAGTATTTGGTTTGAATGTAAATTGTTACATCATCAGCTCAATAATTTTTTCTTCTGTCAAAACAATGAAGGCAGCTTGACTCTCAGTGTTGTAACTGTAAATTGCATAAAGGGGAAAAAATCAAACTGCAGTTACTATAAAGTTGAAAAGCCTGTTAAATGGGAAGGTGATAGAATTGTTAACTCAACTATCATCATTAATTGGTCTTAGGCATTATATGAAAAAAACATTATTGGTTCTGAGTTTTACTGGTACAGCATTCCAAATGGAGCAGTAGAGAGGACTGCCTGATCAAGAGAGTTAACTTGTCACTGGAGCAGCATTAGCTTGGATTGTTACATATTTTGCCTTGCAGGCAGTTGGCCAGAATATAGGAACAAACTTCCAGGATGTTAAGACAAGGCTTATTAGCTTCAAATTTCACTAGAACTTTTGGAACATTACATAGGTATACCTATGTTTTTTTCCTTATTCCCTCTTCAATGACAACAAAAGGGGATGGGCCAGTCAGGTATTGAGAGGGATGATAGACGGCCAAGAGGAGTTGTGAATCAGTACCTATGAATTATTTTCTTTTAAAAGCTACACCAAAACACAGGGTAAAGACTCCAGTGTACATGTACTAGGAAGTTCTTTAATAAAAGACATAGGTTTAAAAAGCTTGAATAAGAATGGTTTAGGATGAGAAAGCATTGAGGGGGTTGTGTCAGCCACATCAGTAAGATCACAGATAAATTAATGTACTGTAAAATGAAGTTGGTTGGGACACCATTATGTAGTTTATTCCTATATGTTTCATCTTATTCAGATGGTTCTAGAATACTTAAAATTCATATTGCTTCAGCTGAGAAATGGAAATGTTGTGAGGAGCCCCTTAAACTTCTGGCGTCAACCCTTTGCTCATTGGTACCTAGGGGAAACAAAGCAAAAATGCAACAAAATGATTCATTAACACCAATGCTATATAATGAAAAAAGAGTTTATAGTATTAAGTTTCTTTTTCTACATGCACACAATATACGTACATAAATATGTATATGCATGCACACACATGATAACCTAACCTTATAGTATGGTTTAAGGTTCACAAAGCTATTTCTTCACAACACCACCGTGAGTGTGGTAAATGTGGTTCAAGAAGTTTAGTCTCCCTTATACTGATGAGGAAACTAAAACTCAGGTGATTTTAGTTTAGATCTTTCCTTGTTTCTTTACATCCTGTTGTGTTTAAGTGTTTTGAGAAGGGGCACTCTTTGACTCAAAGTCCTTCAAATGTATTTTAGGAGAAGCCACATACTTTGAAGGTAATCTCTCATCCATTCCTAAGAACCAGTATGGTGACTCAATCTCAATCAGCCCTTCTCATAGAGCATTAGACATTATATCATTAACTTTAAAGCATGTTTTTGTCCTGTCTGAAGTGCCTACTTCCTACTTTTTATAATAAAACATTGATTTCCTTGGAAAACTTTTTCCTTAGATAGCATTGACGAGGTGTGTGTGTGTGTGTGTGTGTGTGTGTGTGTATTTCTTCTTTTCTCTTTAGGCTGTTATGGATTTACTCTTCCAAGTACTAGCAATAATACTTGTTACATGTATTTTCTTAGTTACAAAATGGTAACGATAGAGTGATATAGTTGAAGAAGCCCTGGACATGGTATTTAGATCTGGACACTAGTTCCAGCTTTGCCTTCAATTTGGTCTGTGACTCTGGGCAAGTTACTTCTTTCTGGATCTGAATTTTCCCATCTGTAAAAGAGGGAGTGGAAGTGCCTTATAGCTTTAAAATTCTATATTTTTCATTAAAATGGTATGCTATACTTTTTCTACATTATTTCATCTTTTTTGAGAGGTGAGAACAGTACAGATTAGTACTTTCAATTTAGAAATGAGGAACTGAAGCTCAGAGACTAGATGGGGCTTTGACTGCATGGCAACATGAGAGATTGAACTTAAATTTCCTGACAGTACTTTGCTTATTATTATACCCCAGTGCATCACCAGTTTTACAACAGATCTCAGATTTTATAAGATAAATTCATTTAGCATATAATCTTGTTTTTTGTTTTCTACTTACAGTCATTGGTGAAGAGAAGATTAACACTTAATTTAAAGTTCTTTGTTGTACATCAGAGTATAAGCACAATGGAAGTTGGCTTGTAAATGTATTAAATGCTTACTCTGTGCCGATCTCAGTGCTAGTGTAGCTCAATAATATAGTTTCATTGTGACACTTTCAAAAGCAAAACACTACCAAAAAACAAAACAAAAGCAAAACCATTGGCTAGATCATGAAAAATTTAGGGATGACCCAAGGAAGCCATCATTAAGAAAAAACACCCCCATGTACTCCAAAACATTTATGACATTTTTTAGAATATAAGAATAGGAAACATATTAGATGCTCATCAATATAGAGAAAGGTGGAAATATATATGAACTAATGCAGAGTGAAGTAAGCAGAGCCAAGAAAATAATATTCACACTAAGTCAAGCAATTAACTGATAAGAAAATGACACACCAAAAACTAAAAATGAAAAGTAACAAAATTATAAAGATCAAGCAGGATTTGAATGAAGAGATATGAAAAGACATTCCAACCAGTCTTAGGTTACATGAAGAGTCCCCTTTGGGATCTAAACCATAAGAAGTGATCAAGAGTAATATGTGTTCAGTTTAGGGCATCTTGTGTAGGGAGAATTTGAACAATCTGAAGAAGACTGTGGAGAGCTTAACAGGAGGGTTACCTTTGGGCTTTGCCACTTGGAGATGTATCTGAAAAAAACAAAAAACAAAAAACAAAGACAACTAGATATACTTTAGTATGGAGAAAAGGTAATTGTGAGAGAAATTAGATGTCTTTAAGTGCATGATGGGTTATTTTGTGTGTAGAAAGGAATTCTTTAATTTCTTTAATTTCACGGGGGACCTGGCGGTCCTCTTACCATAGAGATGTGTAGAGATTAACCAGCCCACAGTTGACAGTAAGGAGAAAACGTAGAGACAGGAAAGGAACCATAGAGACAGGAAATGAGGTAGGAAAAGGTTATAAAAGGAGCCATCTTGAGTTGGTTGGGCTGTCAGTTGCTGACAGTTGGCTGTCAGTTGCTGAGGATGAGGGGAAGTTGCCTGCTGGGCTTGAGTTGGTCTTTGGGGGTTGGTTGCTGGTGGTGTGGGTTGGTGGTTGGGAGATACATACATATTCTTCCTGATCGGAAGGGTGATCAGCTGAAATTTCTCTAATGGCAGTTATAGGTAGATATAGGAATTTTTAGGTAGTAAATTAAATTGTTAATTGTTAAAATTTGCCAGAAGTTTTCTTTTCTCTGGCTTAAAGGGATAATATTGATTTACAACTGTACTATATTCTCATTAAAACTTAAATTATTAAAAGCTGCTCTCTTATTTTTGTCAAAACTCCCAATTTTACCCTCACATGTGAAAGAGAAATGAGACTTGTTCTGTTTGGTTCCAGGGCAGAAGAGAGGGAGGGTGAGGGTGAGAGTGAGTGCGTGCGTGTGTGCGTGTGTGTGTGTGTCTCATTGTGTATAAAATTAACTAAGGGGAAATTTCCCAAAATTAGAGCCATTCAAGAGCAGAACGTATTGCATTTGGGAAAGGTCATGGGTTTCTTCTACACTTGAGGCTTTTAAGTGAAGGCTATGATCACCTATTGAAGATTTTGTTTAGGGGATTTCTACAGGAATAGGTTTGACTACATGCCTCTTTTAATTTCTTCTAACTCTGAGATTTTGTGAACAAAAGAATCCAATGAGATCATTTGGCCATCTTGCAGTCCCCATAAGTCTCCTGTTCTTCCATTTCATCATCTGTGCTCAAATAATCTTTGTTCTATTCTTAGGCACTCAGATGAAGAAAGCTTTTTTCCCAGTTAATCCCTTTTTGAAACCAGCATCCCTCAACTTAAACGATTGCCATTTATAGTAATTATTAATATTAACTGAAGTTATATTAATGAGATTTGTAGTCAAATGTTACATCTAGGTCAATTTGAAAACAAACATTTCCAGCTTGTTTGAGTGCATATGCCAGACAGTAGGAGACATCTACTGTGTGGTGATTTAGAGTGTCAGAACTAGAAGGAACCTTAGAATGCAGACCATTAATATAGATTCTCAGAGTTGGAAGATATTTTTAAAAAGCACTTAGTCCAGTCCCCTGATTTCACAGATAAATAGTCACTTCAAAATGGTAAAGGGATTTTCCCAAGTCACAAAGCAAGTTGTGAACAACCCAACACTAATATACACATCTGGCAATACTTGCAGGTCAGTGTTCTTTATACCCAGTAGATATCTAATAGTCCAGGATACTATTCATGGTCCTTGGTTGGACTAGTGATCTAGATTTTGTAGAGTTCTGCATTGATAAAAGACACCATCCATTAGTAACCCTGAGCTTATACAACTGTGGTTTCTAAAAGGGGTTGCCAGTTAGAAGTTACGTAGGGATATCTGAATGAATTTACTGTGCTAGTTGCTGTGGGATTTCTTGCTCATCTGGTAGGAGAGAGACTAATGCAGGCTTTAGGACTAAACTTATCCATACTTAGGCTATGAAATCTGAGTTTAACTTGAATTGGGAGGGGGGAAAATAGAAATACTTGTAAATAGGGTAAACTTTAACCAAAATGTTTGCTTTGACAATGTGAATAGGGGAAATGAGAGCATCCTAGAAAAGAGCCCTAAGGTGGATATTCTTATATAAAATTAATTAGTCATCTGTTTAATTGGCTGCATGATTTTGCCAATCCTGTGAAGAAAGGTAGTATAAGTATTATCATTTCTATTTTACAAATGAGGAAACTCAGACTGAGAAATAAAATGACTTGCCCTTAGTCAGAGCAGTAGAGTAGGGATTTGAATTTTGGTCTTCTAAGGCCAGTGTTGTTGTTATTGCTCTTGTTTTTGTTTTAATATACCATGCTGTTCCTTAGCTTTCAAAATCTTAAAAAAAACAAACAAAATAAAACAACTCAACCAGAAGAATTCAATATGGAACATTTCCTGTTTATGTTTTTTAAAGTGAAGGATGACAAGAGTGCTGAATTTTATTGTAGTAAGATTAGCACTGATTGTTACTTTTGAAAGTCTTCTGAAACAGCTTAAGAGTATCTAACCACCAATTAATGAAATATGCAAGGACAGAGATCAAGGTATATTTAATCTCTAATTTTGAAATATAACAAAAGAGTCATAAATTTCTTGTCTTTAACCTATCAGGTTAGAAGTTAATTACTGAGTATACTTAGTAAACTTGATCATTACTCTTAAAGTTTTGCTCTTGCCTTTTTTGTGATTAAAACACTATTGTAGGGGGCAACTGGATAGCTCAGTGGATTGAGAGCCAGGCTTAGAGACAGGAGGTCCTAGGTTCAAATCTGGCCTCAGACATTTCCCAGCTGTGTGACCCTTGGCAAGTCACTTAACCCCCATTGCCTAGCCCTTACCACTCTTTTGCCTTGGAACCAATATACAGTATTGATTCCAAGACGGAAGGCAAGGGTTTTTATTTAAAACAAACAAAAAAAAACCACTATTGTAATGACTAAATAGAAATGTTTATTCTAAATTATTTATATATTTTTTAAATCCTTACAAATTAACTTTTTTTAGTCATCCTAAGGCTATCACAGAAGAGTTTTTCCAAACTCCTCCCTCATTATGAAATGCAAGAAAAAACAAATTTGCCAAGATCTAGAAAGTTTTATTATAGGGTTTGTGGAAACATAACTGGACTTGGAGTGATAAGTTTTGTTTTGCCACTGACCAGCTATGTGAGTCACTTCTCTCTGGTTTAGTTTCTTCTTTTGTTAAATGTCTCTTGCAATAGATACTTCCCTTGTATATCAAGGAGTGATTTTTGTGGGGAGGGTGGAGATGATCTGTGATTTCATCCATATGGAAGAACTCCACTGATACAGAGGAGCAACTTGTCTTGCCACTTGTAACTTTCTAAACTTAGACTTAACTCTGACTGGGGCACTAAGGGATTTAATGATTCTTCCATGGTCACAGAACTAGTATGTGTCAAATGAGGTCGTATATGTATATACCTTTAAGGTGCTTTGCATTTGAAATGCTATATAACTAACTAAGCTGTCTTAACTCTTGAAGCACTAACATTCTATGTTCTAAGCTCCCTTTCAGCTCTTAATATTCTAGATTTTAGCATTTTACATTCCAAGGCCTTTGCTATAACATTCTTTGTTCTCAAGGGCCCTGATAGTACTAACATTCCTTATTCTAATGTATGTGGCAATCTTCTCTCTCTCTTCTCTCCCTTCCTTCCCCACCACGAATGTAGATTTTTAGTAGCATCAGCGTGGACTTGAAGTGTTTGATGAATACTTGACTGTTGCTTTAAAAATAAATACCTGTATTGTGAAATGTAAAGAACTGGGAAATGTCCAATATCAGAGAGTGATAGCCTGAAGGCTGTGACTTTTATTAGGTGAAGTCACATTTGAAATACTTTCTAATCACGGGTGAATACCAGGGGATGCAAGAGATTTGAGAAACATTGGGCTATCTTCTGGGAGGGATTTATTTTAATTGCTAATATGCCTGGGGAAATAATTATAGTGCCTGTTAGGAGCATCCAAATACCACTTCATCTTGGGCTTCCTGCCAAGTGACTCTAGCCAAGAGTTGATGTCAATAGCTATATGACTCTTAGGCATTTCTGACAAAGCTGAAGGAATTGAGAAAGGCCTTCAAGTGTTGACATACAGAAAGGGCACAGGGGATCAAAGAATGACACATGTTTGAAAGAATGGATTTTAGACACTAATGGTTACCATCGTCAGGAGTGATAATGACAGTGACATAGAAGGACAGTTGGCTTGTTGGTTAGTTTGCATAGGACAAAAGGTACAAAACCTGAAAATGTCACCAACCTTTCATAGATGTACTTGGTTGTCAGTGATTAAGCCAATTGCCTTCCTTTTTTTTTTTCAAAGCACAGAATCATGAATTTTAGAACCAGAAGAAGCCTTGTAGATCATTTAATTCAACTTCCTAATTTTTCAAAGGAAGTCCAGAGAATGGAAATTACTTGCCTGTGATCAGTTAAGTGGTCTTCTGATTCTAAGTTAAATATTCTAGACTGTGGTAATTCCCTAGTATTAACTGTAGTCCCATTATCTATTTACCATTTGGATGGGATCACTGTTATATAATAACCACGTCATTAATTTTGTTATATATATTTACATTTAATATTACATATTATTTATCTTTACAGTTGGATCACAGGATGATTTTGGACCTAAAACTTGAAAGATTCAAAACCTGTCTAGTCCTTGAATGAATTCAAGGGGACCTTGTTAGCATGAAACTAATTTTAACTCATATATTTTAACAATATCTCTAAAGCCCTTTATCATTTATACAAAGTACCTAAGCAGTGAGGTAGGCCATTGCCTTCTAAGATTCTTTTCACCTTTCAGATTCTACATGCTAATATCCTGAGCTATAGCTTTTTAGAACGTCTTGTATTATCACTACACATATACTTACACAAAATGGAGATTTTTAAATCCCCATTTTGCAGAAGAAGATATATATAATTTTTTTTAGACCCTTAACTTCTTCTGTGTATTGGCTCCTAGGCGGAAGAGTGGTAAGGGTGGACAATGGGGGTCAAGTGACTTGCCCAGGGTCACACAGCTGGGAAGTGTCCGAGGCCAGATTTGAATCTAGGACCTCCCATCTCTAGGCCTGACTCTCAATCCACTGAGCTACCCAGCTGCCTCAGAAGAAGATATTGAAGCAAACAGGAAAGCAACTTGCTGATTGTCGCAGACTATAGACAACACTGATACTGGAATCGGGTCTGAAAATTTTTTCCCACTTCACTAAAATGTATGTCTTCTGGCAATGAAATTTAAATGAAAGAATCTTGTTTTGTAACTTGGATTTGAACTCAGGGCTCTGGACTACTACATCTCCTGGGAGTTTCATTTCTTCCCTTTATAAAAAAGAGACAATAAAACAAAAGGGCGTTTCTGAGGCAAGCATTTTGTAAAATAGAAAAGAAATCACTTCTTAGCAATGTAATCCTTGGCATATCATTTCTTCTCTCCCAGATTCAATGTCTTCATCTATAAGATGGGGATAATAGCATTTACCTGAGGGTTGCTGTGAGTGTCAGAGAATTTTTATGTAAATCACTTTGCAAACCTTAAAGCTTTGTATAAATCCTGACTATTATTAAAACTCAGTACCTTCTGTGTGAGCTTAACCAAATGATTTATCCTCTCATTCTATTTTTTTCATCTTTAAAATGGAGGAAAATTTGTACTATCCATCTCAAAATGATTGTAAGGAAAGTTCTTCATAAATTTGTAAGGGGATTATCGAAACATACATTTTTATCCCTGAAGTAAGTCTTTTGTGTTTAAGTCCCATCCTAAAGTGACAACTGGATTGGAGATGAATTAAAGGACTTTCCAAGTATGATGTTATATGTTATATGTGCAGTTACATGTTGACAGCTGAAATCAACATAGTAGCAAGGTCTTAAATTATTGATAGAATTTCTAAAAAGAATGTGATTATTGACAAACTTTCTTACTTACATAGACTTGCATATTTTCTCCTGACCTTATTTAGTTCAAATTAAATTCCAGTTTTTCATGTGGTGTTTTTTGGTTTTTGTTGTTTTGGGGGGTATTTTTTGGCAGTAACTTTCCTCTGTAGTCACCGTAAGCTAAGGGCTACATGTAAGTTAAATATTCTGTGTGGCCTAAGGACTAGGTAGTGGCCAAGCTCTTTGTCAAGCTCATAAGATAGCTCATCTACATCACTAATTAAGGATCATAAGATTTAGAACTTTAGGGATGAACTGTTTTCTATATTTTATAGATGGGGAAACTGAGGCCCATTGACTTACTCAGGATTCCATAGCTGATGTGTAGCAGAGATAAAAATTGACCTTGGGTCTCCTGACTCCAAATGAATTCAAGACACTGTGGGAGTAAGGAGAACAGGAGTAAAAAATCCTAAACATTCTTTTCTGTATGATAAAATGTCCCTTTAGGAATATAAAGAAAGAATTTTTTCTCCCTTGACTGCTTTCCATCTTCCTTATCCCTCTCCCACCTTGTATCTTGCTTCCAATTCTCTAAGAACAAGTTTTTATACTGCTCTGTGGCAAGATATATTGAGAGTTTTGCTTCCTAGTAAAATGTGAGCAACTGATATAAAGAACTAAGAAAAATCTGAAGGAATGCCCGAACTTTGATCATTCTATCTTTTAAGAGGTTTTATCTCCTAAGGTCTGTTGTCTAATTCATGTGTTAAGCTTCCCTACTACCAATACACACAGATTTGGTCTTTGATGCCAAAGGTTTCTCATAGGAGAAAATCCTCTTAATGACAGCAGGAGTAGTAGAGAAAGAACACTGAATTTAGAATCAGAGGATATAGGTTCTAATCCTATGTTTGCTGCCCTTTGAGGAGAGCAGCTTCTCTAGGTCTTCGTTCTAGAAATATAAAAATGAAGATGATGGACAATGGAATTAATATTTCCAAAATATATTTTTGAAATCATTATAAAGTTAGAATGGGAATGTGCTTTCAGAGAATATCTAGTCAAATTCTATCCTCCTTCTTTTAAAAAAAATAAGAGGAATCTGAGGCCTAGAGAATATATGTTGCTAAGACACATGTATATTAAGATGCAAGCTTGAGATTTGAGCTCAGATTCTGTGACTCCAAGTCCAGAGTTCTCTCTACTATACCATGAGTTCAAAACTCTTGTCACTATCTCTTCTACCTCTTTTTGAAAAAGACTTTTGGCAAATAATGTACTGACTGTTACTCCTTTTCCTTCTTAAAAACAAAAACTGGGATGGGAGAAGATGTTTCCTAGTGGCATAAAGGAAGACAGTTGTTTGTAGGTCACCTTCGAAAAGGAAGAAAATCCTTCAGCAAACTGCCCTGAGGACACATGCCAACTCTGAACAGGACTCTCACCAGAGAGTAATGATGTGAGAATTTGTCAGAGTGCAGCTGCCAAGGCTCAGTGTTTAATTTCAACACCATCTGTCTGCCAGAGTCTACAGTTCAATGGGTTTTTTCTTCTTTAAGTAACAAATTACAACCACATATACTTATTGTAGGGGGAGGTAAAGGGAAAAAATGGGAGTTATTGTCTAAGGAACTTATTGCTTCTGTTAAAGTGATTGCATGGCAACTGCTCTGCCTACTGAGCCTTTGTCACAACCAGTTTTAGGCACATACAACTAAAAGGGACCTCAAAGGCACCTGTATGTGAACAAGAATCCCTCCTAAGACGTCTTTGACAAGTGGCCAGCCAGCTTCTTCTCAAAGACATCTGGTGATGGGCAACTACTTAAAGAAACCTGTTCCAATTTTAGACTGCTCTAAAGTTAGGTGATATTTTTTCTGCTACTCTGAAACTTTCCTCCATCTCTACCACCCCCTTTTGAAAACTTCATTCTACTCTCTGGGTCCAAGTACATGTGCCTCAGCTTGTCAGTGTCTTTCCAAAAATGTGGTTCCTAAAATTAGGTGCAACATTCCAGACATGATCTGACCAGGGCAGGGAGGACCATACTCTCTTATTTTTTATATTAGTCCTGCAGCCTGAAGTCATTAACTTTATTCAAAGCTATATCCCACTAAGCCAATATCTTTGAAAGGAAAACATTTTGTTAGTAATAATAATTCACATGTCTATAGAGCTTTAAAGTTTGAGACTTTCATCCCAGTAATTCAATGTCCAGTCTTGTTTCCATTATATTTTGCTAAGCACACAAGAGTGACATTTTCCAAGTCTCTATCCTTAGGTGTTAAATTTCCCTATTTCATCCAGTTTATATTCCACACGAAGTCAATTTTCCTCTTTTTTTGGTACTATTTACAATTTTACTGTTGTTTTAACCCTGATGAGCCCTCTCAAACTAACCAGCAGGACCTGTGAGCTTTAGTATTCTCTCTGATTTCTAGAAATGATGATGATAACCTCTCATTTCTGTCACTTTAAGTTTATAATTGTTTTCTCACAAAAATTTTATTAAGTAAATTTGGTTTTATATTTATTATTACTCATACTTTGTAGCTGAGTTTAAGTAAAGTGCTGTGGCTCAAGATTCTCTAGCTTGGAGCAGCTAAGTGGCTCAGTGTATAAAAAGCCAGGCCCAGAGATGAGAGGTCCTGAATACAAATGTGGCTTCAGATACTTCCTATCTTGTGACCCTGAGCAAGTCACAACCCCAGTTGCCTAGCCATTGTCACTCTTCTTTGGAACTGATACTTGGTATTGATTCCAAGGTAGAAGATATGGGTTTAAAAAAAATAAAGATTTTCTAGTTTGTTAGGGTCTTCCACCTATAAACATAATATTCTTTCCATATGACTATGATGCAATCCAGAACGGTCTCAGAGAAGAGGAAATGTATTCTTGACTATTCTTCTCCATCATTTTCCTCCTAGGCTCAGGATCCATTTTTGCTTTGACTTCATATAGCACTTTGATATCTCTTTTAATGTAGACAAGTAGACAGACAACTCATACAT
Organism: Gracilinanus agilis; assembly: GCF_016433145.1. Lineage (NCBI taxonomy): Eukaryota > Metazoa > Chordata > Mammalia > Didelphimorphia > Didelphidae > Gracilinanus > Gracilinanus agilis. The sequence goes on from NC_058131.1 coordinate 318,587,722, forward strand.
AATCATATCATGATTGTGTAGAGAGAACAGTTGGTAGAAGCCTTCATTACCATTCACCTGAACTATTATAATAGACTTCAAATCTTTCCATCTTCTATTCTTGTCCCCTTTCAACTCATTCTTCTACATGCTGCCAGACTTACTTTACTTAAACCTAGATTTGACTGTGTCATTCCTCTGCTCTTAAACTCTTCAGTGGCTCCCTATTGCCTCTCAAGTAAAGTAAAAAGTCCTTTGACATTCAAGCCCCTCCACAACGTGTCATTTGCCTTTCCAGATTCATTGACGATTACTCTCTTCTACATACTCTATCCAAGATGATAGAATTAGGGACCTCTGGGGCCATCTATTCCAATTTCTCCTTTTATAGATGAAAATTAAGCTGAGGCCCCCAAAAGTGATGTGATTTGTTTGAAGTTATACCAGAAGTGTCAAGGCTGGGATTCAAGCCCAGGTCCTATAACTCGAGTTCAGTCCTTGTCCATTGTACCACACTGCTTCCCAATTGTGCACACCAAAAGTGTCATGTCTTCTCCAACCAGGGTATATTCATACTGTTCATTGTGCCCAGAATATCCTCCTCCTCTTTTCCTTTTGTTTGAATCAGGATCGTAGGATATTAGTGGGTTCTACACAAAGTAAACATTTCAAAAATGTGTGTTGAATTGAACAACACATAATCAAGATCTAGCTAGTTCTGAGCATGTAGCTCATCATTTAAAACTGAAGAGAGATGCCTTCTTTCAAGAAGCTGTTCTGCCTTTCCTTCAGTAAAAACAAACACTTTCCAACTTGATATTATATATTTACCATGTAATGTCATTAATTTATAATTTTGGATATGTTTGTTATCCCCTGATACTAGATTTTAAAATTCATGAGCAGAATTTTAAAATTAATGTTACCTTTGTTTCTCCTCCAGCATGAACTTCAGGGCATTGTAACTAAATGTTTGTTGAAGAAACTGATTTGTCTCAGTTTATTATTGTTGGTTTTTCTATAGATAATGCTGAGGGTCCAGGATTATGTTATCCCTCCTAACTCCTATGGAATTTCAGTATGTAATTGGGACTCTCTCCCCCAATGCTGCTGGGGTGCTTAGCAGTGGCTAATGAAAGAGCTGCCCATAGGCTTCTGTTTTAGGGTTGCTTTGCCACAAAAGGGGAATTTTTTTCCTTGAGTGGGTTAGAGACCTTTTAACATTGGAAGGTTTTGAGGGGCAGCCTCAGTGCACCTATTAGATAACACGAGACTATGTATATTTCATTACTGCCCTACAAATGGTAGAATTGAATTCATTCACAGATTTTTACAGTAGTACTAGCAAAGTGTTTTCCAAACAACTAGAGAAAATCAGTCCTACTTTTTAACTAGTTGTCTTCTGGAGCTACCTGAAAGAGGATCAAGTCCAGGTATATGGCTAGGCTAGGAATTTTTGTATTTTGGCAGTATATGAAACATGTTAAATGCTTAATTTTTTCCCAACGTCCTAATTACATTTCTAAATATTTAAAATCAGTTGAAGTCATGCTCTAATGCCTCAGCATTATGTGTAATGACCCTTGATTTGTAGGATCTTGGGATTTAGAGATGGAGGGAACTTTAGAGACCCAAATTCTAACTTATCTTTTTTGGGGTTGGATAGGTTAAGTGACTTTTTCAAGGTCATATAAACTAATAGTGATGAAGGCAGAGTTTTAATCTAGGTATTCTCTAAATCTATCGTTCTTTTCATTGAACCGACCAGCCTCAGAGGCAATGCCAGCACGCTTTACCTACTCATTTAGGAAGTTAGAAAGGTTTCAGGGAGAAGTGCAACAAAACACTTGCCCAAAGAACAGCCCAGTCAAGTGCAGAGAAGCTCATCACCAAAAGCTGGTAATCATGGTAGGAACTTTTTTTACCAAAACAATGCATGAAATAGTTTGAATTTGAAGTGCAAAAGGGTTTAGAGCTGCTTTTTTGGAGAAAGCTAACATTGAAATAATCAATCTTGAAAGTGCTGAAGAATAATATAAAATATTTATTATTACTTTTATTGGCCGCAACAAATACAAGGCTGGCTAAAGGGACAGAATGAAAAATGTCTCCCAGAGCTGTTTTTGCCTTTATAGTGTTTTGAGATATGCATTTGGGATATTAGAGCAGATGTGCAGGACTTTTTTCTAGAATAAAAATAGAACTTCTGGAGTGAGCGCTACATGCTCAGAACTAGCTAGATCTTGGTTACGTGTTGTTCAATTCAACACACATTTTTGAAATGTTTACTTTGTGTAGAACCCACTAATATCCTATGATCCTGATTCAAACAAACTTTTGGGCTACAACTGGCTAGTTGTATAAATATATATATTATATATGTATTATAATATAAATATAAATACCATAATATTTACATTTCTATAATTAAACAAAATACATGATTATTCAAAAAATACCTGGCCCTTTATCTATTTTTTTGTTCATCCTCATATTATATTAAAAGCCAAGATGACACATGAATGTTTGTCTCATGGTCTAGAGATCTCAAAACAAAGACCAACTCTTAAAACTGCAAAGGAAGTTATCTGTAGAAATTTTTTCTGATAGTGTTCATATATATGACAAATAGTAATGCTGTATTGGGAGATAATATAGAAAAATAGTGTCCTTTTCATTTTACAAAAGACATAGGCCCAAATTTGAAAAATGACTTGTCCAAAGTTACTTAAGTTGGTGGTGGAATGAACTAAAATGTTTTTTTCTAGCCTACTGTGACACATTCCAGGAATAATAGGCTGGAGTGTTGAAAAGGAAAGTCTTTCAATATATGCAAGAAAAGGTGGGAGGCAATATTGAGTGATTGTTCTTTCACCAAGTAAGGGGGTGATATTTTGATAACTTTCTAATTTCTACAAGGTATTATGTAAAAAAAATGTGTTAAAAAACCTTTTCAGGTTTTTCCTAATGGTGCCATTAGTCACATAAAAACTTCAGTATTTCACATAGAATACTTCTTCAAAAAAGATTTATATTCAGTCAGAAAATATCCCTTTTCTAATGTGGATTGCTAAATAAAAGTGTAAGAAAAACAAGCACCAGCATCATGATACATAGCTGATAAACCGATTCTGTGAGTTTTTCTCTTAGTACATATATCTTGGACAAATACTACAGAGAGACAGTGATCTTATCCCAGAACTGGGTAATTGGATCACATTTTGGAAATTAAATGATCTCAAGCTGCTTGTTACCAAATGGCATCTTTTTTTAACATCAATATTGTGGTAAGTGCACAGTGGATGTTAGTGAAACATATTACCAATGATGACTTGTATTTGAGAGATAGCATAATGGAAGTATATGATTCAAAAAAGACATGGTTCTTTCTTTTAGCTATAAAGGGTCTCACAGAGGCCCTGGCATCCATGAAATATGAAAAAGAACCAGAGGACTGCCTATAGGATATTGAGTAAATCTTCTATGAAGGATATTTGGAAGGGCCTGAACAAGAATTGCACAGGATGAGAAGGTGTGTTCGTTTATAGTTTAATGGTAGTAGGGATGCTCACACATCTAAAAATACAGGTCCAGGGGACCATCAGAGTATTTACCCCATCTCACAATCCCCTATTAAAAGAGATGATGTTGGAATGCTACTTCTTATGGGCTAACAGATAAAGATTAGAAAAGAAGGACTAAGCCAGAGATGTTTTACAGAATCACAATTACCAAGACTCAGAAGTTTGAAGGAATCTGAAAGACCATCTCCTTCACCAACCTTCCCAGTGCCCAAATCCCCTTTATAACATCTTTGGAAACTTTGTTTAGCCATTGTGCTAATTTATTTTATCAACTATTCTCAGTTGCTTAATTTGGGGATAAATAAAATGACTATATTTCTAAAGAAATAACCTGGAGACTTCTGCCACTATTAGTTTTGTGGCCTGGGACAAGTCACTTTCTTTCTTTGTTTCTTTGCTTACTCTAATGTAATATGAGAGGACTGGATTACATGATAATGAAAGTCCCTTTTAATTCTTTTTTTTTTTAAACCCTTGTACTTCGGTGTATTGTCTCATAGATGGAAGATTGGTAAGGGTGGGCAATGGGGGTCAAGTGACTTGCCCAAGGTCACACAGCTGGGAAGTAGCTGAGGCCGGGTTTGAACCTAGGACCTCCTGTCTCTAGGCCTGACTCTCACTCCACTGAGCTACCCAGCTGCCCCCAAGTCCCTTTTAATTCTAATATGGATCATGTTAGAGGCAGCTAGGTGCCACAATGGATGCAGTGCTGAGCAGGGAGTCAGAAAGTTCTGAGTTTAAATTTAGCCCCAGGCACTTACTATAGCTATGTGATCCTAGACAAGTCACCTAATCTGTTTGCCTCAATTTCCTCAACTGTAAACTAGGGATGACAACAGCATCTTTTCTTCCTTTGGCTTTCCTGCCCTTCCTAACTCTAATGTTTGATTGTCCAAAAATTCTTCTAGCTTTGTTTAATATTGTGTTCTTTGCATATTGTAACACCTCAGATTTTAAAGTACCTTCTAGTACTAACATCCTATATTTTTAGGTCTCTTCCAGCCTTAAGATTTTATGATTAATGCTTTACTGTTTCCTACTATAATTCATTGAATAGTTGAATGCTAAATATTTCTTAACCACTGTGACTCAAAGTGAAAGCTTACAAGCTACTTATAAATCTTCAGACTTTAAAATATCATAGACTATTAATTTCTTTTCTGTTTTCCAAGTGGCAGCTTCTCTGAATGTCTAAATGGATAGTGTCTCTTTACTTGAATATGTGCATTTATTGTTAAAACAAGTTATGACTCAATGAGATTAAAAGGAGAAAATAAATAAAATTTATAGCTATCTAAATGGCTTTTTCACAGACTTAAAAGATGAGATGGACAGCTTATTACTGTCATCCATAGAATATGAAATGAGCTAGAGGATATCATGTCATAGTATTAAGTTGATTATTTAAGAGGAATTTATAATAGACAAGGACAATAATTGTACAGGATAAGGATGTCTGGATTTGTCATTTGTAACATATGGGGGAATACACACATACTCATTGAAAGATAACATCAAACTGCAAATAGTCTTTACCCTTTCTCATGAAAGCCCTGAGAGCTAGAATGGAGTTAAAATAACAGCTTTCCTCATCTACATAGAATTTCACAAAATGCTTTCCTATATTTTATCTCATTGAAACCTTATATGTAGGAAAAGTATTGTTTATCCTACTATCATTTTACAGAAAGGCAAAACAAGGCACAGAAAGGCAAAATAACTTGCCCCGTGGTCAATTGTTTAGTTAGTTTAGAATAGGGACCTGATCACAGAACTATCAACTTTTAATATGCTTTCCACTATAATATGCTGTTCTCTTAATAGTAGGTTTGAAGAGAAATGAAAAAATTTCAACATTCTTCCTTTTCTTCTGTGTTAAAAAGCATATTCATTGGAAGAAACATCAGATTTAATAAAGGATTCATAGCCATTTTGGGAAGATTCTTATATAATTGACACCAGCTTTACTTGCTGACATCCAGAAATCAATTTTTGTTGTTGTTTTTAAATCCTTACCTTCCATCTTGGAGTCAATACTGTATATTGCCTCCAAGGCAGTAGAGTGGTAAGGGTAGGCAAAGGGGGTCAAGTGACTTGCCCAAGGTCACACAGCTGGGAGGTGTCTGAGGCCAGATTTGAACCTAGGACCTCCTGTCTCTAGGCCTGGCTCTCAATCCACTGAGCTACCCAGCTGCCCCCAATTTTTGTTGTTTCTAAAAGGGCATTTTAGGCATATTTCAATTCAGAATTCCTAGTTATCAGAGAAACTAATTATATCCCTGGACAGAATTGCAGAGCACAGGTAAGAATCAGGAAGAGCTGAGTGCAAATCCAACCTTAGATACTAACTATATGACTGTAGATAAGTCACTTAACCAGGCTTGCCTCCATTTCCTTATCTGTAAAATGAGCTGGAGAAAGAGGGGCAAACCACTTAAGTATCTTTGTTAAGAAAACCTCACATAGGGTTATGAAGAGTCAGTTACAACTGAAATGTCTGAACATATGAACAAGTATATGCCTAATGGGAATAAACTGAATTCTATAACCTTCTAATAGAAAAAAGAAGAGAGGGGGGAAAAGCTCAATTGTATAATTATTATAGTCTGTAGTAACCAAGGAAATAATGATAGTTCTTATTTTTCTAGTTCTCTAAAATTTAGTCACCCAATAAATACTAAGCATTTACAATGCATCAGCTACTGTAGAATATGAAGAAAGGCAAAAACAGTCCCTTCCTTTATTAACAGCAATAATTATTAAATTATCTTTGAGGTAAGTAGTATTTAGTTATTATTCCCCTTTTACAGGTGAAGAAATTAACACTCCAAGAAGAGAAGTGAGTTTTTCAAAATCATTCTATTGGTAAATGGCAGAGCTGAGATTTGAACTCCTGGCTTCAGATTTCCAAGTTTATTGTTCTTTCCTATCAGACTAGCTCTATAATATGTTTTCTTCACAACAGTCAGTATGAAAATAAAAAGTATGGTAATGTAAATATTATTGTCCTCATTTAACAGAGGAAGAAAGTGAAATTTAGAGAGCTAAGGAGAGAGATCATATAGAACAGAGGCTGTCAGAACTGAAAAGGAGTGTTTGAACTATCAAATGCTGTAACAAAAAATGTCTGATCTAGGTGTCTTATTTTACACATAAGGAAACTGAAGCCCAGAGTGACCACATGCTTAAGGCCATAGAGCTAGGCTAGTAAGTGGGCAGAGCTGGAATCAAACTTAGGTCTTCTGACTCAGAGCTCAGTTTTTGCTGCTGCTGCTGTACCATATTGCCTTTCTGCAAATCTTACTTCTGTAGTAATGTGGGAATACTGAGATTGTTTTGTAATAATCCAGCCTTTAACATACTGAATTAACAATCTGATCAAATTTCCTTGTTAGAATATGAGGCCATTGTGGAAATGCCATTACTGTGTTCTATTGTGTTGTGGAACAAATCTTTTTGGAAAGGAAGAATCCATTTTGGCAGGCTCAAATTTAAGCAGGATTTAAGAGAAAGCCTTGACGATATGACAAATTCTGGTGTATGATGAGTTATTCCATGGGAAATAAAACATGCTTTCTCCTATTCAGGATCATTTATAAGTTGATGCTCATGTAAGTATTGTGACATACTTGGATGAATCCACCAGAGTGCTTTTTTGGGTTGTACCCAGGGAGGCAGCTAGGTTCAATTTTCCCCCTCTCACATTATCTGTGGGATTGTGGGCAAATCACTTAACCTCTATGACCATCCAATCCATTTCTTCATCTGTAAAATGAGGGGGTTAGGCCAAATTACCTCTCATTTCTTTTCCATTTGTAACTCTTAAGTCCATGGTTCTTTTAAGAAATACTGACCTTGGAATCAGGATATTTGGGATTTACATATTGCCTCTGATGCTTACAACCTGTTGGACCATGGATAAGTCACTTAATGCCTCTGGGCCTCAGTTTCGTCATTTCCCATACAGTGTATACCTACTTGCTGTTTTCTGATCCTGCCCTTCAAATATTAGAAAACAGCAATAATCTTCTTAAAGTTTTCTCTTTCTTCAGGTTAAACATCCTAGGTCTTTTAACCAATCTTCATATATAATCCATTGTCCAGCTTTCTTACTGTCTTGGTTACCTCCCTTTGAATGTGTACCAGTTTGTTAATATACCTTTTAAAATGTACCCAAGAATAGACACAATATTCTAGAAGTGGTCAGACTTTAATTTCTCAGCTGTTAAATTAAGGGATTGGAGTAAGGATTTTTGAGACCCCTACCAAGTCTAAAAAAACTTTTATTTATTTTGTAATCATTCTCCATATCAACTGAAATACAGTTTATTTTTAAAATTCAATTTATTTTAATTTTAGATCTTCATTCTTTCCCATTCCCTCTACTATGAGAAAGCAAGAAAAACAAAATCATTTACAAACACATGTAGTAAAGAAAGACATTTCCACATTGGCCCTGTCAACAAAACAGCCTCAGTCTTTATTCTGAGTCCATCGCCTCTTTATCTGGATGTTCTTCTCCTATGTCCTCTGGAATTGTGATTGGCCATTGTATTTTTCAGAGAGTAGTCATTGTGTTGATCATAGATATATAATCATAAATATTTTCAATAACATTTAAGCTTTCAATACTGATACTTTGATGAATGACTAAGGTAGGAAGTTGTTAACAAAAATTGCTTTTTCCCCCCACTTTAAAAAAAATAAATAAAAGACTATGTAGGGAAGCCACTCTGATAAAATTAAACAAATTCTAGGTCACAAATTTAGGTCACAGGAACAAATGATCTAAGCAGAATTCTAATTTTTTATATAACTTCCTAATCTGCTCTGAGTATCCTCACCAGACATCATCCTGATTGACCTGGATATTCAGTGAACAAAGAGAAAACAAATTTCACATCACCATTGAGCTTTTACCCAAAAATAAAATTAAGGTTTAAAACTTAATAATCTAATTTGTATTATAGTTATTTTTGAACACATATCCTCTCTCCTTAAGATCCTTGAGGGCAGGACCCATTCTTTTTATCCTGGCATTGAGTATTAAGTACAATCCCTTGCACAAAAGTAGGCATATAAACATTTGTTGGGAAACAATGGTATATAATAGACAGAACACTACATGTTGCCAGAAAACCTAGATTTTGAATACTGACTTTGCTTCTTGCTAGTTGTATAATGCCTCTGAACTTGAATTTCCTTATTTGTAAAATGAAAGAGTTTGGACTAGATCCTGTCAAAGGTCCCTTCCCGCTCTGGCAAGTCTATGATCCTGTATGAATTTTGAGTTTTGGTACAGGTTGATTTTATAGTTTATAAAATGTGAGTTTTAGCTAGGGGAAAAGTCTTCTCCTAGTACTGAATGTAGATTTTTAATGAAACAGCATTTTATAGGTGGAAAGAGTATTGGATTGATGTCAGAAGACCTTGGCTCAAAATCTGGCTCTGCTAATCATTATTTATATGACCTTAAGAAAATAATTTCTTATCTCTGAGCCTCAGTATCCTCTTCTGTTAAATAAGAGAACTGCATTAGATGACATTTTATAGTCTTTTCCAACTATAAATCTGCTATCTTTTGAACCCGAAGCTAGACTTTTTATTTCTACTACACTTGTTGTCCTTTCTGATTTGCTCTAGAAACCAGAGTTGAATTGCTTCCCCCCCCTCCCCCCTTTTCTTTTGATCCTTACCAATCTCTTATTCTTGTGTAAATAACACAGGATTTGGAGTCTGGAGATCTGTTCTAATGCTAGCTTTATCATTTATTGGCTGGCCTTGGACAAGTCCTTTAACTTGGCTGGGCTGAGTTTTTTCATTTGTAAAATGAAGAGGCTGAATCAATCTTTAAAGGTCCATTTCCCAATCTAAAATAAAATGACAGATATTGCCAGAATCCCTTCAATTTATGGCATTATGCACATAAACAAATTTAATCTTCTACTTATTGTTGTCTTCACTGTCATACTTATTTTAGCCCTTGTCATTAAAGAGCATGGCTGGTACTTGATAACCAGTCATTTACTTGTGGTGGTAGGAGAGAGAAGGATTGCCTCCTTCACTGTTAATATTGAGGCAACAAATAAAGAGGCATGTAATAACACTCATTTGCATGCCTCTCCATGCCTATTCCCTTTGAATCACCCCTCTGCTGAACATTCTTTAATTCTGAATCATATCTTGGCATCTACTACCAAATAGAGCTTGGAGTTTCTATATGAAGTGTTAGTTAATCTTAGATCCAAATAATGGGTCATTGTGAAACTAGCCCATATACAATTTAAAGTCATTTTATTCCTTCAGTGACAGGTAGGTTCCAGTACAAATCTATTAAGTTTCCATAGCCGAAGTACATTTTTCTGCTCAGATTGATTTGAACTGAAAGTAGTCATAAACTCTTCATTCCAATTTTCTTTATTAACTTGGTTTGTCAGTTCCAGTAGAATTTGTCAAAGCTGCCATTTTACATGGTATATATGAATTCTAGAAGCCCTTGAAACAAGGATTGAGATTGCTTTATCAACAAAGTAAGTCTTAAGTTTGCTCACATACATCATGGCCATGCTCTTGCTCCCTTTAATTATTTAACAATTGAAGGATAGGCAATAGAGGGTTGTATTGTATTTGCTATTGAGTAGGATGGTAATATAGGTTATGGTTGGAGCAATAATGGTGTTGAGAAATGGGTTTGAATTCTAGCTTTTAAGTACCCCTACTCCCTCCTTATTTGCTGGAGGACTTTCAGGCAAGTTATTTGCCCTCTCTAGGCATGTTTTCTAAAAATCAAACAGTTGAACTTGAATTTCTTTTAGGCTTCTCCAACTGTAATGTTTTATAGTCTACTCTCTTCTCCCTCTCTACTGCTTCACTTGGTAATCTCATCAGTACCCATGGATTTAAAGTCTCTGTGCTGACATTTCTCAATTGACTTCTCTTGCTCTGACATCTCTGCCAACCTCCAATCTTGCATCTCCAACCAACCTTCAGATTTCTTCAGTGGACATTTTAAACTCCATTGTTCCAAAATGGAACTCATCGTCTTTTCTCCTCAACTTTCCTCACCTGTAGCCCTTCCTGTTACTGCAGAGTGCACCATCATCCTTCTAGTCCCTGAGACACCCAGCCCTAGGAGTCATGCTGGATTTCTCACTGCCTCTTACCTCTCATCTCCAGTCAGTTCCAAGGCCTGTTGTTTTTGTCTTTGCTACATCTCTCCAACACAATCCCTTCTCTCCTTTGATACTGCCTCTGGGACATGCCTTTGTCATTTCCCTGGACTATTTGAAGAGCCTGCTGATGGGTCTGCCTGCCCCAGGTCTATTCCCACTACAGTCCATCCTCCATTCAGCCACTGAAGTGATTTTTCTAAAGCACAGGTCTGATGACCATGTCACTCCCCTGCTCAAGAAATTCTGGTGGTTCCCTGGCCCTCCTGGGATCCACTACAAAATCCTCTGTTTGTCATTCAAAGTCCTTTCTCCCTCCTACTTTTCCAGTCTTCTTATACTTTACTCCTTGTCACAAACTCTTACATCTAATGACACTAGCCTCCTGGCTGTTCCATGAAAAAGACATTCCATATCTCCACCCTAGGCATTTTCTCTGTCTAGAATACCCTCCCTCCTCATTTCTACCTCCTGGGTTCTCTGGCTTCTTTTAAGTTTCAACTAAAATCTTGTCTTCTCTAGGAAGTTTTTCTCAAACCCTCTTAATTCTAGTGCTTTAAGAGTGGTTCTTATTTATTTCCTATTTATTCTGTACACAACTTGTTCTTACATATTTGTTGTGAGCTCTTTAAAGTTAGAACTGTCTTTTGCTTCTTTCTGCATGCCTAGGGCTTACTTAGCAGTGCCTTGAACTTAACAGATGTTTATTTAGTACTTTCTCAAGAATATTGAAGTTCTACCAGTCTATCTTTTAACCTATAATAAAGCCCATGTAGCATTCACTAGGCCAAAGTGGTGTTAAACTGACTTGAGTTCCCCTTTTTGCATCAGTAAAATCTTTGTCCTATTCAGGATTAGAGAAAGGAACTTTGACTAAGATTGAGTTAGGACAACTCCTTTATCTTCAGAATACTTTAAGCAACTGTGGCAGTTGCAGTTAAAATGTGTTAAATTCTGTAAAGCCAGATGCATTTTCTTTGCATGCATTATCATTTAAACTTTTTATGCTTGCTAAACTTTAGAAATGTTAAATGTGTATGTTAATTTGGCATAAATATGGCATCTGTTGGTTTGTTTTTTTTGAAGTCTTGGCTACAGTATAGGAAAGGGTCATCTCCCAGAAAAGCAGCCCTTGCTGTGAGGGTGACACTCGCAAATCCCATTTACATAGATTAAATCACAGGTCCTTGAAGTATCAAAGGGTTAACTGAGCAAAAGTATGTTGTAGTAGAAAAATCATTACATTTGGAGGCAATGTTGAATACTGCCCATGCTACTTATTTATTAACTTTGGACTCTTGAGCAAACCACTTCCCTTTCTGGGCCTTTGTTTCCTTGTCTATAAAAATGAAAGACTAAATTAGATCTCCTATCCTTCCAGCTCTTAAGATCCTATGTCTCCTATCATGCTATAGTTTAATATTGCTTATAGCATTGACATTCCATATTATGAAATCTCTTCATCATAGGATTCATAGATTTAGAGCTAAAAATATCCCTAGAGATGTGATTTCCCCCTAGGAGGGGAGAGGAATCCTCTTATTTTACAGATAACAAAACTGGGGCCCCAAAAGGTTATTTAACTCACTAAATTATCTCATCTGAACCACCAAACGAACTTAACCAATGAGACTTTGAAGAGTAATCTACAAAACTTGCCTTATGTTGCTTTGCTTATAGTATGGGAATCAGTCTCTTGCTCCTAAAGAAGACTTTGCTAATTCTGTTTTCTACTCTTTCCATCAAAGTCCCCATCTATAATTCCTCTCTCCTCCTAGAGATTTCAGACCTCTTTTTGAACTTCTTTTATGGTTGTTTTTTTTTTCCATTATCTGATGTGTATTGTAGACAAAGCAAAACCTGTATAGTTTTGGCTAGAGCAATTTTTTTCTTATTAAAATAGTCACCTGTCCCCTGGCTCCTTTGGCCCATTTTCCCCCCCAGATTGGTTTCTATCTAAGAAGCTTTTTTCTCTTCTTGCCCTAACTATCCATGCCCCAAACCATATGGTACCTTTAACCTTTAGTAGCCTCACTCTTATGGTGCAGCCTATCTCCTACTCTGGTTCCCTTGTAGAAAGTGGTGTAGCTGTGAGCTGCTTGGTTCAATCCTGTTTCTATGAGACAACTTCTTAATGTATTAACATGATTTTACCCACCATCATAGGAACATAAGATTTAGGGTTTGAAGAGGTCTTAGAGATCATTTCATCAAACTTGCATATTTTACAACAGTGAAACTAAATCTTAGAGATTGAAATGACTTGTCTAAGACCACAAAGGGAAAAAGCAACAGAACTGAAATTTGAATACAAGTCCCATCCAGGGACTCTCTCCAACGCTTCCCCCATTCCCCCCTCCCCCCAGTTTGTTATACTGTACCACTCGTTTCAGGAAAACATACTGTGAGATTTAAATTAATAACTCCAGGTTCTTATTTTCCATAGCGTTTATTAATAAACACTTGAAAGAAAGTAGATAGGCATAGGTTTAAAATCTATTTTTCTACTCTAAGTCTAACCACATGTTGATCCTCCCACTTGACTCTCCATCCTCCTCTCATGCTGTGTCTAGGGAAGTAGAGAGAGAGGGCATGGCCTGCAACATTCCCTTTATTGTCCCCCACACATCACCTGTGCAGTAGTGTCCAATAGGCATGCAAAATGAGATGAGGGAAGTAGGTCAACAATTCAGAAGGGGGAGGGGATGGAAATTCCTTTTACACAATACAAAATGCTTTTCTCACAAGTAGGGAAGGAAGTACAAGTAGCATTTTCAGTTCTACCTATGGAGAAACTGCTGAAGAACAGAGAAGTTGTGATTTATTTATTATTTATTTGGGTAGTAAGTGTTAGATCTGGGGTCTGAGGGATGTCTCCTCCTTCCAAATTTAGCCACCTTCCTGGACTAAATGTTGCCTCATGAAACTGACAGTGTTAATTTAGGAGTATGCCTGTCTCTGTGTAATACTGGATGATGGGTTCTTTAAGGGAAAGGACTGTTTCTTAATTTTTTTTATTTCAGTCTGGAATCCTAAATATATAGTGGGCCTGCCAAAAATAAGAATGACTGACTTTTGTTTAGCCCCTTACATATCATTTCATCTGATAATCTCACCTCCTCTTCAGCTTTAGTTAGTGAAGATCTTATCCTTGTCACTATAAAGGGGACAATATAAAAAGTTCAGAGGCTTTTAGTGACTGGTCAAAATCATTAGCCTTTAGCTATCAAAGCCAGGATTTTATCCCAGGTCTTCTGATCACAAATTCAGTACTTTCTTCTGTTCTATTTAATTGATTATCTTTTTCTACTAGATATTCTAGGTAATTACAAGTCAAACATCAAAATTGGGAAATAATATTCTAGTTATACATATTAGTGTAGAACAAAAATTAAGCTGAAAAGGGAAACTCCTGCTATGTAAAATAAGAGTCCTAACCAAAATTCCTTGAAAAGTGTCTTTTATTTGAGTTCTTCTTGAAGTTTAAAATAATCTAGAAGATTGTAAAGGGGTTGGTCTTAAGGATAATTAGAATATTATGAATATGTAAAAAATTATTTTAAGTTATTACAAGGCTTTAGACTAAGCAAAGCTAAAGTGCCCCCCCCTTTCCAGAAGAATCCAGGATCTGCTTTTTGTTTTCTACTGGTATGTGTAATTAGAACCATATTTCTAAATTTTGATATTTGAGTTACTTAGTTACCTAGAGGTTCTTGGAGAAACTTTCTATCCCAAAATGGAGTCTACAATGAGTAGTCTTCTCGGTGCAAATAGCTAGTTAGCTTGTTTTAGTGCCCCATGATATTTAAATAAGATTGACACATAGAGCCAAAAGGAATCATAAGACAGTGTTGGAAGAGAGTGCTAAGAGTTGAAATGGACCTTATTGATTATGTAGTATTTCCTCACATATAGATGGAGATGTATAGGCATGAAAATGGCAGAGCCAGGATTCTAACCTGATTCTATATGGCTTCAAATCCATTGCCCTACTGTACCATGCTGCTTTTACTTATTTGTGTTCATGATGGCTTTGTACTCTGATAAAATGGAGGTCATCTGAGAGGTTGTTTATTTGAGAACAATAAATTATGTTTCCCATAAATTGTGTATCAAATAGGACTATATTTCACAAATAATGTTAGCATTATATATAATTAAATTCAAAGATTCTTTCAGGTATTGTCTGGTGTTTGCATAATATTTTTCCTTAAGGAATTCATATTGTAATGATTAAAAATAAACCTATCATAATAGGTCCCATTTTACTTTGAAAGTTGAAAGGGTGCTTTCCTCACAACTTTCTGAGGTAGGTAATTTAAGTAGTTTAAGTACAGAGAAACAAATCAAGCCTTAGAGCAACAAATATTTTTAGTGCTTAGTGTGATTTGTTTGATTTAGCCAAGATTACTTGGCTAATATGAGACCTAGGGATCTTGGGGCATATCAGCAATAAAACTCTTCATATCTGTAGACCCCTATTCTACCAGTAACAAAAAGTAGATTTCAGATATGTCTCTAGTTAGGTAGCTATGTCATTAAGTGAGTAGAAACAGTTATGGCCATGTTCAAAGTATCTTATTGGTCTTCATGTTGTTTAAGATTTGGTTTCCGTATTAGGTATTTGCCTCTGAATACAATAGTTACTTTTATTATTGCATATTAGGTGAGTGTCTTAATGGTGGAGCCTTCAAACTAGTAAACTTGACTTTGATTTCTGACAGAATTCTGTAGTGGGTTATTGAAGAGATGGCTTGTGAGCTTTTAGAAAGAGATATGGTAATCTCTAAGAATCAACATGAGTTCTTCAAGAACAAATCCTGACCAACTAAAATTATTCACTTTTTTGACAGTGTTATTTTGCTGACAGAATAGTGAAATATAGAAGGACCAGGATAACTAGATTTTAGCAATCCATTTGACAGTGTCTCATATGAGTACACTATAACACCTAAATTTTAGCAAGATGTCTGACTTATCTAGCACAGTGCCTGGCATATAGTAGACAACAAGTAATTGTTTCCTTCCTCCCTACTTTCTTTCCTTCCCCTCCTTTCTTTATCCCTTCTCCAACTTTCCTCCCTTCTTTCCTCTCCCCTTCCTTCATTCTACCTCCCTTGCTGTGTTCTTACAGCCTCTGGGGGATCATATGGAGAAATATGATTAAATGAATTTGGAACTAGTTGAACGATCAGATCCAAAGTTACTATTTTTATTGAATGTATCATTGTGGCTGGAGATCTCTACTGAAGTGGTCCAGGGCTCTTGCCTTAGCCCCATGCTACTCAATATTATATACATACATATGTATATTATCAGTAACCTAGATGAAGGCATCCTTCTTAAATTTATAAAAAACAGGAATCTGGTAAGAATAAGTAATGTATTGAATGGCATAATTAAGATGAATAAAATAATTCAAAGAAATTTCAACAGTAAAACAGTAGATTGAACATAATAAAATAATTTAATAAATTTCTAAATGATTTTTAACAAAATCATTATATGAGTTTTACCAAAACATGTACTTTGTGCAAATATCACTCTGAAAAAACTGAAAATGTGTTTAAATGCTTTAAAAAAAAAAAGCAAAAGTTCAGGATGAGAGAAGTATGTGGCTAAATAAAACTTGTCACAGGAGTTGGAGGTAGAAAAAGCCTAGGTGTTTAGTGATCTGCAGGCTAGATTAGAGTTAGTGGTGTGACATGACATCGCAACCAAAAAACTGTGGGTTTCATTTAAACAGGCAGGGCTCCTAGAATGAGGGTGGTGGAGTGTCCTTTGTCTTTTAGCTTAGTTAGGCCCATCTTGAGTATTGTTTTCATTATTGGTGGCTGCATTTTAGGAGAGATATTGACAAACTGGACCACATCTAAAGAAGCACAGACAATGTAATTTAAAACTATATACACACTGGGGGCTTTTAGCATGGAAAAGAGAGGACTGGAATAGTTATATTCTTCAAATATTTGAAGAGCTTTCCTCTTGAAGCAAGAGTCAATGTTTGCTGGGCCTCAGAATACAGACCTAGGAGCAATGCTTGGAAGTTACAGAAAGGCAAATTTCATTTCACCTTAGGCAAGAACTTCCTAACACAAAGGCCTTCTCCTGAAAGGATTCGAACTCTGGAATCCAAGTAGAGCCTGGATAACATTTGGGCAAATTTTTGTGGGAATTCTGCTTCAAATATGGATTGCTTATATGATTTCTGAGTTCCCTTTCTCCTCTGGGAATCTGTAATTTTGTGTTGGTATTCTCTTTGATTCTTTGTTTCTGCTGCATTCTCATTTATAAAAATATGTAACAGTATAGTGGTTAGAACAGTGGACTTGAACTCAGAACTGTTGGACATTCTGCTGTGACTCTTAAACTAGCTGTATATTCTAGGGAAATCATTTCATAGCTCATGGACTGAGAGCTGGAATAAAATAGATCATTTAGTTCAGCTCTCTACTTTTACAGATAAGAAACTAAGGCCTGGAGAGGTAACTTGGTCGGAGTCATGAATCTTTGACTTTAAATCTGACATTCGCAGGATCACAGATCCAAAAGCAGAAGGGAGGGATCTGAAAGCTCATTTCAGAAGCAGCTGGGTAGCTCAGTGGATCGAGAGTCAGGGCCAGAGATGGGAGGTCCTGGGTTCAAATTTGGTCTCAGACACTTCCTAGCTGTGTGACCCTGGGCAAGTCACTTAACCCCCATTGCCTAGCCCTTACCATTCTTCTGCCTTAGAACCAATACACAGTACTGAGTCTAAGACAGATGGTAAGGGTTTAAAAAAAAAAGAAAAGGAAAAAAAGCTCATTTCATCTAACCATCTCATTTTATAGATGGAAGAAACTGAGGCATAGTGAGATTACACTGAGATTTGCAAAACATTTCCATAATGATGATCCTTTTAGATAGGTAGTAACTGGTATAAATAATATTCTTTCTATTTTTCAGAGGAAATTGAGAAGGAGAGTTTGTATGTTTTATCCACCTAGCTAGTTAGTGTCAGAAAAGAATTCATTCTAGTTAGCATCAGAGAGGAATTCATTCTTTGATAGTACCTAATTGCTCTAAGCCTTAGTTTCTTTCTTTCTGAAATGTGGATAATATTTGCCTTACCTGTTTCATAGAGTTCTTACGTCCCTAGGTTTTATAGAGTTCTAAAGGTCCTTATAAGTGGTACAGTTGGACATCTTATTGACTTCTTTGAGCCTCAATTTCCTCATTTGTAAAATGGACCAATTGATTTTGATTATATGTAGCAAGTTGTGTAGACCCTTTTAGCTTTCTATCATGTTAATAAGACATTTGATTTCTTTAGACTTTAGTTTTCTCATCTATAAAATAAGTGGGTTGAACTTAATATCTAGGGCCTCTCCATGGCCAGGCTAGTCCCTATTTTTTTTTTAAATAAAAAAAATTTTTTTGAACCCTTACCTTCTATCTCAGTATGAATTTTAAGACAGAAAAAATGGTAAGGGCTAGGCATCAGGGCTAAGTGACTTGCCCATGATCATACAGTCAGGAAGTGTCTGAGGCCACATTTGAATCTAGGTTCATCTAACTGCAGATCTGGCTCAGTATCCACTGTGCTACCTGGCTGCTCTGATCCTGTGTTTTTTCAAAAAGGCAAAGTAGGTTTATAATCTGTGTCAGGAGAGGTAAAATCCATATCAATGAAATGGTGAATTCTTGAAGTTTTGAAAGTAACAAAAGTAATTTACTTGATTCAGGGATCCTGTCTCTTCCATCCAAACTTAATGGACCTAGGACTAAAACTAGGTTGGCTTTTGGAGCCCAGGCTGGACAGTGTGAATTGTCAATACTGGCTTCCTCTTAAACTTTTTACTACTCATTTAAAGACCCCTAGGGCTTTTCTCTTTGCTCTGTGATAAAGATTGGATAATTTGTTTCCCAAGCTCCTTTAACTATTTCCATACTTGAGAAGATTGGTGATTTCATCAGTGTGGGCACTCCCTCCACCTACACAGATGTATCATCTCCACACCCTTAATCTTCCAAATTTGCTGTGGCCAAAAATATTAATCACTTGGCAGCCCAGCCCTCTGGTGATGAGCCTCTTAGGCTTTGGTTTTCAGATGACTCTTTGTATGTGTATTTGTATGTGTATATGTGTGTCTGTGTCTGTGTCTGTGTCATTGGACTCATCATTAAAACACACTGGAACTGTCAGGTTACAATCTTCCAGGGCCTAGGTTCCTTTCCATGCCACAAAGAGACATTTGTGGAAGAAGCTCAGGAATTAATTTAATCTTTTAGTACTTGAGAGATCAAGGGAGCAGTTCTGAGTCAGAAATGCCCAATTCATCTATGAAACAACTAGTGAATAACCTTATCATTAAGAAAAAAAGCTATTATTCTCATTGTGTTAAATGAGGATTCTGAAACCTTAATTTTTAGCCCTCTTTATAAAAAACCTACTAAAAATTCAGAAAGTTCCTCTTTTAAAAGATGGCATTTAATATCTTTTTTTTTTTAAACCCTTGTACTTCGGTGCATTGTTTCATAGGTGGAAGATTGGTAAGGGTGGGTAATGAGGGTCAAGTGACCTGCCCAGGGTCACACAGCTGGGAAGTGGCTGAGGCCAGGTTTGAACCTAGGACCTCCTGTCTCTAGGCCTGACTCTCACTCCACTGAGCTACCCAGCTGCCCCTAAAAAGATGGCATTTAAAGGAAACTAACTTGTTCAGATTTTTTGAAATCAGAAGAGCTCTTTATTTTAACATTATTTTAAATTTCCTGGGATCCATGCATCTGGTAAGCCTCTTTCCCCAAAACCTTATCATATATATTGTTTGGTCACTTTCTCAGTAATGATCTTTTCCTAGTATTTTGTTTATGTAGTATCATGTTAATGGGAGACAATATCATAATGGAAAGAGCCCTATCTCTGGAACTCAGAAAGTTGGCTTTGAATGCCAACTTTGCTACTTCCTACCTATGTAGTCTTGGACAAGTCACTTTCCCTTCTTGGCCCTTAGTTTCCTCATCCATAAAAAGAGAGAGAAGATTAGCTTAGATGACGTCTTGTCCCCTTCTAGCTTTCATTTTATATATATTTTGCATTCTGTGTTGCAAGGTCTCTTTCAGCTCTAACTTACATCAGTAGCCTCATAGGGTTATGACAAAAGCACTTAATGGTTATGAATGTTTTGTAAATCTTTTAAATGGTATGGTAATGGAAGTTGTGATCACTATTATACAATTTCATAGAAGGCATTCTCTATGCATATCTGGGATGGTTCTAAAGGTTTTTAAGATCACTTCCAGCTCTAAAATTCTGTAACCTTATTATGGCCCTGGCTATGCCAGTGTTCTAGGAAATTTTCCCTGCAGTGAAATGGGAGCATAAAGAATTGCTGACTTTTGTATACTTTTACAATAGGGCATTTATGACATTTTAAGACAGTTCTTAAAATAAATTTTTTTTTAATGGTAGAAGTCACTCTTAACATGACATAGTGATGTTTCTTTTTCTTTCTTTTCTTCTTCTTTTTTTGTTTTTTGAATCCCTGATCCTATAGAGAGTGCCTCCAACCCTGTAATTTCCTGTTCACTGAAGCTCTCTATCTCTCTGGTACTAAGCTTTGTATTTCAGAGGCTGTGACTGTGTGCTAACAAATCTCCATTGTCCCGTGGGTGGAATAGTGGCTGGAGCTGAAGAATTGGTGTCTGGTTTCTATTCAAATCCAGGTAGTGAGATATATGAATGGACTTTTTCGAATAGCCATGTGAATAATGTCTGCTCCGCATGAAGGCTGAGGACCATGCTAGGACAGATTAAGCTACTCAGTGGCCCACTATTAGAGTGCCTTTGCCAGCAGTGAGTTGGTGGAGATATTAGTAAGCATAATTTGTTTTAGGGATTCATATTTCTGCTTTGCTTACTAAATATAAAATTGAATATTAACCACACATCCCTCTTTAACTTTCTCAGCACTTAATTGTTTCTGTTGTTAACTTTGAAGTTGGAGAAAGTAGACCCTTTCTGTGGCTCTATGTCCAGTGTCTGATTGTTTCTTAAAAGTTTTCTAAATCTTGTAGGTTTAAAAACATAAAGTGTAACTTTGTTGGCTACAAGTAGGCACACCATAAGGAAAGTGGCTAACTTTCCTCTTTAATCACCACCCTGACTGAGGAAATAGGAGGGGGGCAACTTTCTCCTAATTCTGGTGCCCAGTGCTTATATGGGCCTACTTGGGCCCCAACTTTCATTTATGAAGGCAATTCAAACAACTTCAAGGGCACTTCACAACTCAGCAAAACAAGCCCTGACTAAAGAACCGACTTTAACCTCTGTGAACCTGGCAAAGCTAGGGTTTTGGAAGCAGGACTTTTGGTGATCTTAACCCGCCTTGAACAAAGTTAGATTCTATAATTCTAATATTTATCACCAAGGGATAACTAATGTATCTTATTTTCATGCACCAAAAAAGTAACCCCAGCACCATGGCCACATATACTCTTTGTATCTCCACAGGCTAGAACTGTTTACATTCCTTCCATATCACAGGTATTGCTGGAAAAGGTGTGTGTGTGTGTGTGTGTATGTATGTATCTGTACTGTCTTTTATGTTACTTTTTGTCTTAAACTCAGACAGCTTTGTAAGCAGGAGTGTGTGGATTACCAGAGTTAGACAAAAGCAGTCTCGCCTGGATAGGGTGGAGGGGAGGCTTGGGGCACTTCCTGTCACTCAACACATTCCAGCTCACTAAAAATTTCCACACCCTCCCCCCCACAACCCCACTACAACATTCTCCTCAATACCCTTTAAAATTGCATGCATTAAAAGATATTTGGTTCCCCACATTACCCATTTTTCTACTGGACACAGCAAAGACTGCCTTGAACACATACATTCCATCAGATTGCACAAAGCCTGGCTGGGGAAAATGGCTGGCAGTTTTTAGAATCTAGTCACGAACACACACATGAACACCTCACACGTCCTTTCCCCACCCCCTACTCCCCCCTTACACAGCAGCTGGCTGACCTGTCTCACCCACTGTTGGCCTATGGAGCGACCTGGACTGTCTGGTTTTGGCTCATGCCTTTGTCCATGTCTGGCTTAGTTCCTCCCTGTCTATATTTGCCTCCCTGAGCCCTCCAGGCAATAAGAGTGTTTGGTTACATAAAACTCCAGCATTTTCAAATGAGATCCCAAACTTTCAACTTTATGGGGAATCCTTTCTGTACTTTGGTCTTTTGTGAATTTCTCCAATTTTCCAACATTCCCCCTTTCAGAAAGAAAGAAATCATTATCATAAGGCCAAGAAGCGCTTGAGACAACCTTTGTGTCCCTCTCGCAATAACTGATTCATAACTCTCTCCAGCTGCCTTATTAGATGAGTCTAAAAAGCTTCTGTTCCAAGAACAAAGGAGCACGTGCAGAAATGAGACTCAAAATCCACTGACAATTTCACTGCCCAAGCTACTCACAAGATTTTAGTAAAGCCTTTTGCCCCCAGATTTTGTTTTTAAAATCTTTTCTGTTTCCCTCCCCAATAATTAAAAAAAATAAAGAAAGTGCTTACCTAGGCAAAGAATCGAAGTAGTCCCGAACTGTTACATAAGACTTTTTTTTTTTTTTAAAGAATAGTTGGATCTCTGTCAAAATGGGGGAGGAAAAAAGCAGCCACATACAACACACACAAAAAAGGCAAACAAACTTCAAGCTGGCATAGATGGAGAACAACTTCTCTGAATCTCTTGTTAGTGACTGGGAACTCCTAACCAGTCTGGGATTCAGTGTAGAGAAAAATGGAGCTGTGAGTTTGTCCCGAAAGAAGAAGGGGGTGGAAAAAAAAAACCAGGTAGTCAGACGTAGGCTAGACGAGGGTATTGAACTGCCCCAGAGAGCTTTGCAGCCTTGTCTGTCTGCTCCACTTGAATTGAACTACATATGACCTAGATGATGGACAGAAGCAAATTGAGTCATGTGCATGGCTGGGACACAGCCTATTTGCTGATCCCTAGCAGTACATGGGGTTTGTTTGCTGATTGGACCATACCCCTGATCATTGAAATATGAAGCCCTTACCATTCAGAGGCAGTAATTCAGGGCTGCCTGTTTGGGTGTCTGCTTCTTTCTCTTTCTAGGGAGAGACTTTCCTTCTAGGGTGTTAGTTTGATTTGATGGGACTGTAGCCACTCTGTTCTGTGAGCGGGAACACTTCTTGCACAGGTTTTATATGAAAGTGGATCCTTCAAAAGTAGGTCTGTAACATAATAATAAATATACTTAGAATTAATAAAAGTTTACAGTTTCCCCCTCACAACAAACCAATGAAATATAAAAGAGAGCATTCCCATTTTACAGATAAGCAAGTAGATTCTTTGAGGGGAAAGTAACTTATTTAATATCCAACATCTACGAAATGTTGGAACCGGGACTTGGATCCAGATTACCTAACTCCAAATCTGGTACCCTTTCAACTCCTAGGCCCTGGAAATACAAACATTTTAAAAAAACTTTTAAAAATAGTCTCTGGCCTCAAGGATTTTACATTTTAATGACAGGACAGGTTGTGATATGTAAATGGCTAAGTTGGTACATATTTTTAAGAAAAAAATTTTTTATTGCCTTCTGTTTTTTACTAGACTCATTTCCTTTTAATCTTCTCTCCCAGCCCCCTGTCTAGCTGAACTCTCCTTTGTAACAAAAACATTTAAGCAAAATAAATGACATAATATCCTGACTATATACTATATACCTTTGTAGTTTTTTTTCTCTACAGATTTATTTCATCATCGGTTTTGCAGAATAGATCTTGACTTCCTTTAAGTGTTATTTTCCTTTACATTATTGTAGTGGAATACTTTCCTTTGGTTTTACTTAACATCATTCCCCACTGAGGCATCTGCTGGCATAGTTGATAGAGTGCTTGGCCTGGAAACTGATAAGAGTGCTAGCCAAGAAGCTATGAGTTCCAATCTGCCCTTTGCCACTCATTAGCTATAAGATCCTAGGGAAGTAACTTAAACTCTGTTTGCCTTAGTTTCCTCAACTTTAAAATAATAGCATCTACATCCCTAGGTTATCATGAGGATCAAATGAGATGACATTTCTGTAAAAATTGCTTGGGACAAAGCGGATATTATATAAATGCTTATTCCCACCCCTCTCTATTAGTGAGTATAAGTCTTCCCATTATACATGAGGATTTGAGGAGGAAGAAAGCAATGGTAGTTGGATCAGGAAAGTCTTTCTGTAGTATAGGAGTTCTTTGTCTTTTTTGTGGACCCCTTTGGCAATCTGGTGAAGCCTCTGGACCCCCTGACAGAATGTTTTTAAATGTGTAAAATAAAATACCTAGGATTACCAAAAAAACAAAAAAAAACCCAATTATACTGAAATACAGTTATCAAAATAGTTAAAATAATAATAAGTTAAAAATAATAAACACATTCATGGAACCTCTTCTGTAGCATGTGGTGCAGGAACAGAGTCCTGAAAGAATCTTGGGATTTTATGACATGAAGGTGAGGAAGGGAAGACTTCTATTTTTGAGAATGCTGAATCAAGTCAATTATAACAACTATCTAGAAACAAGAGAGATAGAATGCCACATTTAGTAGATAGAAAGTGTAAATAACATGAGTAATATGCCTGGAAAGGTAGACTTTGTATATTTAGCTTGAACCAAGGTATAATTACAGAAAAAACTTGAATGTATTTGTTGTGCCTTTACTGACAAAAACAATAATAAATCACATTTCTATAGAACTTTCCTCCCGATACCCTATAGAGGAGATACTTGAGGATTTTAGCCCTTTTTACAGATGATGAAATCAAGCTTAGAAGTTTAATGGTTTTAAATTTTTTCACAACTAGTAAATAACAAGAAAAATGCCTCAGAGCCCTTAACATTTTATAACTTATATTTCTATAGCATTTGGTAGTTTATATTATTAGAACCTCATAATTGGGAAAGACCTGAGGACATCTCCCAAACTTATAGTGGAATGAGAATTCTAGCTAGAGTATTCCTGACAAATGGTCATCTAACTTCTGCCAAAAAAAAAATCTCCTTTTTTGAAACTTAATTACTCACATTTCCAAAGCATTTCAAGTTTTATAAAGTACTTCCTCTCCAACAAGTAGCTGAGGTAGATTGTGAAAGTATTGTACATTGCTTCATCTGTCACAGAAAGCTTGTCTTCTATGGCCAAGTGAAACTGGGATAATCCTTTTTCCAATGTGCTTGTCCTTTGCATATTTTAATACTGTGATTATATTTCTATGTCTTCTCTAGATTAAGCATCTGGTTTTTTCAATCTAAGGAATGTAATAACAACAATAGCTAGCTTTTATATATCACTTTAAGGATTATAAAACACTTTATGAATATTATCTCATTTAATCCTCACAACAACTTCATAATGAAGGTATTATTTTTATCCTTATTTCATTAAGATTTACCCGGGGCAATTATAGCTAGTAAGTGTCTGGGGCAAAATTTGAACTCAAGTCTTCTGACTTCAAGTCTCTCATCTATCCAAGAATGCTCTTTGTATTTGTATTGCCAGAGTTTACACCTGTTTGACACTTCACTTATCTGATAGTCTTTTGACAACCATGTGGAATCTCTCACTTTTGAAAGACTTCTCACTCTCAAGGTCTATCTTTAGGACAGACTTTAGTTTATCAATACACTTTTTTTTAATGAATAAAAAACATTTTATTAAGCACTGACTTTGTACTTAGGTACTTTGAAAAGGGATGAGGATAAAAATTATAACATTCCCATCTTTTAGGGAGTTAGGACTCTAACATGAGAATGGTAGACATGGAGGAGAGTTATTTTAGTTTGGGAAAAATCACTGGGAAGGTGAGTGTCATCATAGGGCAGTTAGTTGATTTGTTCTTTCCAGGAAAAGTATTGTTGATTTGATTAATGTTCCCAGAATAAGATGTGAAAAGCAAGTGAAGAGAGGGTATGGATGCTCTGATAGCATGGCAGGAAGATGGCTGGGATGCAGCAAGATGTGCCTGGACCCATCCTAGATATGGTGCATTTATACTAGTCTGGAAGGTAGACTCTCAGGGCTTGGGACCGAAAGGTTAGAGCAAAGCTACATGGAAGGAAGAGCGTTGGAGCTTCTGTATATTTTTATCCTAGTCTCTTTTTGAAGGAGCTTTCATGAGCTACTGTGGCCAAAAACCTCACTCAGAGGTTTATCTTTTAATAATGAATATCTTTGCTCTTAATATAGCTGGAACTGGAATGACTCGCTCTGCTTTTGATTTTAGAACCTTTTAAAATGGAGGACTCACTTAGAAAATTTGTATTGCCTTCAAGAAATCAAGGTCACACATCATAAATAAATAAGAACACCAGGAGAAGAGGATGCCCTTCACAAAGCAGAGAAATGCTTGACCAAAAAAATAAAGAATGATAAAGAGGATCACAGAGTTATTAAATGGATAATTTTGACACTATAAAATTGAAAAAGCTTCGACACAAACAAAATCAGTATGAATAAAATTAGAAGAGTTAACTGGGGGGAAAAATCTTTGCAGAAAGTTTGATAAAGCCCTGATATCCAAGAGATAAGGAACTAATTCAAATGTATAAGAACAAGTTATTCTCCAATTGACAAATGATCAAACTATGAATAGGCATTTCTCAAAGATTTCTTTTCATAGTGTTGTAATGAATTTCTGGGACAAGATGGACACCACTTTGAGGGACAAGACCAGCAGTTGAAGACCTTGGAATGTATCCAGGTGCTGTGAGCCTGGGCAAAAGTCAGTTGGAGCCAACCCTATAAATACGCACCAGGCACCGCACAAGTTGGCTCAGTCTGGAGCAGAACTTGGGAGGTGGGAGGTTGAGAGGGAAGGTAGTCCTGTACCTGCCACCCAAATGACTTACTGAGAGAGCTAGAGAGCATCATTAGAGCTGAGAGAGAACAGTGACACTGTCATTGCAAGAAGATCATTAATAGCCTTCCCTAATCTTTGGCTTGGCTCTGGCCAAGTCAGGCCAGAGTTAGTGAGTGGGTGAGGAACCTCCAGTCTCTACCTGATCTAGCAATCTCCATAGTTTGATCATTAACTTAGACTATTAGCAGTAAGTTCCCAAATCCTCCATCCATTCCCTTGTTCCTAACCCCATCTAACTAGACTCAATCATGCAGTCAGATCCAACAGCATTAACCGATCAGCGCACCAATAGCCCTTATCAATAATCATTCCAACCCCAGGTTGAGGAACTAGAGAAGTTAACTATACATACAACTTCTCAATGGTTCCTTGCCTGGGCCACTGTTAAAGGAGACAGCTGACGAGTTCAGTCCAGGAGAGCCTGTCAGGTGGGGAGAGGCATAGCCTTTCTGCCAGCAGATGACCCTGAAAGGTTGGATTGGATTTGATGTGAGAGTGTGCTCTCTCCCTCCCATCAAATCCAATCCAACCTTTCAGGGTCATCATATCCCCCATATAACAAGAGGAAGAAACCTATACTTTCACCAACCATGTAAAAAAAGATCCATATAGGTAATAAGAGAAATGCAAATTAATATAATCTTGCATAGATCAGATTGGCAAAAAAGAGAAATAACACATATTGGGGAGAATGTGGGAAGACATCCACACTAATGCACTGTTAGTGGAGTATGGGAAGTTGTCCAGTTATTCTGTAGAACAATTTAGAACCATACATCCAAAACAACTTAAACTGTACATTTTCTTTGACCCCATAAAGACTACAACTAGACTTATACATCAGAGATACAAAGGCAAAGGGAAAATATTCATGTACAAAATATTTTTATAGCCCTTTTGTTGTAGCAAAGAACTGGAAAATAATGGGAGTTCCCAACAATTGGGGAATGGCTGAATAAATTGTATCATATAAATGTAATAGAGTATTATTTCATTATATGAAATGATTATATCAGAGGAAAACTCCTTAAAAACTTAAGACTTTTCATCAATGCATTGAACAAGCACACTTTCAGAAGATCATTGATAAAGCAATAACCCACCCCTTGATGGGTATTAGATGTCAGATTCAGAATGTGATATACATACACTTTTGGATGTGGCCAAAATGTGAGTTTTCTTTGTTGACGTGCTTATTTGTCACCAGGGAGGATTCTTCTCCCTTAATTTTAGGGGAGCTTTTAAAGGGAAGTAATAAAGATGCCCCAAAGGGGTAAGAAGAGTGTCATTGAAGAAATTTTTAAAGATCCATAGAAGAGGGGAAACTAGGTGGCACAGTGGATGGACCACCAATGGCCTCAAACTCTTCCTAGTTCTGTGACCCTGGGAAAGTCATTTAACCCCATTTGCCTAGTCCTTGACCTTCTATTTTAGAGTTGTTACTAAGATAGAGAGTAAGGATTTTTTTAAAAAGCCACAAAAAAGATAACAGGGGAAGTTTGGAGGGAGCCACAGACAAGCATTCCAGTTCTAGAGAAATATGTTGACTTTATTGAACACCAAGATGCTGGTAGATTTGAAGTATGACATAGAATCCTTTTAAAAATGTTCTTTGCATATGGAAGTGTTAATACTCATTGGTGTCTATAAAATACAAAATATCAAAAGACAAAAATTACCTATAGTCTGTTTCAGTTTCCTCAACTCTGAAATGAGGATAACACTAGCCCCCTGCCTCACATAGATTGTAGTGAGGATCAAAGAAGTCAATATTCAGAAAGCACTCCATTTTTTTGCCTCACAAACTTTTCTACCCCTTGCAATCCACAGAGGCAACCAGGTATCACAGTGGATAGAATTCTGGGCCTCAAGTCAGGAAGATTTGTGTTCAAATTTAGTCTCAGACATTTTCTAGCTGTGTAACACCTCAGGCAGAGCACTTGACTTCTATTTACATCAGTTTCTTCAAGTATAAAATGGGGATAATAATAGTACTTACCTTTCAAGGTTTTCTCAAATGAGATAATACATGTAATAGGCACTTAGCAACCCACAGTGCCTGTTATGTAGTAGAGTCAATAATCTGGTCAATGAAAATTTATTAAACTTCTACTGTGTGTCAGGCACAGTACCCCAGGGATACAAAGAAAGAAATGAGAGTCCCTACCCTCATGGGCATCACTGTCGCATCTAACCACAAATACAAAAAAAAGCTGAAAAGGGTTGGAGCTGGGGAGAAGTTACCTGGCAGAAGGCATGATGAAGGCCTTCAGCCAGGATGGGAAATGATCTGAGATGTTATGTTACCTGTTATCTTTGGTCTTGCAGCATAATGAGTTTCTGGAGATGACAAAGTCCAGGAAAGTAGCTTGGTGGGAAATATTGTGGAGAATACTTGGGTGTCATTCTTAAAAAGGGGAGACTAGGGAGGAGCTTCCAGAGGTTTAACTTTCACCCTCTCCAACCAGAGAGATGTTTCCTGGTTGATTTCATTTTGTAGAATGTTAATTCCAGTACATGATGAAATCCAGGAAGGTAATTAGGATGGAAAATAGTAGGTGCTATATTCCTTTGCTCAACTCAAACTGCTTTCTGCAAGGTTACCAGCAGTCTATTGCCAAACCTAGCAGCATTTTCTCAGTGCTTATCCTTCTTGACTTTTGTGTAGTATTTGATGCTGTCCACTGTCCTTTTCTAGAAACCTTTTTCTTCCTGAATTTTCATGACACTTCTTTCTTCTGATTCCCCTACCTGTCTGGCTCATTTCCTTTACTGGTTCATTATCCTTGTCCTGTCCCCTCTGCAGGGGTATCCTCCAGGGCTATAATCCTGAATCTTTCTCTCTCAGTATATTTTTGATGACCACATCATCTCCTCTATATTCACCTATCACCTCTGTTTAGACAACTACCAGATCTCTATTCTCCATTGCATGTACTACCTATTGGACATCTCTAAACTGGATTGTTCCATAGACACTCAATGTGTCCAAAACCAGAAATGATTTTCTTTTTCCTGGAACTCTCCTCTGGGCAGCTAGGTGGCTGAGTAGATAGAGAGCCAGTCCCCTAGAGATAAGAGG
Source organism: Gracilinanus agilis (assembly GCF_016433145.1). Lineage (NCBI taxonomy): Eukaryota > Metazoa > Chordata > Mammalia > Didelphimorphia > Didelphidae > Gracilinanus > Gracilinanus agilis. The sequence goes on from NC_058131.1 coordinate 318,617,438, forward strand.
TCCTGGGTTCAAATTTGCCTTCAGATACTTCCTACATGTGTGTCCCTGGGCAAATCATTTCACTCCAATTGCCTTGGAAGAAGAGCCTTGGAAACAATACTAGCATTGATTCTAAGATGGAAGGTAGAAAATTTTTTAAAAAGACAATTCTCTCTTCTTCTTAACTTCCTGATTTCTTTTGAGAGACCATTACCCTTCCAGTCATCCTTTACTCTTCCTCTGTCTCAGCCCTAGCATTTATCAGTTACCAAGTCTTGTGTACTATCTCTGCAGTGTCTCATATCAGTTACTTTTTTCCCCTCAACACATGACTATCACTGTAGGTTCAGGTCCTCATCATCTCTCTGCTGGACCATTGTAATAGCCTTCTAGTCTGTCTTTTAGGCTCCTGTCTCTCCCCTCTGATGCTATCCCCAATACACTGCCAAATTGATATTCCTATAGCTCAGATATGATCATATCATTTCCCTCCTCTCGTGGCTCCCTTTTGAGTTTAGAATAAATTATTAACTGCTTTCTTAGACTTTAAAGCCCTTCACAATCTGGCTTCAGCCTGACCCTCTAGACTTCTTGTACATTTCTCTCCTTTATATAGTCTACTTCCTAGACAAACTGGCTCATGCAGCTCTTTCTTGTATATAATATTTCACCGTCTTTCTTTCTGCTTTTGCATGAGGTGGAACACCCCCCTGCCATGTTCCTGTTTTCCTCACTACTGTCTGGTAGAACTTAAAGATTTTTACAGATTTGGTTCAGTCCCTCATTCAGGAAGTGTGTCCTGATTCTACCCCAGAAATGGTTTCGTACTTGATTTTGTATGAACCTATATGTTAGAGTGAAAAGACTGAGGTCAGCCCACTGACACTCAAAATCTACTATTGTCACTCACTACCTATGACAGTGATTCCCAAAGTGGGCGCTACCGCCCCCTGGTGAGTGCTGCAGTGATCCAGGGGAGTGGTCATGGCCACCGGTGCATTTATCTTTCCTATTAATTGCTATTAAAATTTAAAAAATTAATTTCCAGGGGGCTAAGTAATATTTTTTCTGGAAAAGGGGCGGTAGGCCAAAAAAGTTTGGGAACCACTGACCTATGACCTTAGTCTAGTCATTTAATTTGCATTGGTCTTTAAAGAATTGGCCTCAGAGCCCCCTTCTTGTTTCTTTATGTAGGATTTCATGTTGTTTCTTCTTAAAAGAATGTAGCTCTTTTGAGTTTTGTTTCATTTTGGTTTTGTAGCTCTAGCTTATAAAATAGAGAATATGTTTAATAAACGTTGAATTGAATCAAATTGAATTCAACTCCAGTGTAATGTTCTTTTCATTCTACCATCCTGTCTGTAAAGAATAGAACTTTATTCTCATTACAAGTTATCAGTACATCAGTAAATCAGATTCTAATTCGACATTGTAGAAAACTGCCAAGAGGTTGATTGGAGAAACCTGTTCCCCAGTGAACTGTGACATAGTCTTTATTCATGCACGACAGTCAGGGGTTCTCTTATCAACCTGCCTAAGCATGTGGATCCTGGGGTTTATTTCTAGTCTTGTTGGGCCACTGGGAAACTAGGTCATTACCCAACACTGTCATTTGTGACATTAATGTTTGAAAGCTGCTTTCATTTCTTTAATGCAAGTTGACTTTATATTTTGAGTTTAAACCAACCACATGTAATAAGGCTTCAGCCTTAATATATTATATTCCTCACCCTCCAGTTGTTTTTTTCCTCTTCTTAACAGCTGGATATCTTAGTTCTAAATTAGAGGCAATATGGTAGAGTTAAAAAAGAACATTGCATTGGGAACCAAAAGATATAGATCTCAATCTTGGCCCTGCTCTCCCTCTTTCTGTGTGATCTTTCATAAGTCTTTGAATCTCTGTTTTTTCATTTGTAAAATTATGGGATTGGATTAGATCAGTGGTTCCCAAACTTTTTTGGCCTACTGCCCCCTTTCCAGAAAAAATATTACTTAGCGCCCCCTGTCACATACTATCACAGCCCCCTTACAGTTATTCACTGCCCCCAAATGCACCTGTGGCCATCACTGCTCCCCTGGATCACTGCAGCACCCACCAGGGGGCGGTGGTGCCCACTTTGGGAATCACTGGATTAGATGATAACAATCATAATAGCTCTAGCATTTAAACACTCCTTTAAGGTTTGCAAAATGTTGTACATACGTTACCTCATTTGATTCTTTAAGATTCCTTCTAATTTTATCATTCTGTGTTAGATGATGTTTCCACAACTGCCTTGCTTGCTGCCTAATTTCACTATGAACCTTTTCCTCCTGCACATTCCCTCCCCTGATGCCCCCTGCCCCCTCTTCAGATCTGGAATCATAAGTCATAATTAAATTGTATTGTTGTTGTTTTTCAGTGATTTTTCAATCATGTCTGACTCTACTGGAATGATTTGCCATTTCCTTCTTCAGCTTATTTTGCAAATGAAGGAACTGCGGTTAATTGACTTTCCTAGGGATAGACATACAGTTGATATCAAATCCTGAAACAAGATTTGAACTTTGGTTTTCCTCACTCTTAAGTCCAGTGTTATGCACATATTTATACTGGGGCAGTTTGATAGGGGTAAAGAAGAAATCATTTTAATCATGGAGGATCAGAAAAGGCTTCATAGAATAGGTAGCACCTACGTTGTTACATATAGAAAGGGAAAGATTTCAACAGGGAGAAATGAGGAGTGTTAATGAACCTGAGGAAGATGGAGTGGGTGAGATGAGGTCAGATCAGGGAAACTTCTCCTCTTTGGGTCTCTTGAGATTAAAAGAACAAAATAGACCACATCATTACAGTTATATACATGAAACTATTTAAATGAAGGCTGCTTGGGAGGTAAGCAGAGATAAAGGTTGGGCTATGGACAGAAACCTTTTCTAGCTCTCTAGTTCTATAATTCTCTCATTTCCATGGATCTCCTTTTCAATTCTTGGCAGCAACTGAATGTTTTTTGGTTTTGTTCCCACTGTGTGTGAAAAGAATTAACATTTTACATAGGATCTTTGTGACCATGAGCTAGATTATGGTGCAGAACCATTTCCTTTGCCAGGTTCTAAATAGAATATATTTCTTCTCATTTATGGGTTTTAGAGCTAGAAAGAATGTTAGAAGTGAGCATCTATGCTCCACACAAACTCACTACCCACCTCATGAAAGAGCCTACTTTGGAGTCACTCTAATTGTTAGAAAGCTTATCTTTCTATCGAACAGATAATCTGCCTTCATATATTCTTTTTTTAAACCTTTACCTTCTGTCTTAGAATTGATAGTAAGTATTGTTTGAGTGGTAAGGACTAGGTAATTGGGGTTAAATGACTTGCTCAGGGTCACACACCTAGCAAGTGTCTGATGCAGATTTGAACCAGGATCTCCCATCTCTAGGCCTGGTTCTCTATCCACTGAGCCACCTACCTGTTGGTTTTACTTCTGTCTTTTCAAAATAAGGACAAGTCTAACTCTTCTTCCAAGTGACAGCTTTTTAACTCATCGAAGTAACCATGTCTCCCTTAATTCTTCTTTGGACTACACAGTCCCCTTTCCCTCAACTGCTCTAGGACTTTTGCCCATTCCAAACTACTTGCATTTCTTGATGTTTCCCAATTTACATTCTTCCAAGATGTGGCACCTAGAACCACACATGATGTACTCAATTTTTGCTATGGCCCTGATTAGATAAAAAAGTTGGATTGCTGTTTATTTTATTGGATATTTCATAAGTATAGAATATTATAGTGTGGATTCCCTAAGATAATTTCTTTTAGCCCTTCAGTAAGAGATATGTTGTGTTGTGAGGGTTATTTAGTTATTAATTTAGTATTAGTGTTGGACCTAGCAGGAAGGGCTGGAGAATTCCAAGATGGAATGAAGGAGCAGGAAGTGGGCTTGAGACTCCATTAGTGGTTGGGACATAACTGTTGCTAACCCTGGGAGATCTCAGAGTTAGGGAAAAACTGCATCCAGATTCCCTGGGATCCTGAGAGGTGAAGGCTTTTTCAGCAAGTGGATAACAGACCTGCAGAGCTGCACCAAGTGGGGAAGTGATTTGTGATCTGGTGGACAGCGTTTCAAACTCACTCTCCCTACCTGGGTACCTTGGATCACCTGGTGGAGTTGGCTCTTGGCATCCTGTGACCATCCTTGGATTTACCATGAGACCCCAAAGCCACCCTCAGGCCCTTTAGCTGAGTTGACCAAACCTGACTGGAACCAGGTTTGAAGGAGCTTTCCCTGTGACTTCGGTACTGCTTCCTTTGGGCCCTGCCTGGCTTAGGTCAATAGGATAGTGTAGTCAAGTCCTTCCCTTGCCCCTGTGGTTTGCCCTTAGGTTTCAAGTGTAGAATCCCCTATCCCATCCTTTATTTAGTTACCCTCAATTAAACTGTATAAACTTTTACCTTTTTGCCTGCTGGTTCCATAGCCTAGGAGAGCTGAGTGACTGTTGGGCCAACTGCCATTCCTGTGTTAGTTAACAGCTTGGCAGTAAATCCTGGTCTCCCTATCGTGGTTGGTCCTGTCTCTCCTTCATCCCAGTGTGAACCCACAAAACCATTTAGGTTACATTTTAATAATAATAATAACATCTCTGGTGCCCCACCATTACAGTTGACAGACAGAAGATAGGAAATGTGTATTTCTTTCCCTTGGCAGACCCTGAGGTTTTCTCAGTGGCCATTAATGCTATCAGGAGTGCCCTGTCTTGTTATAGTTGTCATCAGGGGCTTGAAAGCTTTAGTCTACTAAAGAAGCATTTAGAGGCTTTTTTCAGAATTTTTCCTCCTGGTATGGTAGAATGGTCAGAAACCCATGCGTCAGAAAAGCTTCTTGTGGTTTGTATCTAAGAAGCTTTTTGACTATGGGCAAATGACTTAATTCTCTGGTCCTCATTTTGCTCCTTTCTAAAATGCAAAGTTTGCACTGGATAATCTGGAGGATCCTGTTTAGCTCTAATAGTTCATGCTTTATGATCTGGGTTTGAATAGTGGCTCTACCGCTGACTCATTAGAAATTTAAAGATTTTCTATAGGAAAAAGCACTTCACATTCCAGGACCTTAGTTTCTTCATCTCTAAAGTGAGGTGGTTGGACAAGGTGATTAAAGCCCTTTCCAACTCTACATTTTTTGTTCTGCATTCCCTTCCACTATACCAGTGATGGGCAAACTTTTTAAAGAGGGGGCCAAAGGAAAGGAAATGCTCTGTTTCTAAGGCAACTCTTTCAAAGTTTCATTGTATTTGTAGGATTAGGAATAAAGTGGTACTTTGGGCTGTAGTTTGCCCATCACTGCATTACTGCATCCCAATATTCCTTCAAACTCAGTCAATCTATGATTATGATTTGGGGCAATTCAGTTAATAATAAGTTTGCCTAAAAGGGGACAAAACCTTTGCTTGGGCTTCTGAGATGAGAAATTCCAATAAAAGGAGAACATTTCATGATGAGCTGGCTGAGCATGTCATTGCCTTTTGTCTCTGAGACACTACCCTAAATTTCTTTGTGTTTTTTTTAAACAATTTTGATTTTTTTCAATTACATGTAAACAAAAAATCTTAGCATTCTTTAAAATTTTTTTGAGTTCTATATTCTTTCCTCACTCCCTTCTCTCCTCCTTGAGAAGGTAAGCAAATTGATTTACAGAGTCTACATGTGCAAGCATACAAAATATTTCCATATTAGCCATGTTACCCAAAAAACTCCAAAACTAAACCTCTCCAAAACAAGAAGATAAAGAAAGTTTTAAAAAGTATGCTTCAATTGACATTCAGACTTCATCAGTTCTTTTCCTGGAGGTAGATAGCATACTAACTTCTGTATCATGTAGAGTCAACCCATTTATCATAGATCTCTCCTGTGTTTCACATATTGATGGGCACACAGTGTTCAGGAATCACTGTAGTTCTAATCAATGCTCAGAGGAGAGATATAGACATCAAGATCCTTCACCCTTCTTCTAGAGCAGTGGTTCCCAAACTTTTTTGGCCTACTACCCCCTTTCCAGAAAAAATATTACTTAGCCTCCTGGAAATTAATTTTTAAAAATTTTAATAGCAATTAATAGGAAAGATAAATGCACCGGTGGCCATGACCGCTCCCCTGGATCACTGCAGCACCCACCAGGGGGCGGTAGCGCCCACTTTGGGAATCACTGTTCTAGAGTCTGTAAAGCCTAAGTGTAGAGGCCCCAGGTCCAATTTACTTCCTAACATCCATAACTTGTAAATTCCATTTCCCATACAATTTGTTCTAAGGCAAATGTTCAGTTACTTGAAGAATCTCAAACATGAATTCTTTACACCATCTGTTTCAAACAGCTGCCTCAAACAGGGGTATGGTGAGAGACTTGAATTCTTGTTCTGATTTTACAACTTTATTGATGCCTAATAAGAATAATCACTGTTGAAAGCTATCCAACAGCTTCCGGGGTCTGGGAGGTGATGGTTTAGGTGAGAAAGAATGAAGTTGATACTGGGGGCTGCCGTTAGCTCATGGATGTTCCTCTGACCAGCAATGAACTTGAGATTTATTTTATAACACAAAGCACAATTAAGTTTCATAGCTGCACAGACATGCCAAGGTTACAGAATTACATCATGATTAGTATATGGTTTTACAAAGAATTTTTTATGAAGATCATGCCATATGAGATGATGTCCAAGGTCAGAAATGAACCTTTAATATTGTGTGGGGTAGAACGTACCTAGCTGAATATGAAGGGTGTCTGACTCTGCCTACTTTGACCTTGGCTGTCTAGAAATAGTTACAAGGCCAATCCAGCTTCTACTGATTTCTGCTCTTTTTGGCTTAGGAAAAATTAACTCCTCAACTGCTGGTTTGCTATATGGTACTTGGGCTTTTTATAAAACTTGAGGCTATCCTAAAAACTAAATTAATGTTTTCAAAAAGAGGAGCCATAGAGATGGGTCAAAAGTTTTTTGATAGGCCATCCATCCTGGGACCTGATTTTCAGGTCACAGAAACCAGTGTTGAGACTTTGCAAACTACGTTGGTCCTGATGGGGTCCAGAAATTATACTAACAGACTGTGTTTTTCTCTTGGATTCCAACAAATCACCTTCTCACCCCGGAAGAGTTTCCTGTCTTTTAAGATGAGAGAAAGGAAATGCTTTCAAAAATCTCTTCAATTCTGACAATTTTATACTCTAAGGCCCATTTCAACTTGCTTCTGCCACTGGCACCTTTGGGCCTCGGTTTCTCCTTTCGTAAATTTAGTTGAATTGGATTAGTCGATATTTGAGGCATCTTCCAGCTGAAATATCCTTTGTTTTAAGATCTTTTCCCTCTTCATATTCTATAAAACTTATTTCACAAGGCACTCATTCACATGTTTTTTTTTGAAAACCCAATGACAGGCTTAATCTTTTCAAAGCTCAAACCCACTGGGCACTATTATCTCTTGATCAAATAATTCTAGCTAACATTTTGTTCAGAGAAATATGTGTGAGAGACTGTTATAAGAGTAAAAATATAGTCTCTGTCTTCTACCCACTGCATATGATCATTACAGGGTGGTCTGTTTCATTCCTCATTGAGTTCAGGGCTAAGCTCAGAGTCCTTCTCTTTCTCCCTGTAATGAGTAATTCTAAAAGGCTTCAGCCTACCTGTTGATTTTTCCCTCAAACACCCTACCTTCCTGATTCATAATTACTCATTTCTCATGACCTACTCCTCTACCCCACCTCAGGTATACACTAGAGATGGTCACATTCTATTTTTTTGGTAAATATATTTTATTTTGCCAATTAATATGTAATAACAATTTTCCATTTAAGTTTTCTGAAGTTATATGTTCTAAACTCCCTCCTTTCTCCCTCCTTCCCCCCCAGAGCTGGTAAGTAATTCAGTCTGGTTTCTACATATAATGTCATGCAAAGCATATTTCTATATTGTTCACTTTTGTAAGAGTATAATATATAAAACCAAAACTCCAAAATAAAAACCCAAATAAACTAAATTGAAAAATTGTCTGCTTTGATTTACATTCTGAGTACAACAGTTCTTTCTCTGGAGGTGGATATCATTCTTTGTCCTAAGTCCCTCAGAATTGTCCTGAATCATTGTATTGCTGATATAAGTAGCTACGTCTTTCACAGTTTCCATAATATTGTTATTACTGTGTACAGTGTTCTCCTGATTCTGCCTATTATTTCACTCTGCTTCAGTTCATGTAGGTCTTTTCAGCCCTTTCTGAAAATCATTCTGTTCATCATTTCTTATAGTATAATAGTATTCCATTACTCTCATGTGCCACAATTTGTTTAGCCATTTCCCATTTGATGACATCCCTTCAATTTCCATTTCTTTGCCAAGGGGTCATATCCTTGATCTTTCCATCACCTACTATCATCATCTATTAATACTATTTCACAGCTACGATCATGAACTCTGAATTTCCTTTATTGGATCATAAGCTGTTGTCATTCTGCCTCTTCATCTACTCTGAAATTCCAAATCCTATTCTTCATCCTCATTATCACTTCCAAGCCCTCTACTCATTGTCTTTCCTGAACACCCCCCCCCATCAACTTTATGCTAACTATATTCTTCCTTGTCCCTCTCTTTCCCATCTTGACTACCTGTGGAACCATTTTACCATTACCCTCTTGTCTTCTCTCTGGAGTTGCTTGCCCCTTCGTTCTGTGGAAGATCTTGCCCTTCTTCATCGTCTTCTTGGATATTCCCCCCATTCAGAATCTTCACTCCTGTTCATTATTGCTGCTGGAACAAAGCTAGGGGAAATCATGTAATTATGCTGGTTGAGTCTTCCCATATCCAATCTGTTGCTAAGGCCTTTCAATTCTACCTTCACAATATCTCTCATATATTCCCCTTCTCTCCTCTGACACTGCCACAAACCTTGCATGGCCCTCGTTATCTCATGCCTAGACTATTGCAATAGTGTGCTGATTGCTCCCATTCCAATTCATCTTCTATTTAGCCATCAAAGTAATTTGAAAGCAAGTCTGACCATATCATCCCTCTCTACTCAGTAAACTCCAGTGGCTCCCTAACACCTCCAGGATCAGATATAAAAGTCTTCTGTTTGGTGATCAAATTTCTTTATTACCTGGCCCTTTTCTGCTTTTTCTATGTAGTTATCTCCATGTCCTCAGTGATCCTTTGACATTGGCCTCTTCACTATACTTCAAACATTGATGGAAGCCATTGAGAGAAACAGAGTCTCTAATAGATAATTTTATCTGAACCCCTCTCGATGGCTCTTCTTTATTGGAAACATATTAATTTAGTTTTGAAGACAGCCTTAAGTATTATAAAATACCTCTGAGTAAACCAGTAGTTAAGAAGTTAACAGTTGCTCTACAGAAATGCAGAAAATTAAGTTGAAACTGATTCTAGACAATCAAGGTCAAAATTAGACAAGACTTCATCTAGCAGGTGCTTCCCTCCGAGAAAAGTATCCCAGAATTAGCTTTCTGATAGTAAGGTGGCTAAAATTCAGCCTTGGACCTTGTTCTATTCCAGGCTATCTCTACCTTGAAGCAACTGAGGCTCCTTTGTATTTTAACATGACATAATTTGTAATTTCTGGGCAACTGTGAAGCTTCTTGGTGTTATTTGTGTGAAATGAGTCTTGAAATCTATATAAATAAACTCCATGCTGCAGGTTGGAAGGAGCCCCAACCATGAGCAGACAGAAAGCTGGTCTCCGGTTTAACTTCTTTCTCACCTAAACCGTCCTTATCAGATTCTTGGAGCAGTTGGATAGCTTTCAACAAAACATGACAATCCATCTCCAATTCTGAGTATTTCACTGGTTATCCCCCTATATTTGGAATGTTTTCCATCCTCACCTGTGCCTCCAAACTTCATAGCTTCCTTCAAGTCCCACCTTCTGCAAGTAGTCCTTCTCAGCTCTCCTTACTCTTGGTTCCTTCTCTCTGAGACCATCCCCAATTTATCTTGTATGTATTCTGTTTGTATTTAGTTTAGACTCTGAGTTCTTTGAGATAAGGAAACTTTTGGGGGACTTTCTTTGTATTCTTAGTGCTTAGTGCATTGCCTAGCATGTAGTAATACTTTTATACATTTTATGCATACACAAATACATTTAACAAATGTTAACTAATTAGAAATAATACAGGCATTCTTTTTCCTTTGTTTTTTTAATGTTTTTTGTCTTTTAGTTCATCATCTCTTGCATTTCCAATATATCTCTCTCAATCCTCTCACCAAGAGTCATTTCTTAAAACAGACTTAAAAATAAAATGGAGACAATCAAATAAAGAAATTAATATATCAACTGAGTCTAAGAATATTGAGCATATACCCTCCCCCATAGTCTTCTAGATCAGCAAAAAAAGAAGGGAGATGCATTCTCCCCTCTTCTGGTCCATGCATTCTTTCCATTTCCATTTTCATTATCATTTATATATATATTTTTGGTTCAGCTTCACTTTGCATTAGTTCATATAACTGTCCCAATGCTTCTATATTCTTCATTTTCTTAATTTCCCCAAGTTTATTGGCATCTATTCCTCTCCAATACATACACTTTTTTGCTGCTAAAAAAATACTGCTATGAGTATTTTTGCATTTCTGTCTTTGACCTCCATATGCTTTCACCCAGAGATCTCACTTCTAGATCTCTTTTCTAAAGAGTTAGTGAGAAAGATACCTTGGGAAGTTTTGAGGTTTGCCTTCTCTAAAAGTCCTCAAGTGAAAACTGGATAGTCACAAATAGAGATGTTGTAAAGGAGATTCCTGTATAATACTATAGAGTCTAGGAGGCCACTGGAGTCTTTTATTCTTCAGTTTTATATCATTTATAATAGTTGAAATTAGATTGTCAGAGATAGCTCAATTTGCATCTTTTGTTACTGACTGAATTTGGTCTAATAGAAACATCACTGATCTTAAGAGTCAGAAGGAACCTGGGTTCAAATCTAGGCTCCATTGTTTGCTAGCTGGGTATCTGGGTAAGTCACTTACACTCTCTAATCCTCAATTTCCTCATTTGCAAATCGGATTAAACATTTTTTTTAAAATATAGATTTTTATTTATATCTTTTTTTCATCAGCAGCGTTTCTCCTTATATCCCTGTCCTGTTTGCCCTCTAAGAGAGCCATCATTTACAACAAAGAACTTAAAAAATTAAAGGAAGAGAAAAAAGAGACAAAATATTCAGTAAAACTGAATAGTACAAAGGAAAAAATCTGATATGTGTAAAGTTCCACACCTGTGGACCACTGCTCCCTCACTTATGCAAAGAAGGCTATCTTTTCAAATCTCATCTTTGGAAACAAGCTTAGTCTTTATAATTTGGAGGCTAATAAATTTGGATTATGTAACCCAAAGGTTTGTTAATGAGAAAAGCACTTGTAAAACTTTTGTCATTTTAGTCTACTTATTAATGCCTAGAAATCTTATATATCTATATTATATGCATTCCCAGTCAAGGGGATGTTATTTACAGTGGAATGGCTACCTCAAATATAGCAACAGTTGAACATGGTATCCTGCTGAGATCCCAGAATAGCAGTGCCTTAAAAGGCAATAATATAGAGATCACAAGTGTGTGTGTGTGTGTGGGGAGGGGGGTGAGTGGAGAATTAGGGCACAGCTGTGGAGTTCTGTAGGCTAAAACATAGACTCAATATGTCATAGGAAATTAAATCTCTTTCATGACTTGAATGCATACAAAGCTGATTCCATACCTAAAGTTGGACCATTTGGTTCCACACATCTGTGTGAGTTTAGAAGAATGAGAAATTGTGCAATAAGTCCAGTTTTTGGCATTTATCATTCTTGTCCTGAGTGGAGCCCTCTGAAACTTAAACATCTCTAAGCAAAAGGGGATATTGGCGGCTAAACCTGCTTTGGAAACAAATGAGAGGATTAGATAAAGCAAATAGCTGATTTTCCTGGTCAGTAAAGATTAATCTTCTCATTTTGGGGCTCTACTCTTCTGTTTTCTAATACTCCATGTTCCTGATAATTTAAGGTTTAACTTCTCTTCATCTCCAAATTTTATGTCCCTTCCAACTGTGTTATTCTGATTTTTGTAATGTTAAAAATATAAAGAAAATGGAAAACTTTAAGCACCTAAACCATAGTGTCCTCTCAACATAACCCATAGATCTCCACTGAATTGCCTGGAGGCATTTAAAACATATGACTACTTTTAGGCTTCTCATATAAAGAATTCAAATCAGAAAGGAAACCTGATCAAAGGCCATGATTATAAGGAATTTGGTAGAACTCCTTTACTTATTATGTCAAATAATTTGTATAGTATTGGGATTAGTTGTTCTTCGAATGTTTGATAGAATTCACTTGTGAATTCATCTGGTCCTGGGGATTTTTTCTTAGGGAGGTCTTTGATGGTTTGTTCAATTTCTTTTTCTGATATGGGATTATTTGAGTGTTTTATTTCTTCTGCTGTTAATCTAGGCCAGTGATGGGCAAACTTCTTAAAGAAGGGGCCAAAGGAAAGGAAATGCTCATTTGCCAGTCTGTTTCTAAGGCAACTCTTTCGAAGTTTCATTTTATTGTATCCTACCCATTGTATTCGTCAGATTAGGAATAATGTCATGGGGCCAGATAGAACATTTCAGGGGGCCCACAGGCCATAGTTTGCCCATCACAGATCTAGGCAATTTATATTTTTGTAAATATTCATCCATATAACCTAGATTGCTATATTTATTGCCATATAATTGGGCAAAATATTTTTAATGATTGCCTTAATTTCCTCTTCATTAGAGGTAAGGTCTCCCTTTTCTTCTTCGATACTGATAATTTAATTTTATTCTTTCCTTTTTTTTTTTTATTAGATTGACCATGTCAATTTTATTTGTTTTTTCAAAGTACCAGCTTCTGGTCTTATTTATTAATTCAATAGTTCTTTTACTTTAGATTTTATTAATTTCTTCTTTAATTTTTATGATCTCTAATTTAGTTTTCATCTGGGGATTTTTAATTTGTTCACTTTCTAGTTTTTTGATTTGCATGCCCAATTCATTGATCTTTGCCCTCCCTAATTTGTTATTATATGCACCTAAAAGATATAAAATTCCCCCTCACTACTGCTTTGGCTGCATCCCACAGATTTTGGTAGGATGTCTCATCATTGCCATTCTCTTCTATGAAATTGTTAATTGTTTCTATGATTTGTTCTTTAAACTGATTTTGGAGAATCATATTATTTAGTTTCCAATTAATTTTTTATTTACCTATCTATGTACCCTTACTAATTATTATTTTTATTGCATTATGATCTGAAAAGGTTGCATTTATTATTTCTGCTCTTTTGCATTTGTTTGCCATGTTTATATGCCTTAGTACACAATCTTTGTGAATGTACCATGTGCTGCTGAAAAGAAGGTATATTCCTTTTTGTCCCTATTTATTTTTCTCCACATATCTATTAACACTAATTTTTCTACAATTTCATTCACCTCTCTTACCTCTTTCTTATTTATTTTTTGGTTTTATTTATCTAGATCTGATAGGGGAAGGTTCAGGTCTTCTACTAGTATAGTCTTACTATCTATTTTCTCCTTGAGCTCTGCCATTTTCTCCTTTAGAAATTTAGATGCTATACCATTTGGTGCATACATGTTGAGTACTGCTATTTCTTCAGTGTCTATACTACCTTTTATCAGGATGTAATTACCTTTCCTATCTCTTTTAACCAGAACTATTTTTACTTTGGCTTTGTCAGATATCATGATTGCAACTCCTGCCTCCTTTTTCCCAGTTGAAGTCCAATAGATTTTGCTACAGCCTTTTATTTTTACTCTATGTATGTCTACCTGCCTCGTGTATGTTTCTTGTAGACAACATATGGTAGGATTTTGGTTTCTAATCCACTCTGCTATTTGCTTCCGTTTTATGGGTGAGTTCATCCCATTTATATTCAGAGTTATAATTATCAACTGTGTATTCCCAGACATTTTGATTCCCTCTCCTTGTCCTGCCCTTTCTTCTTTCACTATTTTCTTATATACCAGTGTTTTATTTTTAATCAGTTCTCTTGGTCCCCTTCCTTATTGTAATTCCCTTTCTCCCCTCCCACTTCTTATTCCCCTCTTATTATTCTTTAGGGTCTTTTTAAGGTACTCTCCCCACTCTCTCTCTCCTTAGTATTGCTTCCCTCCCCACCAGTCTGTTTGTTACCCTTCTACTTCTCTAAAAGGGCGGGAATCAATTCTCTGCTCCAATGGATCTGATTGTTCTTCCCTCTTTAAGTTAATTTCAATGCACTTAAGAATTAAATATTGTAATATCATTTCTGCTATGCAAAATGGAGAGCAGGATGATTGACACTCAGCAGATTAGAATTTGGAACCACCAAGCTTGCCATGAACCAGCAAGGGACAGACAGTTGAGGGTAGACTATATAAAGATGAATTTTGAATAAGAAGCTCTCATTTTGGGGAAGGGGATTTCTGGTGTGAGGTTGGTTGGGATCTTGGGTAGGCCAAATCAATCCAGGATACCTGCATTCAATTCTATTTACTATCACATCCTCAACTGCTGTGGGAAGCTGTACTATATATCCTAGTCAATTTGTCATCAAGGAAGAAGCAACATCAATTCCATAAAACAATTTGGTTCAGGACAAGCAGCCTGGCCTGGCCAAGTTGCAACTGAGGGGACAAATCTCAGACCTGACTACCTTAAATTGATAAACACCTGATCATCAATAGTGTTAGCCAAGCTTTCCTTACACCTCTTTCCTTCAGCCCTGTTTCCCTTCCCTAAGTTATTGTTATTAAAATTTAAACTTACTTAGGTAGATGTCATCATTGCCCTAAGGATCATTAGTCTTAACCTTGGGTCCCTGAGGGAAGAAGGATTGCTCAAACTAAAGCTAAGCTGCGGTCACTAGCGTTATCCATCAGCTTTGAAGCCAGGATAAGCAATCAAAGAAGCTGTGTGAGCTTACCCACAGCCTCTTATTTGATCACTTATTCCTGGGACACTGTTATGTTGAAGCTGGGTGTTTAGTTACAAATATTCCTGTGGGGTCTTGGTATTCACTACCACTATCTAGTGTTCATCTAGGGATTCCCACTCTCACCCAGCTTCAGGTCCTCATATCATCAGAGGACCTTGGGCCATCTTATTACCAGTATTATAGTCCCATATCAGTAACATAACAGTATTTTCTCTCTCCAACCTCTTTACCCTTCCAGTGTATTAGTTTTCTCCCCTGTTCCCCCATGTGCTTCTTTATGGAACATAAATTCACTCCATTTTGTCTCTTTTCCCATTTCTCTTAATATAATCTTCTTTTTTTACCTCTAGTTTTATATATATTTATAAATACGTATATATAACTTGACATTTCATCCTATACAGTTTGTCACTGTTACTTCTAAATATACTTCTTCTAGCTACCCTGATGATGATAACAATTTTTAAGAGTTACTAATATCATCTTTTCTTATAGTGATATAAATCATTTGAACTTATTGGGTCCCTTAAAGAAAAGGTTATGGGGTTTTTTTTGGTTTTTTTTTTCTCCTCTCTTAATTACCTTTTGGTGATTCTATTAAGTTCTGTGTTTGAGTAGCAAATTCTCTGTTTAAGTCCGTTTTTTTTCTTCATGAATGCTTGGAAGTCTTCAATTTTGTTAAATGGCCATAATTTTTCCTGCAAAAATATAGTCAGTTTTGCTGGATAATTGATTCTTGGTTGAAGAACTAGTTCCCTTGCTTTTCAGAATATTATATTCCATGTCTTTTGGTCCTTTGGCCAGTTCCTGTGTTATCCTAACTGTGGTTTCCTGGTATCTGAATGACTTCTTCCTAGCAGCTTGTAATATTTTTTCCTTGGTCTGGTAATTTTTGAATTTGGCTATAATAATTCTGGGATTATGGATTGTGTCAGTTGTGGATTGAATGTAGGAGGTGATCTGTGGATTCTTTCAATTTTCACATTTCCCTCTTGTTTGAGAATGTCAGGGCAGTTTTCTTGGATCATTTTCAGTAGGATGATGTCTAGGCTTTTTTTTTTGTCATGATGTTCTGGTAGACCAATAATTCTTAAATTGTCTCTCTGAGTTCTCTTTTCTAGATCTGAGGTTCTGCCAATGAGGTGTTTCATATTTCCTCATATTTTTCATTCTTTTGATTTTGTTTTATATATTCTTGCTGCCTTGTAAAGTCATTTTATTTTAGTTGCTGAATTCTAATTTTTAAAAACTGAATTTTATCCCTGGATTTTTGATCATCCTCCTTCTGGTCTGATTTTCTTTGTAAATCATCTTTTACCTTCTTTTCTTCATTTTCGAGCTAGTCAGTTTTGGCTTTCAAGACACTATTTTCTTATTTTAGTGTATGTATTTCCTTTTTCCAATTGTCTTCAGCCTCCCTTGATTGTTTTTTTGAGTTCTTGTGTTAATTGAATTTTAAGTTCTTGAGTTAATTGAATTTTGAGATCTTCCAAAGCCTGTGTCCAATTGGCTGGAGTTTATTTGGTTTTTCTTGGTGTTCCTTGATCTTCTATTCCATTTGTTTTTTGTTAGTTTCTGGAAAGAAGCTGTCAATTATAATTTCTTATTTCTTTTTCTGTTGTTTACTCATATTTTTTTCCTTCTTTCCCTCCTGAACTTTCTCTGCTCTGCTGGTTGATTAGGTTAAGCAGATGGTTGTAATGAACTTTGACGGAAGGTCTTCCCCAGCTGGCAATAGAATTTTGTAGCTACTTTCTCTGCAGTCTATGGGGGAGGGGTGTTGGAGTTTCTCTGCCCTCTGAAGACTTCTTATCTGTCTTATTGGTGGGATTAAGCCAGGGTGGGTTGATCTGTAGAGCTTGATGTGCCCTGAAGCTAAAACCTGGAGAGAAGTGGAAGCTGAGGGGGGGGGAGGAAGGGAGGTGGAGCATTTTTGTTGTGTCTAGATTGTCTCTCTGCATTTTCCTCTAGCCCCCTCTCTTTGTCTGTGTTTAATGCCCTGAGCCTGGTGCCAGTAAGGCCCTCTCTCCCTACTAGTGTTTTTGCCTGTCCAGAGATTCTAGGAGCCACTGGAGACTTTGCACAGCATGTGGTGCAGGGGTCCTAGGATCCCCCTTCTTCCTTACCCTCAAACCTAACAGTTGAAGAATTCAGACCTTTTTCTTGGCAATACCTCTTGAGATGTCCAGCAGTAGGATCTGCTAGATTTGGTTTTCTTTCCCCTCAAAGCACTTTGTTTTATATCTCGGTGTAGAAGGGTATGGAGGTCTGAAGTTTTGCTCCTTCTAAACCGCCATCTTCCCCAAATCTCTTTAATATAACTTTAAAATGATCCACCGATAATTTTTGCAAATTCAATTAAATGAATATTTATTAAGTATCTATTATACACAAGGCATCATACCAGGTACTGTGAGTGTAAGGGAAAAAATTGAGTGTCTCTGCCCTCAAAGAATTTCTCTTCTTTAAGAGAATTTAATAAGTAAATAAAAGGATTAGGAAGGAGAAGGAACTAATCAGTAAAGCTTTCTCATAGTTTACATTGGAGGTAAGCCTCAAAAGAAATTAAGAATTCTAAAAAGTAGAAATGAAGAGATTACATTCTAGGCTGTTTACATGGAGATGGGAGGTAGACTATTCAGGTCAGGTATTAAATAGAAGGTCTATTTGGCTAGAGTAGTTAGAACATGGAAGTATCATGTGTTGTAAGCCTGAAAAGGTAGGTTGGATTAATATTGTAAAAAGACTTAAAGTCCAGACTGTGGAGTTTGTATTGTGTCCTAAAGATCAAAGGGAGCTATAGAATCTTGTTGAGCAGGAAAGTCACAATCAGACTTTTTTTCCTTAGGAAGATTACTTTGATCACTGTTTAAGATGGATTGGTGGGGCAGCTGGGTAGCTCAGTGGAGTGAGAGTCAGGCCTAGAGATAGGAGGTCCTAGGTTCAAACCCGGCCTCAGCCACTTCCCAGCTGTGTGACCCTGGGCAAGTCACTTGACCCCCATTGCCCACCCTTACCAATCTTCTACCTATGAGACAATACACCGAAGTACAAAGGTTTAAAAAAGAAAAAAAGATGGATTGGTGACTCTAAGACAGAAAGTAAGAGGGGGTGTGTGTGTGTGTGTGTGTGTGTGTGTGTGTGTTATTTTGATCACTGTTTAAGATGGATTGGTGACTCTAAGACAGAAAGTAAGGGTGTGTGTATCCATATATAAAGATGGATTGGAATGAAGGTACCAGAATCAGGAAGACCAATTAGAAAGGTATTGCAATGGGAGACAATAAGGATCTGGCCTGGGTAGTGGCTATGAATGGAGAGAAGGAGAAAGAAGTGAAGGTAGAATTGGTAAGTGTTGCCAACCCTTTTGCATTTAGGTGAGTGGGGGTGTATGGAGAGAGAATAGGTTAGGATGGCTGGGGTCACAAACCTGGGTAATTGAAAGGATGGTGGGGTTCAATGAAATAAGTGGAAAGTTTGGGGGAGGGGAAAGTTTAAGAGAGAAGACTGAGTTCATTTTATGTGTGTTGAGTTTGAGTTACCAGTAAGACATCCAGGTGGGAGTGTCCAAGCAATTAGTTATGTAAGACTGTATTTCAGAAAAGAGATTAAATCAGATTATATAGATTTGGGAAATATATGCAGTCAACCCATAGAAGTGGATAAAAGCATCAGAGTGCAGAGTGTTAAGAAAGAAGATGACCCAGGACCAACCCTTGGAGGACATTTATGCTCATCCAACAAGGAGACAGAGGAATTTCTCAACAAGTTGAAGGGGAGACCCAAGAGAGAGCAGTGCCACAGTAGTCAAGGAAGGAGAGTATTTTTTAGCACAGGCTCACCTCTATGTCTGGAGTGTTCTCACACACCTTCATCTCTTAAAATCCTTCATTTCCTACAATTTTCAGCTCAGGTGACTCCTCCTTAAGGGCAGCCTTTCATGATTCCTAGTTATTAGTACTCTTCCTTCTTCATATGGTCATGTATATCACAAAATGACAAACTGAAGCTACAAAACTCCTCAGTGTGGCAGGAACCAGATTGAAATGTAATTTGGAAATGTTTAACAAAATAAATAAAAATACAATTAAACAGATGATTTGTGGGCTTCTAAATCAATTTGTAACTTACAGAGATCCATTTCTATTTGAGCTTAACACTCTAATGTATATACTTAACTGTCTTAATGTTATGTAAGATGGATGTGTGTTGGGGGTGGGCTAGTGTCTAAATAAATAGTGCTTGCTCATGAGTGGAAGAGGTAAATAAAATCTGAGATCCTATCTGGCCTACTCCATACCCAAGGCTAAAGGCCTTTTCTTTTTTGTGGGAAGTAGTAGAAGGACTTTGAGCACACCAGCAACAGCCTTTTTGGTGGAAAGGGTAAGCAGGATCCAGGCCCGCTGAGGCTAGATAATCTCTTCTCTTCCAATCTCCAAGAGAAGTATTAGGTTAGGATTATATTTGCACACTTCAAATAGAAGAGTCTCAGGGGTTCCATAGAGAAGCTGCTTCCCTGATCACAGAGTAGCCTTTAGCTTACACCTGCCAGCTCAGTCTTTTCCCACCAAATGCTGGAGTTCTAAACCTTTGTATCTAAGCAAAATAGTAAACAGAAGCTGGAGAAGTTATACAGATTAAAAGTAGCCAAATTAACACAATAAGAGTTCTGTAGTTGGGAAAGAGATCAAACCTCTCTGCTCAAACCAAGAGAAAGAGAATTATCTCAGCCCTGGAATGTCACTCTCAGCAATGAATACAGTTGCAAATTCTAGAGGTCAAGGGACAATAATTGGGGGTGGAAGGATCATCCCTTTACATCAGTGGCTCCCAAACTTTTTTGGCCTACCGCCCCCTTTCCAGAAAAAAATATTACTTAGCCCCCTGGAAATTAAATTTTTTTTTTTAATTTTAATAGCAATTAATAGGAAAGATAAATGCACCTGTGGTCATCGCTGCAGCACCCAGCAGGGGACGGTAGCGCCCACTTTGGGAATCACTGCTTTACATATATGAAGTTCTAAGCCACCATTCAACACATGGTGCCTGTCAACTACCTCCTACAAGATTCTCTGAAAAGGTCTTAACTGAAGTCTTTTCCACATCGTAGAATTTTTTCAGTGTTTCTGGTGATATTTTCCCCTCTGCCTAAACAGAAAAAAAGGCTGTCCTTTCCTTACCTTTCTTGGCAGGAGTGTGAGTTAATGTAAGACGGGGGATGTTTAGGGACTTTGGGGATGTGGTTGATAACAAGCAGATGAAGTATGGAGGGCTCCTCCTCCCTGTCAGCCTCATTCTTACATTAGTTATATCTCTCCCTTCACCAAATGTTAGTTTTTTTCTTCTTTTGTCTTTGTATCCTTAGCAGTTGATACAGTGCCTTATAAATAATAAGGGCTCTTAAATGCTTATTGCGTTAGACTTGAGGTGGTTTATAGCATCAAACACTGTAGAGATGAGGACATAGAAGAGAGCATTTGATTTACTAGTTATAAAATTAGTAGTATTTTTGGAGAAGGCAATTTCAGTTAAATGGTGGGGTGAGAAGGCAGCTTGAAAAGGTTAAAAAATGATTGGAAAGTGAGGAAGATTAAACTCATTTAACTGATTTTTTTCCATCGGATGATAGCTTGAGGGAGTGATGCCTACCCCAAGTGAAGTGAGTTTTGTTTTTCAGGGTTTTTTTTTTTGCATTTAAAATAAAGAAATTTGGACTTAATTTTAGGCTCCCAAGAAGGTGCTAGTAAGAGAATAAAAATGAGAATATGAAGGAACAATCCAAGGTGAAAACTTGTAGAGCAGACTAGAAGTGGTGGTAGGTATCAGTCCATAAGATGGCCTTTGTGTCAGTCAGAAAACCTCTAGTTTAGAGCATCTCTTCAAGATCTCTAAGGCTATCTGTTCCCCTTTTCCTGACCTCTCTAGCCCTTGTTGGAATCTGTCATGTGAAAATTTCCATTCCCGATGTGCCACAGTATGCCCCTACCATTGATATTAATGGGAAATCAGACAGATTCGCCTAAATGAGATACCCTATAAAGCCTATGCCCCTGGTATGTTCTGTTTTTTCCCTAGCTTATAACTTAAATTGTCCTAGTATGTAGATTGTAACAATATGCATCCAGAGTCCGAGACTCCTTGTGCCCTTAGAAGAAGCCTGGAAGCCTAGAAGGTGGGATCACCAGGCTGAATTGATAACCAAGATGTTTCACATTCAGATTTAACCTCTTGGAAGGGTCAGTGACACTCCCTCTGCCATTTCTATTTCTCTTATGGATGTGTTTTCAGAGATTAATATCTAGATATTCCACATAACCTATAGTACCTACTTTATGTGCCACAGAGTGTGCCAGCCCCACTACCTAGACATATCTCTGCCTGAATTCAAGGCCTACCAGCTCTTTTGGTCTTTCTCTTCTTTAGCAGCTGAGACCCAGTTGTATCCTTGCCTCTCTCTAGTGACTAAGAATGAGATAAATTACTTGACTATGAACATAATTTTCTTATCTTAGGTCTAGCCCATTTCCCCCCCCCCCCCAAATCCCCTTATAAATCTCAAGTTAGAGTTCAAGAAAGCCTACCTTTGTAAATACCTACTGTTTTTAGGATTATTGTCCTGTTGCCTCTTTTGTGAAGCAACTACAGTGGACAGGAGCTACCTTATAAGCCAGGAGAAAGGTTGTCTTATTCTGGTCTGTGCTGAAATGAGAAGCCACTGAAGATGACAAATTTAGATTTAGGCTTTAAGAAAATTTCTTGGGGGAAAAAAGAAAATTAATTAGTTAAAAAAAAGAAAATTACTTGGGCTGCAAATAAAATATGGTTTGGGAAGATAGTAGAGGTAGAGATTAAAGGTAGATTATTAGAGTAGTTTAGGTGTGCTGGACAATTAAGGCTAATTGCAGTAGAAATAGTGAAGAGAGGCCAGATGTGATATACTTGGAAACTAAAATCAATTTGATTGCTCAGTTGGTTGGATTTGACGAGAGAGGGAAGGAAAAGTCTTTTCTGGCTCTGTTTAAAGAATAGACAGGTCTTGGCATTTGGTCAGGAGAAGGGGAGGTCCACAGGAAACAAAACTGCTTCAAAATTGCCAACCTTGCTCTTGATGCAAGTCTTTGGCGGTAAGACTGCCAAGGCTGGATAGCTTTAAAGTCTTATCTTAGAGCCAAAACCAAAGTACAAGCAGTGCTTTGGGGAGATGAGTTCTCGAATTCCTTCTCCCTTTCAATGTCTGTATCTTAATAGCACTTTATCATTTCTATTTTTAGACAAAATTTACAGGATTCCCTAGTGTAATAAAGTTTTTTGGAAAGGGAGCGTTGAAGGAATGAAAGCTAGAAGTTACCTTTCCTTCTAAAGATATTTGGAGGGGGCAGCTGGGTAGCTCAGTGGAGTGAGAGTCAGGCCTAGAAACAGGAGGTCCTAGGTTCAAACCCGGCCTCAGCCACTTCCCAGCTGTGTGACCCTGGGCAAGTCACTTGACCCCCATTGCCCACCCTTACCAATCTTCCACCTATGAGACAATACACTAAAGTACAAGGGTTAAAAAAAAATCAATAAAGTTAAAAAAAAGATAAAAAACTAAAGATATTTGGAGATAATATTCATCTTGTGATTTTAAAAAGAAATAATAGCATGATGTTCATTCAGAACTCTTCAACAGCATGTCAGTGGAGGGGGTAGCAAATATTCTGGGAAAAGTTGTTTTGGTTTGATAAACTAAAGAAGTCAAAAGCTTGTAAACTATTTAGAAGTCAGGATGTATGTGTGTATACATACACACACACTTACTTTATCTTCAAGAAAACTTAGGGGGTAGCTGGGTGGCACAATGGATTGAGAGCCAGACCTAGAGATGGGAGGTCCTGGGTTCAAATTTGGCCTCAGACACTTCCTAACTGTGTGACCCTGGGTAAGCCAGAATTGGCATTGCCTACCCCTTACCACTCTTTTGCCTTAGAACCAATATACAGTATTGATTCTAAGAAAGAAGGTATGGGGAAAGAAAGGAAGGAAGGAAGAAAGAGAACTTACAAGTTGTAGACATGAACGGCCATCCAACAACAGTAGCAGAAATGAAACTTTATGTCCATCTTGACC
This sequence comes from Gracilinanus agilis, assembly GCF_016433145.1. Lineage (NCBI taxonomy): Eukaryota > Metazoa > Chordata > Mammalia > Didelphimorphia > Didelphidae > Gracilinanus > Gracilinanus agilis. The sequence continues at coordinate 318,640,497 of NC_058131.1, forward strand.
AGAAATAAGGTCATAGCAAAGATTAATCAGAACTTAGGTAAAAATGAACTCTAAACTAATAGGAAAAAATGAAGATATGACATCTAGTCACAACAGATCCAACCCAATCAATCTGAGAGAGAGATTAACAGAAATTTAATATATGTGAAACTGTCACTAAAACAAGGAGGTAAAAAGAGTGCAGAAATCACCATAACCTGGAAATAATTGTTTTCCTTGTCAAGCAGAGAAACATGGCATTGAAGGGCAACATTTAGATTATAAATTATTTTCTAAATCTTTTAGAAGTGGGTGATTGAAACTTATGAGCAGCATTGCCTTATAAAAAATTAAAGAGTAATAAAAGTATGGTGCAAGCTTAATATGAGACCCTTTTAAGACTATTTAAAGATAAAACTGGAAGAACAGACAAAAAATGGAATAAATCAGCATTTTTTTGACAAACTGTTTTCATTACACTGTTAATGGAGTCACCACATTTGAACCCTTCTAGCACAGATAGATCCCGATGTGCTTCATGAGGAAGTAGAAATGGAACCAGATCAGATAAATATAGGAAGAACAGATAGACCAAAAAATAGGGGCATGGAAGAAGTTTATTCTAGAGATAGCACAATACTTGAGAGTACTGAAGGTATCAATTCTCAAGGTATCTGAAAATATTCCAGTAAAGGTTCTATAGGTAGTGAGCACCATTCCTGAGTCTAAATCCAGTGATTCTTTATAGATGGCAAGGTCTTCCAGATGCTCACGCTACATTTGATGATTGTGTCACACTTGAGGGCATTAAAAAAAATTCCTTAATGAATTCCATTATAATCCAAGAGGCTGGTTAACAGTCCAAAGTAGGAAAACCAAGTGGATGCCTATTGTCCAGATAATGAGATATAGTTGAATAAACAGCCTGTTAAGTAGACCATCAGCATATATATTTTTGCACAGATGATGGCAAGTAGTACAAGTTGGAGTTATTATAACAGCCATAATTTCTTATCTTCCTCTTTCTAGTTGAATGTTGACTTCTGTCCTGAAAAACCTGTCATTTGACTATGAGGTCTGCCAGTGAGGCTTTTCCATCCAAAATTAATAGTTTCCAAATAGAATAGGAGGGTGAGAACAGACTGAATTTAATTTTGGAGTTGTACATTCAGTGATTCCAAATGATTCTCTATATAACTATAAGTATTAGAATATCACAATCTAAAGAATAAAAATGGAAAGTGACTGAGATGGCAATGGAGAGACATGCATTGTATAAATATACTACATCCCATTACCAAAAATGACATGTAAAAAAAGTCAAGTAAAAGAATATTCAGAAAATAAAGGGATTACAATCCTGGTGCTTCATTGACATCCAAATGATGTTTAAAGATATGGAATAAGGTCTGCAGTGTGTTGATGGAATCCTTCATGAAAGTTCTGTGGAAAGAGATGGATGATAATTACAAAGAAAGAGATAGTATAGAGGGATTATGATCTATATCTTGAAAGGGAGAATATTTATATCAAAGAGATCATGAAGCTATTGAAATATTGTTAGCTATTGTTTTATTACTAATTGTTCTACACTGTACTTGACGAGTATTGTAATACATTATTTGAAGAAGACATGTGTTCAAGTTTTTATCACTTTATGACCTTGGATGATCTTCAAGTAATATTTCCTATTGGTTAAATAAAAAACCTGTATCAGGAGAATAGTGTATACATTCAGTAACAGAAATATTGTATGATGATCTATTGTGAAGAACTAAACTATGATCAGCAAAACAAGGTTTGAAAACAACTCCCAGCGACTCTTGACAACCCCACTAACCACCTGCAAAGAAGGAACCTATGGAATCTGATCACAGGTCAAAACATGCCATCCTTCCCTTTGTTTCCTTCATGAGTTTTTTTAATCACATATGTAATATTTGTCTTCAGTCACAACATAGGGAATATGGATGAAATATAAAGCACGATTATAACCTATATCAGATTATTTACCTTTTTGGGGAGGGGAGAAAAGGAAAGGAGAGAGAGAATCTGTATTGCAATATGTTTTAAAAAATTCTCAAAAATTGTTTCTACATGTAGTTGAATTTAAAAAGTTCATTAAAAAAGTAGACTATATTTTTAAAAAACCAAACCTGTTATTTTCTAAGGGCATCATGGGGATGCTCAATACACCTACACAGATTTCCAGTCCTGTAACTGTTTTAGATAAGGTTCTTTGCCAGTTACTTTGGCCAAAAAATTCTATACCTCAAAAGGCAGCCTTTTAGGAATAAGCCTTTTCTATTCTTCAGCAAAAGCTTTCTAGTTTGGTGTGACCTAATAGAATTTGTGCTCCCCATGGCATAACCATTGAGAATTCAAGGTAACCTAGAGGAGGATTTCAGTGATGGTATAAACTATGTAATTATAGTGTAATTACTTTATGGATCCATAGTTTCATCCCTGTGGGTCCTCCTTCCCCCAGATAGAGCCCAGTTCCTCCATAAATTAATCTTCCCAAGTAATTGTAATCAAATCTGCTCACATGATGTCTGATTGTGTGCTAATAAAAGCAATTCAAGTTTATGTTCCACTTTAAGATATGTATATAGTGCCTTCCTCTCAACAACCCTGTGAGGAAGATACTATAATCTCCATTTTATACACGAGGAAACTGAGGTAATGAGAAGTTGAGATTGCCCGTGATATAACAGGATTTGCACCTAGGTCTTCTGATTCCAAAGTTTCATATTCTTTAAACACACTGTGCTGACCCTCCTTAAACTTAGTGAGGGTGTGTCCAAATGAGAGATACAGAATTCATTGCCAAGCCCCCTAACTTTATAACCCTTCTGGCATGGTTTGAGCTTTCCAGAGCCTTTTTCTCATTGGTAGAACCTTCAAGAAGCCAGGTCCTTCTTTCACACCATGAAGTGGAGGAGGAATTTGGTACAGAAACTAAATGCATCTAGGAATGCACTGACTCAGTTCTAACACATCTGAGAATAACTGGAGCAAGACAAATGAATGATGCCAGCACATTGAAAACTGTTCTTTCCATCAGCAGCAGTGAAGAGATGCGCTAATGTAATGCGACAGATCTGGAGCAACTTATGGGGACTGACCAGTGATGAGTTCCAATGTCACATCCTCCAATTATTTGTGAAGGAAACATTTTATGTGTTTTTGAAAAGCAAGTTGTCTTAAAAATAGTGTCCTTCAGGTTTGCCATTTAAGAATAGTCAATCCTCTAGATGTTGAAGGCAGCCTAGACTTGCCAATATTCTGGCCCTTGTTTTAAACTTATAAAATGAAGGAGTTGAACTAACAGTACTTTATATTGGAAAGAGCCCCAGATTTGAGTCAAAAGATCTGTTTTCAGATCCTGGCTCTGCCATTTACTAGTTGTGTGACCTTGTGCAAGTGAGTTCCCCTCCTCAGGCCTCAGTTTCCTTAATTTATCCAACCCTTCTCAATTTACAGGGGCAGATAGGTGGCACAGTGGATAGACCTAGAGGCAAAAAGACCTGAGTTCAAATTTGACTTCAGTCACTTACTAGCTAGGTGACCCTGAGCAAGTCACTTAACTGTTTGCCTTAATTTCTGTATCTGTAAAATGAGCTGGAGAAGGAAATGGCAAACTACTCTAGTATCTCTGCCAAGAAAATCCCTAATGGGGTCACAAAGAGTTGGACACAACAACAAAAAATCTATTTCAGGAATTCTAGTTAAGCTTCTAAACAAGCTGTTTTCTTTTGAGGCTTTGCTTGTAGGTGTTTTGGAGTCTGACTCTATTTCTGGTTTTGTATCTTGAGTATATCTGTCATTCTGATATCTTTGTGCCTGATCACAGTTTGGGTCTGAGCAACAAGCCTGTGGCATTGCTTCATTTAGGGTTCCAGTAGACTGCTGCTGAATTCAACCACTATTAGATATCTGAAAGTTCTGCTGTTTTAAAGCGACAGAACTGCAGTCTTCCCCCTTGGTCTGGAATTCCTGCCATAGTTATCTGTTGCCCAGACTGGGATTGAGATTGATACTGTGGTCCCAATCCTCACCCTAGATCACCAAACCCCAGTACAGGTCCAGTTTTCAGCCCACCCTGGATTTGTGACCCAGAAACCAGTAGTAAGGCAGTGTGACATCTCTTCTTCCTACAACCAACCTAAGGTTGAAGCCACCTCTTCCCTTTGCCCCATTAGTCTGGGATCTTTTCTTTCCCACAATCTTCATACCTGCTGCAGTTTTTGCTAGCTAAACCCCATCCTTTGTGCCCACAGACCTCTTTGTCTCACTATGCAGACCTAGGCTGTAAAAATGACTCGTGATTTTTTTTCTTAGATTTCTTGACTAGGACTCAATCTCCTTTGTTTCCTAAATGTCTTTGGAAGTGTTATGGGTGATAATTTGTTTGTTCTTTTCCTGCCACTCTGACATCTTGGCTCTGCTAATGTATTCTCCTAAAATTACCTTGTGCCTATTTTGTATAGACCTGTCTACGTACATGTTATCTTTCTACAACTAGATTGTAAACTTATGGACTGGGATAATTTCACTTTTGTTTTTGCATCCTTAGCACCTAGCACAGTGCTAGACTGATTGAGAATTCCAAGTTGCTTTCCAGGATGGTTGGACTAATAATCCACAACTTCACCAATAGGTTGTTGGCGTGACTGCTTTTATAAATGTTACCATAGTGGTGATGTTCTAACTTATCTCTTCTGTGCTCACCTTCATCAGTCTTGTTAAATTTTCCATGCTTTTCCTGTCATTTCCATTCTTTTAATCTCATCTTAACATAAATTGAATCTCAGCTAGTCTTGCAGCACCACAATTCACTGTTTGACTTTGGATAAATCATTTTCCCTTTTATACTTAGTTTCCTTCTCAGAAAAATAGAGAGCTGACTAGTTTCCAGCTCTTATCATTTTGTGATTTAGTTTCTCAAATCAGTTTATTTAGTTCATATTTTGGTTCATATTTAATTCATGTGGACTTCTATGTTTCTGGTTTTCTGGTGACTAACTTCTAAAAACTATCCTTCTGCAGCCAAAGATTCTTGGGCAGCCCAGATCCTGTGAATTCTCTTTTATCTTCTGCAGCTGTTACCTCACTTTCCTTTTTCTTGTCAGTTTGTTGTATACTGCCCTCTACTGTTAAGCAAGGATCTGGCTAAATAAAAGGTTCCTCTGGAGTTTAGTAGATATGACCTCTATCTAGCATGATCTTTTGTTTTGGTCCTGTGGTACTAACTAAGTCACTTAATATTTTTGAGCAAATTACTTCTTCTTTGGACTTTAGTATCCTCCTGTGTAAACTGAGGGGGGTAGGATGATTTCTAATGCCCCATTCAGCTCTAATGTTCCTTATTCTAAAGTCCTGTCCATCTCTTAATATTGTATGTTTACAGCTGGGCAAGAAACAGAGTTATTATTTTGTAAAGACCTTTTGGGATTCTGATTCTGTCAACCAATGTAATGACTTCATCTTAGCTTCATTGTCACATGCAAATTTGATGGTCCTGTCATTTGTGCCTGCATCCAAGTTAATGATAAATTGTATAGAATTCTGCCTCCCTTCCCTTTATGATCCAAAGATGTTTGGAGACAGATAGTGCTTGTTCTTGAAACAACAGATAGTCTAGCTTTCCCCACATTCCAGAGACATTGAAGAGGCATTGAAATATATAGAAAGAGCACTGGGTTTGAAGCCAAAATAACTGGGTTTGGCTGTTAGCTTTGTTACTTACTATGTATGCTGTGACACCTTGGTCAAAATACAACCTTCTGAACCTAAATTTTTTTTATCTATAAACTTAATTTCATGAATTTTTCCATGAGTTGCTCTACCCTTCATCATCTCCTGGTGACAGAATGTTTGGTGATGAACTATTCATTTTTTTCTTGATTACATTGAAATTTTTTTTAACTTTTAGAAAAATCTCAAGTTCCAAATCCCTCCATTTGCCTACTTCTCTTCCATCCACTGAGAAAGCAAGCAATATGATATCAATTATACATATGAGGTCACGCAAAGCATATTTTCTTTTTTTTATTATTAGACATTTATTAATATTCATTTTTAACCTGTTTACATACTTTATGCCCCTACTTTCCCCTTCACCCCCCGCTCTCCCCCCACCCATGGCCAACGCACATTTCCACTGGTTGTAACATGTGTCATTGTTTAGGGTCTATTTCCCATTCATGTCCGCCTCATCCCATGCATTCAAGCAATTGTTTATCTTATATGTTTCCTCTCCTGCAGTCCTTCCTCTGAATGTGGGTAGCATCTTTACCATAAATCCCTCAGAGCTGTCTTGTGTCATTGCAGTGCTGCTGGTACAGGAGCCCATTACATTTGATTTTACCATAGTATATCAGTCTCTGTGTACAATGTTCTTCTGGCTCTGCTCCTTTCGCTCTGCATCACTTCCTAGAGGTCTCTCCAATTTGCATGGAATTCCTCCAGTTTATTATTCCTTTTAGCACAATAGTATTCCATCACCCGCATATACCACAATTTGTTCAGCCATTCCCCAATTGAAGGACATCCCCTCATTTTCCAGTTTTTTGCCACTACAAAAAGCGCAGCTATAAATATTTTCGTACAAGTCTGTTTATCTATGATCTCTTTGGGGTACAAACCCAGCAATGGTATGGCTGGATCAAAGGGCAGGCAGTCTTTTATAGCCCTTTGGGCATAGTTCCAAATTGCCAGTATAAATATTAAAAATGATACAGGCTGGTATAAATATATATATATATTAGTATTTTAATTAAAGCCATGTTTATAGATAAAGTTATCAGACCACGCGCTTGTCAAAACTGCCGCCTCCATTACTGTCTCCAAGTCTGCTAGCCAAGTGCCTACTGGCAAAGAGGCCACTCCCTCCTAACCCAGGAGATTTAAGCTCTTCCCTGGGTCAAGACATAGGCCTTCCCAAGACCAAAACCCCGGAAACGGAAACCAGTTGGACCATATTGGATCACGGGAAATGTAGTTTTGATACATTTCCCATGTCCATAGAAATATATACACTTTTAGATGGCATTTCCCAAATTTAACTTTTACAATTCCCCGTGAGGTCCGGCAAAAAAAAAGGTTAGTTCTTTTTTCTTCGCTGGACCTGTAAAAATAACAACTTCTAAATTTTTCAGGAATTTGGGGATAAAAGAAATAGATGAACAAATGGTTAAAATTAGCCGCATTGACAAAAACCAATTTGGGGCTGTCCCCCACTGGCATAACAGTGTACAATTAAAACAATACATACAACTCAATTTCAACTCCCCATAGTTCAATCAACTGCACCCCAAAGTTCAAAGTTTGGTCTTCATGGTACAGTGAAGGCTTTTCAGACATCTTCATGTGTCCTCACCAAACAAGTTTGTCGTCTGGATTTTGGGGAGATGGCAAGATCCTTATTCTGAAATTATTCTCAAAAGAATTTAAACTTTACATTATAGATTACAAAACATACATATTCTTCTAAGATTTATACAATTTAATTCCCCGTGAAATTACTCCTAAAAGAGTTAAATATACATATATTTTACATTATCGAATTTTAAAAAACTTAACAGATATCCCCATGAGGTAAATCTTAAACACACCTTTTTTCTAAAAAAAAGGTACCTCAGGTCAGCTAAGGATGGCAAAATACAAAGAATAAAATTCAAGAAAAAGAAGAAAAATTAACTTGTGAAATGTAAAATGTGCAAAAATCTAGGGAAAATAAACTTAGACCTTTGAATGAAGGTCTAATTAAAGTGAATTCAGCAGTGTGCAATTACCCATTCAGGGCCAGGACTTAAGGAAAATGTCTCTCTCTGATCTGACTTTATCATCAGCTTTTTTAGGGAAGTGAGCCAAATAAATAACCAATCTTAGGTGCTTTCTAGGAATCTAAGTCAAGGGGACCCACGTCCTCTAAAGTTTTAGAAAAGACTGGGACTCCAGGACTCAAACCCCAATTTCCAAGCCCTAAAGAATTGGCATAGAACTGCTGCAATTTTGCAGATCTTAGTCAGTCAAGTCTCTGACCATGTGCTTTCTTTAGCACTATTAATGGCTTTTATATTCCCTTCTGGAATCAGAGAGGCATTTAATTCACAGTCCTATAGGCTCAGGTATTTGCTGTAGAATCAGAAAAAGGATAAATAATGATTATATATGTACTTCCAGTACAAGATGAGAAAAGGGGAAAATCAATTTCTCTCATTAAAAAATGTTTTTAGGTATATACTGTTCATTACTTTTAGGAAAGGAACTTCTATTGCTATACTTTTCAGTGTTTTCAATAGGAATGGATGCTGTATTTTGTCAAAGGCTTTTTCAGCATCTATTGAGATAATCATGTGATTTTTGTTTGTTAGGCTGTTGATATGGTCAATTATGTGGATGGTTTTCCTAATATTGAACCATCCTTGCATTCCTGGTATAAATCCCACCTGATCATGGTGGATGATCTTCTTAATTACTTGCTGGAGTCTCTTTGCTAGCATTCTATTTAAGATTTTTGCATCTATGCTCATTAGGGAGATTGGTCTATAGTTTTCTTTTTCTGTTTTTGGTCTACCTGGACTATTTTGGAATCAGTACCATATTTGTGTCATAAAAGGAATTTGGTAGGACTCCTTCTTTGCTTATCATATCAAATAATTTGTATAGTATTGGGATTAGTTGCTCTTTGAATGTCTGATAGAATTCACTTGTGAATCCATCAGGCCCTGGCGATTTTTTCTTAGGGAGTTCTTTAATGGCTTGTTCAATTTCTATTTCTGATATGGGATTATTTAGGTATTCTCTTTCTTCTGCTGTTAATCTAGACAATTTATATTTTTGTAAATATTCATCCATATCTCCTAAATTGTTATATTTGTTGCCATATAATTGGGCGAAATAGTTCTTAATGATTACCTTAATTTCCCCTTCATTATAGGTGAGGTCTCCCTTTTCATCTCTAATACTGTCAATTTGGTTTTCTTCTTTCCTTTTTCTTATTAGATTGACTAGTACTTTGTCTATTTTATCTGTTTTTTCAAAATACCAGCTTCTAGTCTTATTTATTAATTCAATAGTTCTTTTACTTTCGATTTTATTAATTTCTCCCTTAATTTTTAGTATTTCTAATTTAGTTTTCATCTGGGGTTTTTTTATTTGCTCACTTTCTAATTTTTTGAGTTGCATGCCCAATTCATTAATCTCTGCCCTCCTTAATTTGTTAATATATGCACTCAAGGATATAAATTTCCCCCTGAGTACTGCCTTGGCCGCATCCCACAGAGTTTGGTAGGATGTCTCATCATTGTCATTCTCTTCAATGAAATTGTTGATTGTTTCTATGATTTCTTCTTTGACAATTTGGTTTTGGAGAATCATATTGTTTAATTTCCAATTGGTTTTTGATTTGCCTGTCCAGGTGCCCTTACTGATTATTATTTTTATCGCATTATAATCTGAGAAGGTTACATTTGTTATATCTGCTCTTTTGCATTTGTTTGCAATGATTCTATGCCCTATTACATGGTCAATCTTGGTAAATGTACCATGTGCAGCTGAAAAGAAGGTGTATTCCTTTTTGTCCCTATTTATTTTTCTCCACATATCAATTAAATCTAATTTTTCTAGGACTTCATTCATCTCTCTTACCTCTTTCTTATTTATTTTTTGGTTTGATTTATCTAGATCTGAAAGAGGAATATTTAGATCTCCCACTATTATGGTTTTTCTATCTATTTCCTTCTTGAGCTCTGCCAGTTTCTCCTTTATGAATTTGGATGCTATACCACTTGGTGCATATATATTGAGCAGTGTTATTTCCTCATTGGTTATACTGCCTTTAATCAGGATGTAATGACCTTCCCTGTCTTTTTTAATCATATCTATTTTTACTTTGGCTTTGTCAGAGATCATGATAGCCACTCCTGCCTTCTTTTTCTCATTTGATGCCCAAAAGATTTTGCTCATACCCTTAACCTTGAACTTCTGTGTGTCTACCCGCCTCATATATGTTTCTTGTTAGACAACCTATGGAAGAATTTTGGTTTCTGATCCACTCTGCTATTTGCTTCCGTTTTATGAGCGACTTCATCCTGTTCACATTCAGAGTTACAATTGTTAGTTGTGTATTCACTGACATTTTTGTATCCTCCCCTAGACCCACTCCTTCTTATTACACTATTTTCTTTTACCCCAGTGGTTTGCTTTGAGCCAGTATCCCTTATCCCCTCCCTTGATTGACTTCCCTTTCTGCCCCCTCCGTTGTTGTTCCCTTCTTTTTGTTTTTTAAAGATCAAATGAATTACCTCCCCCTTCTTCTCCCCTCCCTTTTTTGGTCTCCCCACTCCCCTGCTCCCTTTGATTTATCCCTTCTGACTTTCTCAGTAGGGTTAGATAGAGTTTTTTATCCTGATGGATAATAAAGCTACTCTTCCTTCTCCGGGTTGATTACACTGAGAGTAAGGTTTGATTATGCTCTCTTCCTCTCCTTCTTATGGTATTATTTATCCCCTCCCCTTCCCATGCCCTCTTTGTGTGTAATAGATTATCTTATTTTTCTTATTTACTCGGATTTTTCTTGGTGTCCCCTACTATTCCCCCCCCTTCTTTCCCACTCCCCATGTCTTCTTAGACCATTTAGTATCCTGTCCTCTCCCTATGAATTATTCTTCTGGTTGCTATAATAGTGAATATTATAATAGTGTATAGAGTTCACTACAGAGAATTATACATAGCATTTCTCCACCTAGTAATACAGATAATTAGATCTTATTTATGCCTTTAAAGAGTCAAGCTTAAAAGACTATGAGTTTTCTTTCTTTTCCCTCTGTTTCTTATTTACCTTTTCATCTTTCTCTTGATATTTGTGGTTGAGTGTCAAACTTTCCATTTAGTCCCGGTCTCTTTTGTGCAAAAACTTGGAATTCTTCAATGTTGTTGAATGCCCATACTTTCACCCTGAACGTGTATGGTTAGTTTCGCTGGGTAGTTGATTCGTGGCTGAAGGCCCAGCTCTCTTGCCTTTCTGAATATTGTATTCCAAGCCTTGCGGTCTTTTAGCGTTGAGGCTGCCAGATCCTGTGTGATCCTTATTGGTGCTCCTTGATATTTGAATTGTCTCTTTCTGGCTTCTTGTAAGATTTTTTCTTTAACTTGAAAGCTCTTCAATTTCGCTATTATATTTCTGGGTGTTGTCTTTTCTGGGTCCAGTGTAGAGGGTGATCTGTGGATCCTTTCAATGTCTATATTGCCCTCTTGTTGTAGAACTTCAGGGCAATTTTGCTGAATAATTTCTTTAAGTATGGAGTCCAAGTTTCTATTAATTTTTGCCTTTTCTGGAAGACCAATGATTCTCAAGTTGTCTCTTCTAGACTGGTTTTCTTGGTCTGTCACTCTCTCCTTGAGATATTTCATGTTTCCTTCTATTTTATCAGTCTTTTGACTTTGTTTTATTTGTTCTTGTTGTCTTGAGAGATCATTGGTTTCTAAATGTTTGATTCTAGCCTTTAAGGACTGGTTTTCGGCTTTAATGTTTTGGTTTTAGGCTATAATTTTTTGGTTTTCCTTTTCAATCTGGTCATTTTTGGTCTTCACTTGACTTGTCTCACTTTCCAATTGCGAAATTCTGCCTTTTAAACTGTTATTTTCTTGCCAGATTTCTTCCATCTTCCTCAGCATTTCATTTTTAAACTCTTCCATAGCTTGTGACCAGCTTTCATTTTTTGGGGGAGGTTTGGATATTTGTTTTCCCTCCTCTGTTGTCTGGATTTTCTCTGTGTAGAAGTTATCCAGTGTTCCAGAGTTTCTCTTGATAGTCTTTTTCTTCTGGACTTCCTTATTGCTGGCCATTGTTAGCCCCGCCCCTTTTCAGCTTTGTCTTTGCACTCAGGGTCTGCCTGGGCCTTGCAAGCTCCGGGGGGCTCCTTGTCCTCGGGGTCAGGCCTCCTGGTAGTTCCTGGTCTGCCCCTCTGCTGGAGGTTCCTTCAGCAGTCTTTGGGGCTGCTTCCACAGCTGAGCTAGGGGTCCTCACTGGAGGTCCAAGCCTGGGCTGGAGATAGTTATTCAAGCCTAGGGCACTGCCTTCACCCATGCAGAAGGCTGGAGATCTTTATTTGCAACTGAGGCAATGCCTTCAGCACTTGGGAAAGGCCGTGTTTTAGAGGCCTTTGTCCAGGCCTCAGGCGGTGCCTTCACCCACTTGGAAGCTGGGGGGGGGGGGAGTCCGTGTGTGCCCCCAGCTACTTGGGGTCCCTCATCTTGCTGCACACAGGTACAAGCCCTGGGGCTGCCAGTGATTATTTGGTTGCCCCAGTCCTGTTTTCACACTTGTGCGTTGTGCGAGGTGTGGCGGGTGGGGGGTGGGGGAGGGGCTTCTTCCTCTCGTGTTTTAGTCAGAGCTGTTTCACCCCCTCACAGTGTGGAAATGCCCCGATTCTGGGTACCTTCAATGCTGCACCCTGTTGTGGGGTTCCTTCATTCCTCAGGACTCGTTTTTTATTTTCCCCTTGAGGAGTCTTGTATGCTTCGGTCAGGAGAGATCGAGCAGCTGCTCCTTACTCTGCCGCCATCTTAACCGGAAGTCTCCAAAGCATATTTTCATATGAGCTATCTTATAAAAAATAAAAGCAAGAAAAGTAAAATGAAAAAAGTTTGCTTCAGTCTGTACTCAGAGTTCATTAGTTCTGTCTCTGGAAGTGGATAGCATTTTTCATTCTGTGAGACACTCATCATTAACACAATCATCATTGATCCTTAAATGAAGAACAGAGTTTGCAAGCAGGCCTATCCTTAAAACCTTTCCATCTTAGTATCCAGCATGCAGAGCCTGGTCTTCTCTTGATATAGCCTATGAGAATACATTGCCACTCCCATATTACAGGGAGACACTGGAAGATTTTAGTGGAAAAGTGGGGATATGCACAATACTATACAATTATCTAATGGCCACATTTAGGAAGGATGTTAGTCAGACTGGAAGTATATTTGGAGAAGACATGAAATCATGCCAAATAAGGATTAGTTGATGGGATTAGGGATATTTAGCTTGGAGGAGAAGAAGAAGAAAAAAAATTGGGGAATTTCATGATAGCTGTCTTTACTTATCTCAAAAATTGTGGTATAGAATAGAGGAAGTAGAGACTCTTGACCCAGAGGGAAAGGTTTGCAACAATAGGATGAAAGCAGATTTTTTGCCTGAGCAGAACAAGATTCTTAATAGTTTGGTCCACAGGTAAAATAGACTCTTTCCCTATAGGTAGTTCCCCATCATTTGAGTGCTCAACTATAGGTTAGGAACTACTCAAGGTTATTAAGGACTTTCATGTCTTAGACATAGTTCTGACTACATTAAATAAAATCAAGTTAGATTTCAGGAATGATTTATCTACAAGGGTGATCAATACCTTTTTTAAAAAGGAGATATTACATTTCAAAGAGCATTTTTTTGTTACTGATTTTAATTTTTTTTTCAATGAACAAAAATCTGCTTCTTCTCTTTCCTTTTCCATCCTTTCCTCTTTGTTGAGGGTCAAAAAAGAAAAAGAAAACTCTTGTAATAAAAATGGTTTCCAAGCAAAACAAATACTCCTCTTGGCCAAATCCAAAAAGTAGATGGCTGATTCTGGACTTTGAATCTATCACTGTCAGGAGGTAGGTGAGTAGCGTGTTTCGTCATAGGATGATGAAACCTCTGAAATCATGACTGGTCATTCCATTGACCAAAGTTCTTGAATCCTTCAAAAATTTTTGTCTTTATAATGTTGTTGTAACTACTATAAATATTATTGTATATTTGAGTCCTTTTCCTCTTTCTTTGATCTCTTTGGGTATTGCTGCATAAAGGGGTGTAGATATTTTAGTCACTTTGAGGGCTAATTTCAGGTTGCTTTCCAGGGTAGCTGGACCATTTCTTTTTTTTTCTTCTTTTTTTCCTTTAGAATATTTTTCTATGGTTACATGATTCATGATTCCCCCTCCCCTCCCCACTCCCTGAGCTGACAAGCAGTTTCACTGGGTTATACATGTATCATTGTTCAAAACTTATTCCCATGTTATTCATATTTGCAGTAGAGTGAACTTTTAACATCAAACCCTAATCACCTCCATATTGGATTACATGATCGATCATATGTTTTTCTTCTGCGTTTCTGTTCCCACAGTTCTTTCTCATAAGTTCCTCTGAATTGTCCTAGCTTGTTATATAGCCAGACCATTTCACAGCTTCACTAAAAGTGAATTAATCTGTCTCTTTTCTAACTGCCCCTCCAGCATTCATCATTTTCCTTTTAATGGAGTAGAAGGTAACTTTGCCAATTTGATGGTTCCGAGATAGAACTTGAGTGTTGTTCTTTTAATTTGCATTTCACTAATTGCTGATTAGAAGTTTTTTGTATAAGGTTGTTGATAGCTTGGATTTCTTTGAAAATTGCTTCTTCCTATCCTTTGATCATTTATTAATTGAGGAATGGCATTTATTCTTTTAAATTTGAATAAGTTTGAATTTCTTAGAGGTGAAACTTTTATAAGAGAAACTAAGAGCATATGTTTTCCTAGTTACCTATTTCCCTTCTAATTTTAGTTGTATTGGTTTGGTTTGGGCAAAAACTTTAATTTCATCTAATCAAAACTGTCCATTTCATCTTTCAGAGCATGTAATTTTAAAACATTATTAGAGCCCAAAGAGACCTCAATGCATAAAAAATTTGAACACAACATAGAATGAGAGTGATTTGCGCAAGAAAATAGTCCATTAACCTCTCATTTTTAATAGTGAATTAATAGCAAAGTTTTCCTGTGACCTGAATAGGCCAGTTAAGACCCTATTATTAACCTGTAATGCCTAAACTTGAAAACCAGATTGCATTGTTTGTATCTGTAAGAGGTAAAATAAGCAGCCACAAGTTTGCTCTGGCATTAGCTGGAACTGCAAACAAATCAGGTTTGGATTCTTTCTAGAAGGTAGATGACAATTACTAGAAGTCAAAGATTGAGTTTTCTCAAAGTTAAACCTTTTCTGTAATCAGTGGACATTGTCCCAGAAGACCTATGTTCAAATCCTGGTTCTGTCACTTCCTAGCTATTTGATGTCAGTTTCTACCTCTATGCTCGGTTTTAACATTTCTGGGCATTCTTATACTTAAAGTATCTTTTTCACAAGATTTTAAAGAAATTGCTTTGTAGATCTTAAAGTACGTTATAAATGGAAGTTTTTAAAAATTCATTTTTATTATCATGCAAAACACACTTCCACACTGGTCATTATTGTAAGAGCAAAGTCATATATAGCCAAAACCCCAAAATAAAACCATAATTACACTGATGTGAAAGACAACTCCAATAGTTCCTTCTCTGGAGGTGGGTAGCATTCCACATCATAAGTCTTTCAGGCTTGTCCAAGATCACTGTATTGCTGAGAGTAGCCACATTTTCACAGATGATCATTGTCCAGTATTGCTGTTTTGTGTACAATGTTCTCCCAGTTCTGTTTTAAATGGAAGTTTTTAACATTTGAAATCCAGTGGTATATTGCATATTTTCAATTCAACAAGAATTTATTAAGCTCCTAAGTATGCAAAGTGGTTGACACCATTCCTACCCTCAGAAGAATTTTTTAGGTTGGATACAACATGTATACCAGAAGGAATGTGATAAGGGCAAAAGAGAGGCCCATACAAAGTACTATAATAAAGATGAAGGAGAGATCACATCTAGCTTTGGGTAAAGGGAAGAGAAGAGAAGGGTGAGGATTAGGGCAAGGCTTCATGGAAAAAACACAAACTAGATTTTGAAAGTAAAGAAGAATTTTTAGTAGAAAAAGATAAAGAGGAGTGTGTTCTAAGCTTAGAAGGTGACCTGAGCCAATTCATAAAGAAAGGAGAGAGTAGGATAAGATTACAGAACCTTTTGTAGATCTGGAAAGTATACTTTACATTAAAGAACCAGATTATAGGCCATGAGAGGCAGGTCAAGAGTTCAGAAAGGGGATTTGGCTTTTCTTTTAAGAGCAGGCTTATGGTCCTTTTTTCTTAACATTGTCCCTTTTCACTTCACATTTTAGGATCATAGAATTTAGGACTGGAAGAGATTTTAGAAGTCATCAGAGGAGACTTGTAGAACTACAGACAGTGCTGGCTTTATGTAAACTCACATTGTGCTAATTCTACTTTACGTAAAGAATTCTGAAAAAATCTGCATTCCAAAAAAAAAAAAAAAAACTCTTTATGTTTACTGAACTGTGCTCTTTCTCTTTCCACTCCTGTTGTTGGCTCCACAGCCTCCCATCTACCAGAAAAAAATCCCTCCAAGGGAATGGAGAGGAGTTGGGGTTGGCTTGAGACTTCCAAGGAGAGTAGAACTTTGATGTGCTGGGCCTATCTACTTCTCTGTGGTCTATCTTCTCTCAATCTGCAGTATGCCCCCCCCCCTTTTCTCTATTCCTGGCCCCAACATATGCTTGCATCATGTGCCAGCCCCCTCCTTCCATGGGTTTGGCCCACTTTTTTCCTCCCTCCCATCTCCATGTCTATGGACAAATTCACTTTATATAGAAGTTTGTGGAAATGGGACTTTGTAATAGAGGACTGCCTAAAAGATCAGAATGGCAGGAGCAGGAGGCCACTTTAATCCTTTGGTCAACTCTCACATTTATAGATGAGGAAACTGGGGCACTGAAAGGGGAAGGAATCTACCTGTTATGTAGATGGTAATTAGCAGAGATGAGGTTTGAAACAAGATCCTGACTTGAAATCTAGTGCATCCATTTACTCTCTTTATCCTTTATTATCCTTTATTTCTGAGGTCTTCAAAGTATCTCAGTTTTTGGTTGCTTTGAGGGGTAGATAGTATGAATACTTCTTTCCTCAGTATTTCTAAATCTGTTGAGCCTGATAGACTCTGGTTTATAATCTTGAAGGTATGTGTGATGCAACTACAAAATATGTTAACTTTTTTCTGAACATTGTATGCAGAATTTATTTATCAGCTGGTGATTAGATGTGTGTTATCTGGTTAGGTTTCAAGAACAGCTTAGAGAAAGTTCTGGCTTTTCAGCCTTCTTTTCTGGGCTGACCATTACTCTCCCTCCTATATTCTTCAATCCATCCAAACTGCCCTGCTGCTGCTCTCCTTTATGATGTTCTGTTTTTACCCACCTCATGGGTAAACCCTTTTGCATAGGCTCTCCTCCATGTCTAGAATGCTATTCCCTTCTTACATCTACCCCTTTTTGTTCTGATTGTTTCCCTTCTGGGCCTGGCCCAAATTCCATCTCCTTCAAAAAGACCTTTCCTGATTCCCCTAGACCTGGGATTCTTAACTTTTTTTTTTTTTTTTTTTTGTCATGGATGCCTTTGACAGTTTAGTGAAGTTTAGAGTCCTCAGAATAATTTTTTAAACAAAAAGTCAAATACATAGTATTATAAAGAAAACTGACTATATTTAAATAGTTATCAAAATACCAAAAATCAAATGTAGGAATCCCAATAATCCCACATTCTGTCACTATTTGGGGGGGTATATATTCTATATATCCTTCTCTGTGGTCATGATGAATAGGACATTCACTTTTGTGTTTGTATCCCCAGCATTTCTGTAACATAGTGGGTGCTTAATAAATACTGGATGATTGTCTTTTGAATTAATAACTCATAGATTTTTAGACTAGCAAGGCTATATTTATTAGAGGTAGCCAAAGGTATAGTAGAAAAAATTGAAGGCTAAAAATCAGGAATTCTAGCTTCTAGTCCTTTGCCAGGTCATGCTGTACAAATCCCTTCCTTCTCTTAATTTCAGTTTCTCTTTCTAGCTCCAAAGCCTTAACTTCCATTGTATGTCTACTGGTCAGCACCATATATGGTGCAAAACACATGGCTAGCAGAGGCTTGCTTGGTTACCTGCTTGACAGAAATCCTGTGATGCTGTGACCCTGGGTTTGATTCCTAGTAGTGACACTAAGCTATGTGACCTTGGACATTTCATTTCTCTTTTGAAACTGCTGTCTTCTCTTCTGCCAGAGAGAGAGAGAGAGAGAGAGAGAGAGAGAGAATTTTTATTATTTTACTTTCAGGGACATAGAACAGAGTGCATGAAGAAACCTTAGAGAGATGGTCTTGTCTGAACACTGGGCCACAAAGGTTTACATTTATATTAGAAGACTGTGCTAGGAACTAGAGGGACAGACACTCAAAGTAGAGACTCTCATGAAACTGTTCTGAGAAAAGCATTCTATAGGAAAACAAAAAATTTTAAACTCTTACCTTCTACCTTAGAATCAATACTGTGTATTGGTTCCAAGGCAGAAGAGTGGTAAGGGCTACGCAATGGGGGTCAAGTGTCTGAGGCTCAGGACCTCCGGTCTCTAGGCCTGACTTTCAATCCATTGAACCACCCAGCTGCCCCTAAAGGGAAACAATTTGACAGGAATTTGATCATCATACAACCTCATCATTATATAACATTACTTAAACAGTGATATTTTGTGGAATGATTTAACTGTGATAGACTTAGCTGCTCTCATCAATACAATTATCCAGGAAGGTTCTGAGGGATTTATGACAAAGAAGGCTCTCCACTTCCAAAGAAAGAACTGTTGAAGTCAGAAAGCAGATGGAAGCATATGATTTTTCACATTAGTTTATTTTTGTTTTCGTTTGGGGGATTTGATTTTATATGAGTATTCTCTAACAACAGTGACCAATATGGAAGCATGTTTTGCATGAGAATACATATATAAGCTAAATCCAATTGTTTTTATCTCCGGGAGGGGGAAGAGAAGAAGAGAGAGAGACAATTTGGATCATATAACTTTGGAAAACTTATGTGGAAATTTGTTTTTACATGTAATTGGTAAAAAGTTAAAATTAAAAATAAAATGATGTTACTTAATATTATATATTATACTATATATTATATGATAATATGATTGGGCATATTATTAAGCTACGTGCCCCAATATTCTCAAAATGAATATGTGACTTAAATATAAATGGTCATGGGGCAATGGGTGGCTCAGTGGATTGAGAGCCAGGCCTAGAGACAGGAGGTCCTAAATTCAAATCTAGCCTCAAGCACTTCCTAGTTGTATGACCCTGGGCAAGTCACTTAATCCCCATTGCCTACCCCTTATCACTCTTCTGCCTTGGAATCAATTTATATATACATATATATATAATTGGTCATACCATAAAACAATTAGAAAAGAAAAGCATTTTTATAACTATGACTAGAGGAGAAGACCTTTAAGGAATAGAGGAGTTCATAAAAGATAAAACAGAAAAATTTGACTTCTGTCAATAAACTTTTTTAAGCTTTTATAATGTGCATTGTGTTAAACAGCCTAGATACACTGGGGAAAATTATAGTTCCTGACCTTTATAAAAAATTAGAAGCCTTTGCATGAATAAAATTAATAGTTAAAATTAGAAGAGAAATAGGGAACAATATTTGTGCCCAATAGTAATAAAAATCTGAGATCCAAGCTATATAGAGATTTGAGATAGATGTATAATGCCAAGAGTCATCCCCTGGCAAGTACATATGTTCAAAATATGTGAACATATTTCAGTAAGTGTGTTAGGAAAGGGACTAAGCATTTACATAGCACCTACTAGTGCCAAGCATTGTACTAAGTGCTTTTACAAACACTTCTTTGTTTAAACCTCAAAGCATCCTAGTAATAAAGATGCCATTGTTATCCTCATTTTATAGCTGAAGAAACTAAGGCAAACAGAGGGTTTGGACTTGGCTAGGACTCTATAGCAAGTGTCTGAGGCTGGATTTGAATTCAGATCTTTTTGAACTCAGGCGTAGCTCTCTGTCCACATCTAGCTGCCTTGGAAAAATTACAGGTTATAAGTGCCTACATGCTCCCTAACACCAAAAGTAAAAGAAGTACAAATTAGAACAACTCTGATATTTCACTTCTCTCAACATTACAAATTGGCAAGGATGCCAAAAAAGGGAACAGCTGATGGTAAGGGGTACTGTGGGAAGGCAGCACATGGATATACTTTTGGTAGAACTGTGAACTGGTTATAGCAATCTGTTTTCAATTTGGAATTATACAAGATTAGATTATATTAGATAAAACATTCATTAGGAAAGCACATACTTGTGGCAGGAACTGTGCTAAGAGCTGGGAATACAGATACAAGTAAAATGAAAGGTTGTCCCCATCCTCAAGGAGCTTACATTCTCTGGGGGAAAGAAAACACAGAAAAGGAAGCTGGAAAAGATGAGGGGGAGGTACCAGTCTGGGGAAGGGGCCATAGGGGTGAAACCATCTCTGCTGGGACGAGTCAGCAGGGATGGACATGGACTCTGAAATCAGGATAGGAGCCAGGTTAGAACTGAGTGAATGGCTTGGACACTTCCTCAGATGCTTCATGGCACAGGTGTGGATATTTCCTGGATTCTTATTCCTCCTCACCACACATTTCTAGTCAGTTTTCAAATCTTGTCATTTCTTTAGCCAAGAAGCTCTCATGTCAGAGCCCTTTCTCTTTACTCACAATTATCAGCTTTAGTTGAGACCTTTCTCACCTCTTAGCCAGATTATTGCAACTGCCTCCTAATTAGCCCCCCTGCCTTAAATTTCTCCCCACTCCAGTCTGTCCTACAAATTGTGCTGCCAAAGTGATTTTCCTTAAAGAAAAGCTGATCTTGTTACTCCCCTATTCTATCAGCACCGGTTGCTCCCTATTACCTCTACAATCAGATATAAACTCCACTTATCTTTAAAAGTTCTTCATAATCTGGTCCCAACTTATCTTTCCAGCCTTTTTAAAAAAAATCCTTACCTTCTGTTTTAGAATCAATATAAGTATTGGTGGTAAGGGCTAGATAATTGGGGTTAAGTAACTTGCCCAGGGTCACAAAAGCTAGACTGTTTGAGGCTAGATTTGAACCGAGACCTCTAGTCTCCAGACCTGGTTCTCTATCCACTGAGCCATCTAGCTGCACCTCTTTTCCAAGTGCTCTCTTTTTTTATTTTATCTTAGTCCCTCTCTTGCATTCTGAGATCCAATCCAAGGAGCCTTTTTTTAAAACTCTCTTATCCAGACACAACATTATATCTCCTATCTCCATCCCTTTGCCCTGGTCACCCTCATCCCATCCTTAGAATGCAATTTCTTTTAATCTCCCCCTCAATGAATCCCTTTTCTCCTTCAAAATTGAACTCAAGCCCTATCTGTCTCCATGAACTCTTTCCTGATGCTAATTGCTAGAATCCTCCTTCTTAAAATGCCTTATATATTTTAACTTTGTATTTGTTTATTCTCATTATACTTATTCTATATATACTTGTCTGCTTATTATCTTCCCTATTAGAAATAAACTTCTTGAAAGCAGGGTTTATTGAATTCTTTCTATTTGTATCCTTAGCACTCTAGCACAGTGCCTGTCACATAGTAGGCATTTATTTAATAGATGCTTTTTGAATGATTAAGTCCATCAAACAATGACACTGTCTTATTTCAAGACTCTCCCTCACTATAGACTTGAGTGATCTCCTTTTTAAATCTATCTTCTCCAAATCCCTTTCTTCCTTTAAACCTCAATTCAAGCACCAGTTCATACAGAAATCTTTCCTAATAATGATCTCCCCTCTTCTCCCCCACCTACCCCAACATTACCTCTCTCCAAAAAAAAGTCTTTAATTACTTTGAATTTATTTCTTATGTATTCATAAGAAATATGTCTAGTTTTAGGAGTAATTATTTCTCCCATGGGATATAAGTTCTTTGAGGATAGAAGTTAAGTTGGTGGTTATTAGGTTTTTCCTTTGTATCCCTAGGGCCTGCATAATATAAATACTTTTAAACTGTTCATGGGATTGATCATGTGACTGACATATTTGCTGTGATCTTGTGGTCATTCTACCAAACTACAGGGATGCAATGGGGAAAGAATTTTAGTAGAGTTCAAAGAAACTTAAGAGTAAAGAACTCCTGAAAGTAGAACATATGATGTTGGAGCTGGAAGGGGCCTTAGAGATCATCTAGTCCTACCTCCTCATGATACAGATGAGAAAACTGAGGTCTTGAAAAAGGAAATGAGTTGTTCAAGGTCACAGGGGCTAGCAAGCCACAGAATCGGGACTCTAACTCTAGACCCAAGTCCATTCTTAGATCCAGTAAGCTTGACCTGCCTTGTACTGATACCTTTAGGGCATCTGGAAAAAAGCTTTACTTGTTAAACCTATTGAAGTCTTTTTTTTAAAAAATATTTTTAAACCCTTAACTTCTGTGTATTAGTTCCTTGGTGGAAGAGTGGTAAGGGTGGGCAATGGGGGTCAAGTGACTTACCCAGGGCCGCACAGCTGGGAAGTGTCTGAGGCCGGATCTGAACCTAGGACCTCCCGTCTCTAGGCCTGGCTCACAATCCACTGAGCTACCCAGCTGCCCCTGAAGACTTTTTTAAAAAGATAGTATGCTTCATTAATTTGTATGTCATCCTTGCTCAGAGTCCATGCTAATCTTCTCTGTATTGTTCTGATTTTAGTGTAAGTGCTGCTGAAATAAGCAGGATTAGATTAGAGGATTTTGGAAAGAAATTCTTATTGCTGTGTTATTTTGGCATCACTTTCATTTTCAAAATTTTTCTCCCTGTCTGTTAAGACAAGGTAACAAAGAATAAAAAGGAAAGGAGAAAAATACCTTGCAATTTAGCTTAACTAAACAACATATTAGACATTTCTAAGAGTACATATAGTATTCTCTACACGTGTAGTTCCACGTTTCTACAGGAATAAGAGAAACTATTTTTGTCATCTTTCACTGTGATTAAGACTGGTCATCATAATTATGCAGTATTTTTAAAAAATTCAAGTTGTCATTGTTCTGTTTCATTTTGTTTCTACTTACTTTGTTTCAATTTATATGTCCTTTTGGAATGGATGACTTGTGAGCAATCCATCGTCTCTCAACCAGTCCCTATTCTATTCTTGCTACCACTCTCATACCTAGATACTGATCATGTATTAAAGAATTTTAAGAACAGACAGCTAAATAATAAAGTAGATAAAATGCTGGGCCCAGAATTAGGAAAATCCTAGTTCAAATCTTGCTTCAGACACTTCCTAGATGTGTGACCCTGGGCAAGTCATTTAATCTTGTGTGCCTCAGTTTCATCATCTATAAAATGAGGCGAAGGAAATGGCAAATCACTTCAGTATCTCTGCCAAGAAAATCCCCAATGAGATCATAGAGTCAGACACATTTGAAATGACTGAACAACAAAATTAAAGAATGCTAGAACTTGAAGAGACCTTGGAGATCAGGTGATCCAAGAGCCTTCCCTTTTAGAGATGAGTAAATTTAAAGACCCCATAGAGGTTAAATAATTTTTTTTAAACTTACATAATTACAAACAGTGGCCTAGGCTTTCCAGACTTTTAATTCAGGGCCATTTTCATTTCCTCAGACTTGCTCTTCCATGTTTTTCCCTCTTAATATATTTATTTTATGTATATTTTTTCAATTACGTTTCATTTGTTACATTTAAATGCCTAGTTAACACCCTCTCTCCCCTTCCTTCATTAGAGAAGGCATCATTTGACAAAAAAGATATATGTATGTATGTATTTATAAATTTCTTTTTATCAGTTTTTTGTTTTTATTTCTTTTTATCAGTTCTTTACTAACAGCCATTTGTTGTGCTGTTTATAATGTTCTCTTGGTTTTGCTCATTTCACTCTTCATAATTCCATGTAAGCCTTTCCATGTTTTGCAAAAATTAACCTATTCATCATTTCTTATGATGCAGTAGTATTCTGTCACAATCATATGCCACAGCTTATTTAGCCATTCCCCAGCTGATGGACCTTGCCTTAGTTTTTAGGTTTTTACCATCACAAAGGGAGCTGCTTTAAATATGTTAGAACAAATAATTTCTTTCCCATTTTTCTTGATCACCTAGGACAGTGATAGGCAAACTTTTTAAAGAGGGGACCAAAGGAAAGGAAATGCTCATCTGTCAGTCTGTTTCTAAGGCAGCTCTTTTGAAGTTTCATTGTACTGTATCCTACTCATTGTAGTCGTCAGATTAGGAATGATTTCAAGTGGCTGGATAGAACATTTCAGGGGGCTGCATCTGGCCTGCAGGCCATAGTTTGCCCATCACTGACCTAGGAAATAAGCCTACTAAAGATATTACTGGGTCAAAAGATACATAGTTTTATAACTCTTTGAGCATAATTCCATATTATTCTCTAATCTAAAATGATTAGATCAATTCACAGTTCCACCAACATGTATGTCCTCATTTTTCCACATCCCCTCCAACATTTCTCACTTTACCCTTTATCATTTTAGCCAATTTGATAGGGATGAGATGATATCATCTTTTATTTTAAATTTTAAATTTTGATTTATATTTATATTTGATTTATATTTCTAATCAATAATGATTTTGAGTATTTTTTCATATATTTATAGATAGCTTTGATTTCTTCATCCCCAAACTGCCTATTCATATCTTTTGATCATTTATCAATTGAGGAATGACTCATTTTCTTATAGTTGACAAAGTCTCTATTTTAGATATGAGGCCACTATATGAAAAACTGTTTATAAAAAAATTCCCCCAATTTACTGCTTTCCTTCTAATCTTGGCTATGTACGTTTAATTTGTACAAAAAATTTTCAGTTTAATATATTAAAAATTATTTTACATCTCAAATTAAATTTCGTATTTATTCATAAATTCTTCTCATCTATCTATAAATCTATAAAATCTATAAATCTGGTGGGAAATATGTTCCCTGTTCTTCTGATTTTCTTATATCTCTCATTATGTCCAGGTCATGTATTCATTTGACCTTAATAAATGGTGTAAATACTGGTCTATATCTAGTTTCTGCCAGACTACTTTCCACTTTTCCCCACAATCTTTTACCAAATAGTGGTAAGGGATAGGCAATGAACACTTACATGACTTGCCCAGGGTCACACAACCAGAAAGTGTCTGATATCAGATTTGAACCCAAGACCTCTTGTCTCCAGGTCTGGCTTTCAATCCACTGAGCCATCTCACTGCCCCTGGTTACTATAATGTCTTACAACTGTTTGTTGAATGTCTTTTCAGTTCCACTAGTCTACTTTTCTATTTCTTAACCAGTACCAGATAATTTTGATAATTACTGCTTTATAATATAGTTCAAAATCTGGTATTTGTAGACCACCTTCCTTTACATTTTTTCATTTATTCCTTCAATATTCTTGATCTTTTGTTTTTCCACATTGTTAGGATCAACTGTCGTTTTGAGTAAGCAGTTATAGTTCCTAAGATGGTGAGACTTGGTTCTGACTCATCTGCTAATGTGGTTCAATAAAAACTATCCAAAGGATTGAAAAGAGATATGAGGGTAGAGAAATCATCCATTTTGCAAGTCAAGTCAGTAGTGCATCATTACAATTCTTTTATGCTGCTTTCAAATTATTACTTGATGGAAAGAAAAGTTACTCGTGTTGATCTACAAGTAATTTCTAATGTCCCTCTCAGCTCTTAATATTCCGTGTTCTGAAGACCCTTCCAGCTCTGACGTTTTTATTTCAAAGCAGAAGGAAAGTAACAAGAATTTTCCCTGAAAACTATTTTAATGCATTTCTTCCTACTCCTTGCTAACTGGTTATATTCTTTCCTCGCTTATCATTTGGTTTCCCTTCTGGAGTAGAATCCAGTCTCACTGGCTTTCTCTCCTTCTACAGTTTTTGTCTTGGAATGCCATACCTGGAAAACTTGAATTAGTGAAGAGACTGGGTAGGTGAGAGTTGTCTTTAAACTTCCTTCCGAATCTACCTTGTAAGCCAAATTAAAAAAAAATTATTTGTACTTAAATGACATTTTTCAGTTAACATGGGGTTTTCACATTCACATGTGGTTATCATAGCAGTCCTATGAGGTAGGTGGTGGGTGTTTTGTTATGCCTATTTTACCATTAAAGAAACTGAGGATACTTGTGTTGCTTTGCTTATGTAAAGATGTAGGACTTCAGCTCAGATCTTTGATTCCTTTGCCTGTGTTCTTTCTATCTTGCTACCCTGCCTACAAATTCCAGTTCATTATAGAATTTTAGAGTAGGAAGGGACCTGCTTCTTATTTTATCTTTTCTTTGTCCTTCCCCTTATCTAGAGTCAAAAACCAAAATAAAGCTTTTACCAGTACACACCTCTCCTCCAACTCTGGTCCTCTCACTAGGCCTGACTGTCACCTTGGGCTCTTCTCAGAATTACTGAGAACAGTAGTTGCCTGCCCCTGGCAGGGAGACCAAACTAACTGGACCTTACTGGAAGTGTTATTGTGATGTCTAGTCACTCACTGATATAGGTCAGGTCAGTAGCATTGCCCCCAAAGTGACAGCTCTGATTGATGAAGCAGAAGCACCTGCTGAGTGTGGGGCAGGGCCTCTTATCTAGGGAGAGTTTCTCTTTTTAGCAGAAAAGTTTTGCGGAGAGTGGTTTGACCTCTCTGATTGGTGGTAGAAGGTAGAGCATGTACCTAGATAATGGTGAATAAAACTAGCATTGGGCAGAGAGTATACCTTCTCATCCATAGGATCCTAGAGCACTTGCAGAGACCTTACAGCAGAATGACAGACCAGAAAAGGCCTTTAGAGATGTTTTCTTGTACTCCCAAGTGCTTGGGTTTGAATCCCAGCCTAGAAAATGTTAGTAAAAGCTGCTTTATGATGTTTCCTACTTGGTAGAATGGCATCACTGTGTGATAAAAGGAACCCTGGTCTTGTGTTGGAGTCAAATAATTTTGAGTTTGACTCTCAAAAAACTTCTACTGTACTAGCCATGTGATATTGGCAAAGTCATTCCCTGGCTTTTGTTCTCATTTTATAGTTTCCACTGTAAAAATGATAATTACGCTTGTACTGCCTGTCATATATATAGGGCAGTTGTAGTTATTCAAGAGTCAAAGCACCAGTATAAAAATGTAATTGTTATTTTCTGTAAATATCAATAAGCTTAAATTCTTCCTTTCTAATCTTAAAAGTCCAAAATTAGCATGCAAAGGAATATGACTCCCAGTATTAAAATCAACTTAAGCTATTTTCTATTGCCTTATCTCTAGATGTATTTTCTGATTTCACTATTTCTGTAGCCTTACCATTCATTTTAGTCTTTTATCTTCACAAGACCTTCCTTTCCTCCTTCCCTTCCTCCCTCCCTCCTTTCTTCCCCACTTCTGATACTTTCACTCTAATCTCACCCATGTACTATAATACTTGCCAAATTTTACCCACACATCTTCTTGCAATTTCTTGTCTGTATGCCCTTGCTAATGTTTCCCACCCCCTTGGAAGGCCTTCTCTACTTATCCTCTTCACTTGTTGATTTGTTATCTGTCCTCTAAAACCCAAAGCAAATTCCACCTCCTTCATGAAGCCTTCCCTGAGTAATATTAAAATTAATATCTAATAATTCTCAAGTATTACATTTTATAAGATTTATTAATAATCCCTTGAAGTAGAGGAAAAGTATAGCCTGAGTAAAGATAAGTTTACTGGACTGGGAAGATAGTAGAAGAGTGCAAGAGAGTAGGCTTACAGAAACCTTATCTCTAAAATGTAAGAATGAAAAGGGGATTCTGGGAAATGGAATCCTAGAGTACAAAATTCTAATTATACACCTGAACCCCTAGATCAGTAACCTCCTCAGTTCTTATAACACTTTACTTTTCTGATACCCTGTTGTATTATTTTATATATTATAGTTATTTATGTGTCCTATCCCTAGACTAGACCAGAAAAAAGTCTCCTGAAGGTAGATAATTAGAACTATCTCACTTTACTTTTTTGTATTTTCCTCAACAGTAAACACAAGGCCCTACATGAAGTAAGTGCTTTAAGATGGGAGCCACACCTTAATGCCTGGATGGGAATATCTGAGATCTCAGGACCAGAACTAGGATCATAAGATCTCAGAAATGGTAGAAATTGCAACAATATTTACTCCAGCCTATAGCACCTCTTCAGTATCCTTAAAAAGACTTCTAAAACTGAAAATTCTTATGAAAATTTTCTATGGATCAAGCCAAAAATCTCCCTTTACAATTTCCACATGGTAGTTCTACTTATGTCCTCTGGATTAAGCAGAATAACTCCAATTCTTGAAGAAAGCAATCCTTTCTTCACCTCTGTTGCCATTATTCGCTTCCCAATACTGTATATTTCCAACTTCTTCATCTCTTCCTCATATTCTTTTTCCACAATGTTTTCCCTTCTTTGGGCACCCTGCAGTTTCATTGCCTTTATTAAAATATTAACATAATTCTGATGTGCAGAGTATGATGTCTTATATATTCTGTATTTCCGTTAATGAAGCCCAAAATTACATTAGCTTTTAGCTTTTGGGGGTTGCCATTTCACAGTAATGTTGCAGTCAACTAGGGTTCCTGGCTCCTTTTTTTCTAGGAACTGCTTTCCATTGGCATTTTCCTCATTTTTACCACCTTTAAGTAATTTATCCAGCTTGGTTATTCTTTGTCTTTTCTCCTCTCCACACAGCTTGTTGTAGCTGGTTTGAACTTTAAACCCAAATTATAAATCCCTAGGTTGCTTTGTAAAAATGGCTTTGTCATTTTTAAGGTCTATATTTATCGTGTAGTTGTGTCCTGATGATATAGGCAACTAATCTATAGAAAGGGATTAAGAAGCCCTGATGTGACTAGGCAAAGCCACAAAGACAAGCTTGCTGATTCATACTTGGACATGAAATGAATGGCCTTTTACCTCCAAATCTGTGAAACATGATATATTGGGAATTTTGCTAGAAAAAGAAGAATTTTAGTAAAGTCCTACAAAAGTGTAAGCTATCCTCATCTAATCTTCATAGACTTCCTGTCAGGGTGACAGAACATAGGCATTGGTATTACAGCCATTGAGGCCTACAGAAGTGTGAAGTTACTTGTCCAAGTTCAGATCATGAATGGCTGAACAGGAATCACTGTTCTTTTTCAATATACCATGTATCTGCCTTGGAAGAAATAGCTTGCTCTTTTAGACTCCAGAAACTACCAACACTTCTTTAGAACTTCAACATTTATAAATTTCCTCAAATCAATACTTTGAGAAGGTAGTACAAGTATGATTTTTTTTTAAACAAATGACAAAACTGAAGCCCAAAGAGGTTTAACCTCCCTTTTGCTCATGAAACTGATGGGGATCTTAGGACTTCACCTGAGGTCTTATGACTCTTAAATTTTTTTCTCTTTCTATTATATCTTATTTCCTCACCTTTCTGGTGAGAGATCTCCCCTGGTTGGTAGTTAACATTTGGAAGGCTAAACTTGAATGAGATAGGCTTCTGTATAGTAGGGGGGAATAAGTGGGCACAGATATAAAGGTTATTCACATGACTTTAGCCTTTCCTTAACATCCCTTGGGGGATTTGAGCAGTATCTTTGCTTCAAAAATAAAGTAGCTGCTTTGCAGTCACAGCCAAGGTATGCCAGATAGGGGGAAATTGTAAACTCATTTTTTTTTCTTGTCTCTGTGTAGATAAACAGGTTAAGCCTCTAGCTGCCCAGCATGGAGGGAGGATCTGCTGCTATCAGGATTGCCACTGGGCTGGTTTGCAACTAGCTCAGCCAGTTTGCAGTCTTTTTAAAGTCCAAACTATCAATTAGAAATGAGAGCTTTGTTCTTGGGTGGGATTTGTTGAATTTGGAATTGGGGCTGGGCCAACCAGAGGAGGTTCCCAAGGAATGACCTCAAGTCAAACCTTTTTTCTATTTGAGATATGCTTTAGCTAAAGGATTTTCTTTCCCTCTATAAACTCTTCTTATTGTCTCTCCTCCCAATCTTGTACCCTTTCCCTGCAAAAAATAAAAAAACTTTCCAGATTCTCAGTGTTCTCCTCATTGTTCTCCTTTGTTATCCCAACTCTATGGCTGTATTAAATATTACTTAGATCTTATAATGTAAGAGCTAGAAGGGTCTTAATTTAGAACCTAGAATATTGACATATACAATATTAATTCTGGCCAACGTCTTAGCATGTAGAATACTGAATATTGGAGTTGGGAGAAATCTGAGAATACAATGTTAGAACTTGGAAGGAGCTCCAAAACCAATTATCTGAAATGGATAGGACCTAACATGATATAAAATGTTAGTTTAGGAAGGTACCATAGGACGTAGAATTTCAAAATTCTTAAAAGGCAACCTCAACTTAATAATAATGTCACCTCCACCAAAATGTTTTAGTTACTATCCAAAATGGTAATATTACTCTTCTGGAAGTAATGAAATCAAGTCAGTGAATATGAAAACAAAGTAGAAAATAACTTCATCAAGTCACTTCTCAGCTGTTTTGGCTGCTTTCCAATTCACCATACACACACCCATCTAGTGACCTCCTCTGGAGAAACTTAAGTAGTTTGTTGTGAAAGTATCTGTGAGGCCTTTAAAGCTTCTTACCCATAATAGATGATTTGGATACTATCACCTATAAAAGGATTCATTTGGGAGGCAGCTGGGTAGCTCAGTGGAGTGAGAGTCAGGCCTAGAGACAGGAGGTCCTAGGTTCAAACCCCGGCCTCAGCCACTTCCCAGCTGTGTGACCCTGGGCAAGTCACTTGACCCCCATTGCCCACCCTTACCAATCTTCCACCGAAGTACAAGGGTTTAAATACACTGAAGTACAAGGGTTTAAAAAAAAAAAAGGATTCATTTCTAGAAATATTTAACCTTGAAGTATAAATTGAAAGAATGGCTATGATTTCAGCTTGATTAATCCCAGAATTAGAAGAAAATCTTAGAATTAAAAGAGAGGTCAAAATGATTTTGATTTAGAAAGAGACCTGAGACATCTAGTCCAACACATTCACATTTTTAAAGTAATTTTTTGTTGATGTCTTTTGTTTTTTACATCATCATTATTTCCCCCAGTATTCCTCCTTGTATCCTTTTAGGAAACTATTCCATGTAACAAATAGTATTTTTTAAAAACAAAAGAAAGAAAAAAAAAAGAAGAGGAAAGAATCAGCACAACCAATCAATACATTGAACAAGTCTGGAAATATGTATAACACATTTGCACCCTCCCTTCTTCCTGAACAAGTGGTTTAAGAGTGCCATCTCCTTTTTTTCTTTTTTTTAAGTCTTTACTTTCAGCCTTAGAATTGATACTATGCATTGGTTCCAAGACAGAAGAGCAGTAAGGGCTAGGCAATTGGAGTTAAGTGACTTGCCCAGGGTCACACAGCTAGGAAGTTTCTGAAGTCAAATTTGAACCCAGGACCTCCCGTCTCCAGGCCTGCTCTCAATCCACTGAGCCACCTAGCTACCCCATCTCCTATTTCTTTCAAGGCTTTCTTGTTCTTTATAATCTTGTAAAATTCACTCTTAATTTTTTGTACCTGTCTGTGTCTTTCCTTTTACATTGTTGTAGTCATTGTGTTTTTCATGACTCTCCTTACTTTATAGATCTCCCAGTGATTCTCTGTATTCATCATATTCATCATTTTTTACAGTGTCAGTACATTCATTTTACATGTACAAAAAACCGAGTCCCAGAGGGATTAAATAACTTTCTCAATAGTATACAGGCATATATATTATATATAAATATAATGTTAATGCAGTAATTTAATAATGATGCCTGATGTAAGATCTGCTTTTTTTGTAATATCTCCAGCAAACATCCAACTTTTACTTGAATGCCTCCAGTTTATTTTTTGGAGAGCTTTTAAGAAAACAAGGATAAGTCTATTTAGTTAACCACCTGATTTTTTCCTTTAGGAGAATGATAATGTTTAAATAATTCAGTAGGCCTCTTTGTACAACAGAAAACCCATGATAATGTTTTATGGCAATGTGGTTAGTGAATTTATAAATCAGAGAACCTGTATTTAAATTCAAACTCTGCTTCTTATGATTTATACAGAGCCTTATCTCTTTGACTTTGTTTCTTCCTATATAAAATGGTACTACCTAATTCCATCACCAGGATTTTTATCAGTAGTAAATAAGATAATATAACTCTCTGCATCTTGAGCTCTTCACTGTACCTACTTCCTCCATTAGTGCAAATTGGCCATATTTGCCTTTCCGTTCTAATATCATAGACCATCTAGATCAACTGCTTCATTTTTATTGATGAAGAAATTGAGGTCCAGAAACAATGACACTTCATAGTAGTCCTCAAAGATTTGATTTGAATCCACTTTCTGTCCACAACAATCATTCTTTTTGCTCTATTTCCATGGTATTCTCATCTGACTTTTCGTTATCACTCACATTACTCATGCCCTATTTCAGACCCTTGGCTTATCTCAGCTGGGCTACTACAAAGAGCATCCTATGACCATTAATTGGGGAATGGCTAAACAAATTGTGATACATGAACATAATATAATATTAAAGTGCCATGATGGAAAGATTTCCATGAACTCTGTCAAAGTAAGCAAAATCAGGAAAATGATATATCTAATGACTACAACAATGAAAATGGAAAGGACAACCACCATAAAACATTCAAAACCAAATTTTTCAAAATTATACAGAACAAGCATAGCCCCCAAAAAGACACTTCCCCTGGCTTTTCCGCAAAGGTTGAGGTCAATGGTTTTAGAACATTGCACATAATGTAGTAGGTATGCAATATGCAAAACCACTCTTTTGTGTTCAGATTGTTAAGATTTATATGTTCAAGAAACATTTGTTAAATACCTAGTTTGGACTTCAAGATTGTAATTCACATATCCATTTACTTTGTTAAATTAAGTTCTTCCTCTTGCTAGAATGTTCCCTATCCAGGGGCCTGAAAGAGGCCTGAAAGACAAGAAGCAGAAACATTGTTGTTGGGATTGGGTTTTTTTTTTTGTGGATTAAAAAGGAATTAAAAATGTATTCTGCATTTTATTTTGCTTTTCTTAAAATTAATAATGGTTCTATGTACTGACAAATCTCACCATCTCTAATGTATGCTTTTAAGTTTATTGGATCTAGAGCTAAAAGAGATCTCAAAAGTCATCTAGTCTAACCTCCTCATTTTATGGATGAGGAAAAGAAAATGAGACCCAGGAAAGTTAATTCACTTACCCAAAGTCACACTGGTCATGTCAGAGGCAAGTTTATTCCTATCACTTCAGAAACACAGATGTGGACTTCTGCAAGAGATATGACCAGAGATGTTCAAGAAAAGATTGCATAATCACATATCTGGAATGTTGTAGAAGAGATTCTGCTGCAGGTGTTGTTTGGACAAGGTGACCTAAGAGATTCTATGAGTTTAAAAACCCATTTAGTCATGAAGATATACCAAATTGAATAAAGATTGCATCTTGATTCCTATTGACGTTAGCAAAATGTATCGTAGAATCTTAGTGTTGAAAGGATATTCAGATGTCATCTCTCCACATGAAATTAGGATTCTTGACTACAAAATCTCAGCAAATAAGTCATTCAGCTTCTACTTTAGGATTTCCAGTGTTGGGGAGAACTCAAAACCTCCTGAGGCAACCCAGACCACTTTTGGAAAATTAG
This sequence comes from Gracilinanus agilis, assembly GCF_016433145.1. Classification (NCBI taxonomy): domain Eukaryota; kingdom Metazoa; phylum Chordata; class Mammalia; order Didelphimorphia; family Didelphidae; genus Gracilinanus; species Gracilinanus agilis. Next base: position 318,673,978 of record NC_058131.1, read on the forward strand.
GAAGTTTTTCATCATATTGAGTTGAAATCTGGCTTTCTGCAACTTGAATCCACTGGTCTTTATTCTGCCTTCCAGGGCCAAGCAAAACAAATCTAATCATCCTTCCTCATCGGATCTGATCAAATACTTGAAAAACTGTGATCATATCTATCCCTCGACCTCAAAATCTTCTTTCCCCAGGCAAACTATCCTGAATTCCTTTAACTGATGTTCCCATGTTGTGCATTCCAGGCCCCTCCCCATCCCACTTGGTCTCCTTGGGATGTGTTCTAGCTTTTCTATGTCCCACTTAAATCATGGCACCCAGAACTGAATATAATACTTCAAATGTGGTCTGGGCAGAGGTCAAGTAGATTATCATCTCCCTTTTTGTGGATATGACTTCTAGAACAGGCAAAAATCCCAATGGTTTTTTTTTTCCTAAAACCTCTTTAGTCATGTTGGTTAGAACAAGACAAATAAGTAATTTGATCTTCTTCTTTAAATCATTGCATCTCTTTAGGCTGAGATGCCCTGATTTGTGAAATGATCCCTAGTGTTTTAATCCTCCTTGCTATAGAAGACCACTAGACCACTAGTACTGACCATAGCCATTTACCACTTAATCTAAGCAAAACTAAATGATGACCTTTTCCTTAAAAAGGAATGCTTTCCCTAGGGGATACTACAGGAGGTATCTTGTCTTGAGTTTAGCCTTTAAGGGCAGACCAAGGAATAGTAGGAAAAAGTTCAGAAAGTAAAAATGTTTTTGAAAATTAGGAAGCATTTTGTAGCCTTGTTGCTCCATAATAACTTCCTCAATTAATAAAAATCATTCAGTGTTAGAATAAATTAAATGAAAAAACACAGAACATTAGGACTTGACGGAAATTAAGAACACATAGATGTTAGATTTTAGAAACTGTCTTGTCCAGTCCCCTTGTTGTATAGATAAGGAAACCAAGAATGAGTTCAAATGTGATTTGCTCCAGGACTAGTAAATATTTTTGGATTAAACTAGCTTGGATTAAAAATCTAATTTGCTTACTCTTTCTTTATGTCTTTATCACACTTCTTTTGTTCTTAGGTCTCATCAGCTGTCCTTTTTGACATCATGTTCAGATCTGCCTGATTTTTGCAGGGTACTATCAAAGCATCATGTGTACCCACACAACCCCTAGATCTGAAGGTTTTCCTCTATAATGTTTACATGCTTACTAATTTTTAGGAATTCAATGACATGAAATGATAAGGTTTTCTAAAAATCTTATAGATTCAGGAGAATGAAGCCAGAATTATCAGTAATGGAAGTTAAGATATAAAGCCTTTGTTCTCTTTATGTGTTGGTTTCTAAAAGCTTCAGTTTTGACTTTTCATATTCTGAATCATTTATGTAATATGCATCCTTTGTGGCATTTATTATTGAGAATAAGAAACGATAGACCAGAGTTAAAAGTTACTTACAAGAACATAAGGCAGTGTAGTGTGGATAGGGGAATCAGGGCTGATCTTGGAGTTTGAGAGACTTGGATTGAATCCCTACTTTGGCATATGCTGATTGCTATAAGTACTTTTATTTCCGTGAACTCATTTCCTCATCCTCATGTTGGGGATAGTAATACTTGTAACAAGGTTGTTTTGAGGAAAAATTTTCAAAAGACTTTCTATAAATGCAAATTTTTATTACTAGCTGTCTGACGTTGGGCAAATTTTCCCTACTCTTTTAGCTTCAATTTCTTCTTTGCTAAATGGGGGGAGGGGCAGTGATGAAAAAAAACTCTCCCAAATTCTAGCATTGTCTGGTCTCAGGTTCATATATTTTAGCATTCTATCTTCCTAGTTGCTTGCCAACTCCAATAATATGCTTTAAAGATCTGACATGTCTTTGTTTTTATTTCAACAACCCTCCACCAAAACAACAACAAAAGCCCTCCACATTTTCACTTCCTTGATACAAAAATTTGACATCCAGGTCCTGAGACTACAGTCCAGACCCTTCCTGAAATGCCTTAAAAGATTTTTTTTTTTAAGTTGTAAACTAACCGGATGGGGGTAGGGAGGAGAGGGATTCCCCCAATGAGCCCCTTTGGCTTCCAGCTTAATCTTTGCATTTATATTCCCCATCTCTGCCATGCCCATCCTGTAGGGGAAGGTGGCTACTGTAAGGGTGTGCTGAGCTAAGTGCCAGGCATCGTGGTTAACTGAGGAAAATAAGTCTATCAGTTCCACTTAGATAACCTTTGGTAGTCCACGGCCTCCTTACACGTTGTGACCTCAGGGCTTGAACTTTGTAATCACATGACCAGCTTGTAAACTGACCTGTGAGGATGACTGTTGTAAGCCCAAGCTGGGAGAGAGAAATTGGCACTAAGTATGGTGAGGTCTCTCTTCAGGCCGGGGCTTGTTCTGTGATCCCTCATTCTTCATGGCTGCTCCAGAACTTCTCAGCAGACTCGGAGAAGCATGAAATGGATACATGGGAAGGTAAAGGGAAAAGCCTGATTAATCACGCCGTCCTGGCACTGAGAGGTGGAGAGAATTTCTTGGAGGCTTTATAACAAACAGTAGCCCCTGGAAGGGGAGGGGGGAGGAGAGTCCTCCGGCAACTGCTTTCAATGTATGGGCAAGAATTCAGCCCTTAATTTGGGGTTTAAATGTCGTAGAGCTGAAAGACTGAAGGAGAAAGGGAAAGGTTTCTTTCTTTCCTTCTCTTAAAAAAAAAATGTTAGTGTGACTTGTGTGTCTGAATATAGCCAGCCGTCACTTGTGCCTTGTCTTCTAAAAAGGTTTGTTGTTATTTTTTTTAACATACTTTGTTTATCCCTGTGCTTAATGTGTTTAGATTTTAAATTCCTTAATCCAAGTCACCATCTGGAAAAAAGCTATTGTTAATTATTGATAGTATCAGGGGCTTGTGGGGCCCTTGATAAGGCAGCTTGGACTCTCTGGGGACTGATACTGGGGTCATAGATATTTTCTAGCTTTGTGGAGGTGGTAAAGTCCTTGATGATCTGTGAACTGAGGGTCTTGGAACATATTCCAATATTATGGATACTAGTTTATATTACAGATTCTCTTTCAGATCTAAAGCCCTGCATACTATTACAGTAGTTTACTTACTTATTTTGTTCTCTGGCGCAGATTGCGAAAAACCTTTCTTTTTCTTTGCGATTTCTGAAAAGAACTTTTCATTTTAGTGCAGTGGTGGGTTTATTTTGCTGGTAAATATTACTTCTTGAACAGCTTTTCAATCCTTGAATTCTTTGAGGATATTTTATAACCCCAACAACCCTGTAAGAGGTAGTATAGAACTTAGGATCCTACTTTGAAAATTCTGTGAAAATTTCCCATTTTATTACAATAAATGGAGCCTGGTTAGGAGACTTCCCCGCTGGGAAAGGGAAGTAAGTTTGGTTTTAAGGACGGTTTATACATAATAAAAACTAATTTGTTCCTTGCCAATAATAACTTTGTGATGTGTGTACTGCAGAATTTGTATCCCTACTTTGGTGGGGGAGAGAAAAAATTGTTATCTTCACTTTATGACCTGCTCAAGATCACAAAGTTAGTAAAATCTAGATTTGGAAGGTACGTTAAAGATAATTTCATTCAAACTCTTACTTTATAGTATGGTACTCCAATTTTTCTTCTCCAACACTAGAACTCTAGTTATTCCTAGGATATTCTGTCTCAGGACCTATGTAGCCTTTTAAACATCTGCCAGAACATCTGTGAAATTTGTGAGTACCAGGATTAATTCTTCAGCTTTGATTTGAACCCAGTTACACATATTGAATAGTGAGGGATACATATCTGGGGATGAGGGGTGGGGAATGGGGAGAAGTGTTGCAGGGAGCTTTCTTTGTAATAATTTGATTTCTATAATGTGTTAAAACCCCCCCCCCATAGTATAACATGGTGTCAGTTTTGACTGTACATGAATTAATTGCAACGGAGTCCTGGCCCCTTCCCCTGGAATTCTTTGCAAATTACAAGCCAATCCTCTCAACCTTCCACCCACCCTCAATTCCTTCCCAGGCATCCTAGTTCTGAACATTCCAAAATTTGCAAGGAAATGTATAGAAGAGAGAATTTGGCCTGGTTTCTTTGACAAAGCAAATTCTCTGCAGTGATTGCAGCCAACGGAATGGTATTGGGGATTACAGACCGCCAGATTTAGGAGCCAAATATGTACTAGATTTGTGCTTTATTTGTTTCTCTAATTTGTAAACTTCTTATAGGGAAACTGTGCTTGTTCAGTATTTCCCTGTATCCCCAGTGTCAATCATAAGGCATTGCATGTAGCTAATAATTCATTTAAAAAAAATTTTTTAACAGTTGGCCTGAGTTTCTGTTTAGTGATGTTTCCTTAGCAATGCAACAGTAATTCATAGTATTCAAGTAAAGTCTTAGTAAAGTCGTGATGGTGTAATTACCTTAAAATAAGAAGAGATGAATAAAATGCAGCTCCATTCTTTCCTCACTGGAGATGGGGGTGAAGGGGTATGTATAGCATTGGTTATAGCAAAGTAGTATTGTATGCACTGACCAATTTGGGTACTTGTCAGTGTATTTTGCTTTTCCTCTGTTACATAGCAAAAAAGGACTCATGAGTAGATGGGGGAAGGGATATCTAGAAAAGACTAATGTAAAAGCAAAAGACATTAATAAAACATTATATGTGTATATAGTTTCCTTTAAGTAGTAAATCCATTTAAAATACATTTACCTCTATTAATTTAAAATGGATTGCTAGGGAAAATAATGTTCAGTTTACTTAGTTACTTTCTCCCATTCCTATCATTTTTCTTTGTCTATCATCTTAATTATTTGTGAAGATATTTTTTCTTTTACATAATCTGTCAGTGTATATGCTGCTCTTTTGGTTCTGCTTTCTTTAATTCATATCACTTAATAGTTACAATTTTCTTTATATTCATCATGTCTATATTTTTATTGATATTTGTACTATTCCATTCTATTGATATTCCAGAGTTTATTCCACCTTTTACCAATTGTTGAACATTTGCTTCCAAACCCAGTAATCTCATTGTTGTGAACAAAAACTAAGTGAATTTTCTTCTTCTTTGTAGGATGTTAGAGCTAGAAGTATCCTAGAACAAAATCAGAACCAAATTTAGATTATGCTTTAAAGTTTAGAAAAACAGTGTTAGATCTGGAAAGGACCTTAAGACTAAAGTATTCCTCCTTACCTCACATACACCTTTTTTTAATGAGATGAAGAAGCAAAGAAAAAGCTGTAAAGATATAATTTTTATTTCCACCCGGATTCTTCACTTTTAAAGAAATGTCAAAGCAATCTGTTTTATTGAGCTTAAAACCTTATATTGGAATAAAGTGTGTGTGGGGGGTGGGGTGGAGGGTGGATCCAAGCTAATATAACCCCAGCAAAGTGGGTTGTGTTGGATTCAGATGAACAGCTACTGTAAAAAAAAAAGTGGCCTACTCAAGAGTTGCTGCAACCCTGATTCTTCCATATTTGAGGCCTTGTCCATTTAAATTAACCTTTGTCACAGCTGGGCGGACAAATGTTTTTGTTTTAGTTCACCGAGGGCTAATTCTATTCAGGCTTTCCGAGGGGCCGCACAATCTGCTCTTTCAGCCTTGTCAGTCGCTAGGCAGGAAGTCTTACTTCTTTAAGCTATCTTTCAGAATGGGGGGTTGGGACTTAGAGAAAGGTGGGGGAAGGGACTCTAAGCATCTCTTAAAGATCAATAACTAGGGGAAGGGAGTGGGGGGAAGGAGAGAGCCATTGTGTGAACTGAGAGATGGACACAACTCTTGCCAGCAACTTCTGGGTAGGCAGTGTATAACACCAAATCCAACCTTTGAAGCACACCCCTCACCTCCTTTACTCTTGAAGGCACATATCTTTTTTAAATAGCTCAAGAACTAACCTACTCAAAGTTTTAAACTTGCTTTTGAATATCACAGTTCCCAATGGTAGTACTAATGATAATTCCCAGAAAGAAGTATAGTACAGTGGAATTCTTTGTCATTTACAAGTTGTGTGGAATCTTGGCCATTTTGCCTGTTTCTTTGAGAACTCTTCTACTTCTAATATCCTATTATCTAAATTCCCTTCCAGCCCTAACAATTTTCAAATTCCAGCCTCAAATACAGGTCAGACTGGATGACCTCTGAAGTTCTTTCCAAATGAGCCAATATATGATCCATCCTATATTCCAACCATCCATGTTTTAAGACCCTCCTTTTGCTCTTAATTTAGGATCATAATAAGGTTCCATATTGCAAAGATCATCTAGTTCATTCTCCTCAATTTATAGAAGAAACTGGAGCCCTTAGAAGTGAAGAGATTGAGTTGCCTAAAGTCACACAAAGAAATAAATAGTCAAATCTAAATTTAAACCTGGGTTCTCTGTCTCCAAATAACCCACAGTACCATTGTTCCTTACCTTCAGTGTTGTTAAAACCTTTCCAACTAAAACATTGTATGTTTTGAGATCTAGGTTAATATTCTGTGATTGTATATTTTAAAAAAATTACCTTTGGGAAAAAAAACTCCAACCTTTACCTTCCATCTTAGAATAAATACTAAGTATTCGTTCTAAGGAAGAACAAGTGGCTTACCAGGATCACAGAGCTAGGAAGTTTCTGAGGTCATATTTGAACCCAGTACAAGTCTCTAGGCCTGCCTCTCTATCCATTGAGCCACCTAGCTGCCTCTATTGTTTATTTCTTTTAAGTGTTACAAAGTACTTTTCTCGGAGCAGTCCTGTAATGTGGGGAATACACGTTCCTTATTTACATTGATTTTAATGATAAATTTCTGACTTTTCATATAATATATTGTTTAGCTTGAAAAGATAATTTTGCATCTTGATAACGTGATTGAGAAGTTCAAATAAAGTAGTCCTTTTAAGGCACAGATATTTCTGTTGCTCCATATTGGCAGCTAGGCATCATTAAGAGCACTGAAAAAACCCAGATTTGGTTAGAGTTTCAGTAACACATGTGTGAAATCCCTCCCCTTAAACAGCTGGTATTAGCCCTTGAAACTCCAGCTTGGTTCAACAAATGCTCAACGTGTGTTATTTTGAGATTAGCTTAGATCACAGTGATAATCAAGAAATCAGGCAGAAAGGCTACTTCTAAAGCCATTTAAAAAAATTATTAATGTCACTTTTGCAGATCTTTGGGAAATGGAGAGCTGGGAAGTATGGTGTAGTAAATATGGTCAGAAAAACAAAAAACAAAAAACCACTATTGACAGTTTATGCAAGACAGCCACAACCCTGTGGAACTGAGCATTGTACTATTCATCCCATCCCACTTACCTCTGCATTTTCTAGATGAAGTTCTTTCTAAAAGATCCTAACACATAGTAAAACAGCTCATACATTTTATAGCCATTTGCAAGGGATTTAATTTTTAACAATCCTATGAGGTAGATTGCTGGAAGCTGGATTCTTATTTTTAGAGATGAGGAGACCTGGGTGTAGAGACTTGAAGTAATTCACCCATTGTCGGAGGATGTATATGTAGTAAGACTTTTTTTTTTTTTTTTTTTTTTTTTTTTACCAATGAAGAAACAAGTGCAGAACAATGCTTATCTGGGCATTGCCTAGTATTCAGATATCTTGACTAAACTCCTGAGAGCTCTTTGCACTAGACCCTGTGGCTGCTTTGGCCCTACTGTATTCCCTCTCCTAGAGATGCCTGGAGATAATTGCTGCAAGTGCCTTTTGTGATGCAAATACTTTATGGCCTATAGAGAAAGTTCACTCCTAGGAAGGAATGAATTCACTGCCTTCTTCCTCTCTGTGTGAGCCCTAAGGTGTCAGCTGATAGTAACAGCTGAGGAGGGTGGTTTCTAAAATAGCATTAAGGTCTTCTCCCAGAATGCCTAGGTCTTCATCTTGAGGACCAAATCAACCAAGCAGATTCCTCAGATGCGTTCTTTCAGAACCCGTATAGTTCCTCATAAGGACAAGACAAGATCCAGGCAGGTAGTACAAGGGGGATCTGGAACCTCAAAAGTGAAGTGACTTGTCTATATTTGGTGGTTATTTTTAGTGTGTACCAATTCAATTGGATTCTTTAAGCATTTATTGTGTCTGTGCCAATGTGATGGTCAGTGGGGAGTCAAAAGGGAAAAACATGGTCTCTGCCCACAGGGAATTTAAATGAGGAGAAGCATGTATGTGATTATATATTTTGTTTTATTTTAGAGAATAAGCTTTTTTCTATGTACATATATCTGTATCATAGAATGATATATATTAAGCTTAAAGTCACCTCCAGAGGCCTCCATCTGGTTCAACTCCATTGTAAGCATGAGAATACTGAGGCCTAGTCATGTTGTGACTTGCTCAAGGTCACATCAGTGAGTGATAGTACAAGTATAAATAAGTACAAGATTTGAATCTAAGTCCTCTGACTCTAGAGTTAGGGTTCTTTTCACTGTATTCTCTTCAGAGATATCATTTTAGAGTTTCAGCCGTAGAACTGATAACATTTTGGAAATTGACTGAAAATTTATTATTACATTTCTTTAGCCCTAAAGTGACTTTCCAAAGTCATCCAGAGCCCAGTGTTTGGTCCCTGGGGTCCAGATCTTTTTATATTACTTTTAAGTGTTTGGGTATACTAGAGTCCTAATGTTCATCTTAAAGGGTTTTTGTTTTTTTTTTTTTTTTAAACATAGGAAGGGCCTTCTGAGAGAAAAACAAACATCTGGATTGTTTTAAGGCTTATGGGATTCAGTCTTGCCTTTTTGGAAGAGGGGGCAGTTAGAGGGGTACAGAATAGCAAATGAGAAGGAAACCTCATTATGATCAAAACCAGGGACTTTTGATATGATTGAGAGAGACAGACAGACAGACAGGGTCTGTCTGTCTGAATTTCCTGGAGGAATTGGGTCAGAGAGATTCTAATATTAGCAACAACAACAACAACAAAAAATCTCTTTTTCACTGTATTAAAATAGGTTTGAAGTAGGGGGGAAGAGTGCTGGAGGAGCCTGAAAAATCTTCAGGGTTCAAGATGAGGTTGGGACTTTTTTGCAAGGGGCAGTTTAGCATTTTCACACTGGGGCCAGGCTTACTTAGGCTGGCGTTTGAAGCTGCAACTGTGTTTGATTTAGCGCCCCACTTACAATGGGCTGGAGAACAAAGCTGAGGCCCAGAGGCAGGAGTATGGAAACCCAGCCCTTATCCAGAAATCTAAACCATTTCAATCTACTGTTTGTGGGATTATTTCTTTATTTTGACATTGAGAGTGCCATTTACTAGCACTTCCCTTTAAGCAAGCCCTGAAATTCTGTTGAAGCACCTAAGAAAAAGCAATGAAGATATTTATTAATAATGTAGAATCATTTATTTATGGCATGTTAGAGCTGAGTGAGGCATTAAGAAGATAATGCCAGATTGTAGAATCTTAAAGCTTAAAGAAGGGGCCTGAAAAGACAGAGTTGAAATACAGATGGGACAATGCCAACAGGGTCTATGCTTCAGGTACTTCTGATTAGGAAGGACTGGGCTACCCTTCCCACCAATACTTAAGTCTTCCACACACTATACTACCACCCTCTTATTGGAAGCTGGAGCTAGGTATCTTTTTCCCTGTCTCTAGTACTCTGGGTGCCTCCCATACAATCAGAAATCTGGAGAGTAGGAATAGGATCTGCATGTAATTCTTACTTCTCTAGCCCTAGTGTACATTAGACGAATAGGGTGCCTTGATCCCAAGCCTTTCCCCCAATCCCATTCTTAACCCAGAACCTTCCTCCATGGGAAGGGATGTTTTGGTATGGGTAAGGGCCAGGTTTGTGATCTGATAAGGGTGTTGCATCTCCTTATCCTCACCATCTCTCTTAGACATCACCACTTACAACCAAGATCCCCAACTTTGTCCTCTCTATATTCCCTACCTTCCTTCAGTCTTTTTTAACTCTTCTGGGCTCAGATGTAAAAATTCCTAGTTATGTTTCAGAGATCTGGTTTCATTCCCTCATTTTAAAAATGCAGGTGGGGTGGGGGTGCAGCTCGGTGACTCAATGGATTGAGAGCCAGATCATGGGAGGTCTTGGGTTCAAATCTGTCCTTTAGATACTTCCTAGCTGTGTGACCCTAGGGAAGTCACTTAACCCCCATTGCCTAGTCCTTACCACTCTTCTGCTTTAGATATTACATAGTATTGATTCTAAGATGGAAGGTAAAGATTTAAAACAGTGATTCCCAAAGTGGGCACTACCACCCCCTGGTGGGTGCTGCAGCAATCCAGGGAGGCGGTGATGGCCACAGGTATATTTATCTTTCCTATTAATTGCTATTACAATTTTTAAAAAATTAATTTCCAGGGGGCTAAGTAATATTTTTTCTGGAAAGGGGGCGGTAGGCCAAAAAAGTTTGGGAACCACTGATTTAAAATAAAAACAAATGAGTGAACTGAGGCCTCAAGAAGTATAAATGACTTCCATAAGAGACTGGCAGGTTTGGGACAGCCATGACCCACTTCTTCTGGAATTAGTGCTCTTGATTTATTCTTCAAAGCATATTTGGTGTGTTAAATGTAAAGTATACTCTGTATTTAATAAAATGGATATAAATTTACTAATTTAGTTTATTTATGTATATTTTGAAATTTTTTATCTAAATGAAGCTAAAATCTGCTGAAGTTTAAGAAATCTGCAATTTAAGATCATATCCCAAGTAAGAAAAATACTTTTTGTGCTTAAATTTCAAAGCTGATAGAATGTTAGTGACATTATCAATAATGAGATTAAAGAGCTTATGTTGGTCTAGTAGGCATTGTTAACCTCTGGTGCATTATAAACCAAGGAAATAGCATTAATTTTGGGGACAGATATAAAAGGACAATAGTCAACAAGCTGTGGGGCTTTTCTCAGTTGTCCTTGAGACCAATCAGAACTCCTAGAGAATTTTTCCAATTGTGTAAATACTGGTCTAACCTTTCCACAGGTTCTAAATGACCATTTAAAAGGTCAATTAGGAATCAGAGTTAAGGGCTCAGTTTCAACCCTCAGTTTGACCTGTATTGCCCAATCTTATTCAAAGTTTCTTCCCAAAGAATATAAAATCTGCTACAAAGAGGATTATGAAGCTTTAAAGTTGGGAAGAACCTTCTAACATAGAGCATTAGAGATGAAAGTGGTCTTAGGGAAATAGCATAAAGTGTTCAGATGCAAAACCATCTACCATCTAGTCCTACCTGTTATGTTACAGATGAGAAAACTGAGGGACAGAAAAGGGGAAGTGATGCCCATTTTGTTAGTTGTGCCCACAGGTTAAAACATTGGTTAAAATGTGGGAATGCAAAGGTGGGAGACTTGGACAGAGTATTTGGGGAAAGGGTTACCTTTTGAGAAACTATTGATTTTCTGTTAGAGGAGAATTTCTGGATTCCTTGCTCCTAAGTTGATTCCATACATTTTTACCGCAGATTGTGGCCAGAGTTCTTTTAATTACGAGGATTGGTAAAATGGACAGTGGCTTTCATGGAAATCCTTTGCAGCTAAGAAGAGAAGAACACTGATAGTCAGACTCTCTAAGAATGCTAGCTCCTGGTTCTCAGGATGTGCCTCCATAGATGGCTTTATAGAGCCTTGATTGCCTCCTTATTACTGGTGCTGCCTAGTGACATGCTCCACCCAAAAAGATCTGAAGAGTGTTATTAAGCCTTTTAACCCTGCGATCTTAGATTTTGCTAAAGGATTTATGGTAGTGTTGATTAGGGGAACTATGGGAGGGGGCAGGGTTTGCAGAAAAGGAGCTGAGCTAAATTCCATGAGGAAAGGTTATATTAATCCTCCCAAAATTTGAATTAAATGAAAGAATACATTAGTGATTATAATGATTGTGTTTAACAGGACTCTTAATATATATTTTTCTCTTGACAGTCCCAGCAAAGACCCCTTCACTTTTTATTTCTAAGGAAATATCAAAAGTTGTAATTGTAAAGCCAGGAATGTGATCATCAGGCAATCAGTATCAAGAAGAGCAGATATAAGGAAAAAACTCATGAAGGCAATATGGCAAGAAATATGGTTCAATTATACTCCATCTTTGGCTCTGAAGATATTGATCAATAAACCCTCTTTTGTAACTATAGTTATGAACAAATATATAGAGTATGTAGGCAAATATATCATTCATTGGATGGTAATAGTGTATGACATAGAGACAGCTAGGTGGCTAAATAGAGCGTTGGGCCTGGAGTCAGAAATTCAGCTTCATACACTTATTAGCTATGTGACTGTAGTCAAGTCACTTAATCTCTGTTTGCCTTAATTCCCTGGAGAAGGAAATAACAGACCACTACCCTACTATTACCAAGAAACCCCTACACATAATATGCTCCACAAAATCATGAAGAATCAGACATGACCAGGCAACCATAAAGTATATGACACACATTAGCCATAGTTTTTTGTGAATGGAAATAAGTATGTTCATGCTGAAGGTCCATTCTCTGAAACATAAATACCTTGTAGGAACCAATTTCCACATGTATTTTCCAGCTATATTCCATGTTTGGCTAATCCATAGTACTTTACTCTTATAATGCCAAGTAGGCTTATTCCTATTAAGGCCCTATAGATGGGTACCACAGTTTGCTGTCATGTTATAGAGAAGCAGATTCTTAGATATAAGCATGTTAGAGTGGGAGAAAGATGACCTATTTTGGAGTATTAAAACTCTGTGGAGTTGAGAATGTTATGTTACTTTGGCCATAAGGACCTTCTACACCTCCTGCCCCAGGTACTCCCAACCCTCATCTTCAAATAAGAATCTTTTTTTCTCCTTCCCAGACCTGACTCTCTAAATAGACTTGAAGAATTCCATAAAACTAGCACACTAAATTTTATAACTCAAAGTGACTTGGGAAGTCACTTACCTTTATCTTGCTCATTTTACAGAGAAGGAAACTGAGGCCCATTAAAATGTATGTGCCGGGGGGCAGCTGGGTAGCTTAGTGGATTGAGAGCCAGGCCTAGAGACGGGAGGTCCTAGGTTCAAATCTGACCTCAGACACTTCCCAGCTGTGTGACCCTGGGCAAGTTACTTGACCCCCATTGCCCACCCTTACCACTCTTCCACCTAGGAGCCAATACACAGAAGTTAAAGGTTTAAAAAAAAAATTTTTTTTAATTAAAAAAAAAAACATGTATGTGCCTAGGTCTTAAGAAATTCATATTCTGAATCCAGAGTCCTAGATTCTGAGCCAAGTTTCCTGTCTCACAGTTCCATTTCATTGTTGTTTCTTCTATGTGGATATTCCCAACAGTTAGAGAACATTAAAAATCCTAATTGAAAATAAGCCAGAAAATTGGGAACACAAAGTATGTGAGATTTACCCTTTCTGTTACAGCTTTGGGTATTTTCTGACCAACCCATGTTGTTGTGTTCTTTTCCTTGTCTCAGAGGATATTACCTTGTATTTATAAAGGAAAAGATCTAGTTGTCAAATGATTTCAGTTCAATAAGACTACTCAAAGCTTACTTTATGCAAGTCATTGGGGATACACAGGCAAATACTTTTTTCAGGTTGCATGATTTTTTTAAAGAATACCTCCATATACATAGCAGAACACAGAATGAGAACTGTACATAAAACCAGCTATCTCCACATTTATAAACCTTGCCTTTTTAAAAATTATATAATTCTAAATATTATCTTCAGAATTCCTTTTAGGGGCACCACTATTGCTAAACCTCTTCCTTCTGTTTAAAAGATGAAGGAGGGGGAGGGAGAAAAACCCTTATTACAAATAAGCAAAATTGAACAGAATTTTGATCATGTCTAAAAGTTATATCCCTGTACCATCTCCTCTCTGTCAGGAGGTAGGTAGTGTGCTTTGTCTTTTGGCTAGTCATTGGTATTGGTCAGAGTTCTTAAGTTTTCATAGTTGTTTTTTAGAACAGTGTTGTTGTCCTTGTGTAAATTATTTTCCTAGGTACTGCTTTCTTCAGTCTTGTGTTCAGCATAAAATTACTCAGGATTTTCCAAAATGGTCTTTTTTTTCCATAATTTCTTATAGTACAACGAATGCTATTTCATTGCATTTATATACCCCAGTGTTCAGCCGTTCTGCAGTTGTCTTAGAGGCAATCATAAGGCATCCCTTTAGATTCTAGTTCTTTTCTTATCATTATTTCCCTTTTGAATTCCCCTTTCAAGATCAAGATTGGGTTCAAGGCAGAAGAGCAGTAAGGTCTAGGCAATTGGGGGTTTTGACTTGCCTAGGGCCACACAGCTAGGAAATCTCTGAGTTTAGGTTTAAACAAGGACCTCCCATTTACAGATCTGGTTCTCTAACTTCTAAGCCACCTAGCTGCCCCCAAAGCTTTTTATAAACTTATTTTTCTCATGCTTATTTCTTCTAGATATTCTTATATTCTTTGTGGAAAATCAAATTTTTCCTTTGAATCGCTGCTTGCCCATGTTATGGTGTTACTCTTATCCTTTTGGGGGAATCTCTGGGTTTGAATTTTTTTATACTGTTTGATTTACTCATATCTATAACTAATTTTAGTTTCTGAATGGGAGTTTTATGTCAGGGGCCAAACTCTGCTCTCTGCTATTTATTTGGTAGGGTAGTTGGCTCTGCTTGGTCTGGTCCTAAATCTCCTGGGGTTTTGTGCTGATTTCTGTCTTTTAGAATTGGGCTCCTCTTGATCTTTGAGGTTCAGAGTGCCAAATCTTTAGGGTTCTTTCTGGAATCTCAGCCAGAATGTTAGGAACTTCAGAGGTCTTAAGGCTGGGTGATCTTGATCTGAACCCTGCAGTTGCCTGGGCTTCCAAGGCCCCCACTCTTAGGCTTTCTTAAGAGATTGTCCTCTGCTCTAGTCAAAGAGCCTTTCCGATGACACATCCTGTCCCTGGTTATGCTGGAGCTCTCTTTGCTAGAAGAACTCTCTTATTGACAGTGAACTCCTGGCTAAGTTTTTGTTCATTTATGACATGTAAAAAGTCACTGTAGTTTCTCTTTGTTTCTTAATCGTTTTTCAATTTCTAAATCAGTTGGGGCCACTGCAAGGTTTTGCTATAGTTGAGAGGCAAATGGGAGTTGGATGGGTTGCCTGTTTCTATTCAGGCAGCTGTCCTGGGAGGAAGTACTAGATCAATGACTCCCTTAGTTCAGACTAAGACCTTGCATAAATTACTGGAGAAATTGAAATTATTTCCTCTAACAGAGAAGTTTTTTTCAACTTAGTACAAACTTATTAATCAACTATTATAGTAGATACCACACACTTTCAAGTGTGTGCTGATAATACAGAGATGAAAGCCCATGTTTGGAGCGAACATGCCTAGATCAGTATACTGTGATAGATAAAATATGGTTAGTAAATTGAAGAAGAAATCATTCCTTTCAACTTGGGGGAATCATCTGAAAATTCAATTTATTTATTGTCTTCTCTGTTCAAGGCCATAATCTAGCTCCTTTAAGTGATTCAGAGATGAAAAATTCCATGATCCCATGCCCTTGAAGAGCTTACATTTGCAAAAAGGCATGAGACAAAATTAAAAGTGATTTGAAACAAAAGAATAATAGAGGAAAAGCTGAAGAAAACTGGAGGGGCAGAGATGACTTAGCTTTAGGGCATCAGGGAGTATTTCTTGGACCAGAAAGTACCTGAGGTGGGTCTTGATGAAACTGTGGGACTTCAACAAATGGAGATGAGGAGAGGGTGTTTGCTCTCAAGCAGGGTAGATAGCCTATATGGAGGTGGTAATAAAATGCTAGGGACAACTAATGGGTTAGAAGTTTTTCTTAAAAAAAATTTTTTTTAATGTGATGACAGGTTATTTATAGTTACCATTGAGCAAATGTGTCAAACTTAAGGCAAGCTGCTTAACCTCCTCAGTGTGCTCTGAACCAGATTAAAATGTAATTGGGAAATTTTAACAAAACAAATAAAAATATACCACAGATCATAGACCATTGTGGTTTTCTAAGTCAATACACACCTGGCAGCAACCTGTTTCTTTTTGAGTTTGACACCAAAATTATAGATCCCTTCAGAGCTA
This sequence comes from Gracilinanus agilis, assembly GCF_016433145.1. Lineage (NCBI taxonomy): Eukaryota > Metazoa > Chordata > Mammalia > Didelphimorphia > Didelphidae > Gracilinanus > Gracilinanus agilis. Next base: position 318,689,995 of record NC_058131.1, read on the forward strand.
TTCTTTCCAAAGGTGCAAATCCCAACCCATCTATGTGCTTTTATCTGGTATGATTCTTGTCTCTATATTTCCAGAAATCCCCCATTAAAGGTACACCTAGAGTGCTCAAAGCCTATTAATCTTTCAACACTTTAATCAATACTAGTGGTGTTCAGTATGCATCTATTATGTAACTATAATCAATCTGCTTCCTTTTTCTATCATTTCTATCCTTGATGATAAATAATATTTTCCCTTGCTCATCATTTTCGTCAGCTTGCTGCAGCCTGCTTTACACCCACCATTGCATCTTTTTATTGTCCTTTGTGATAGTGTTACAACAGTGTGATATTCCATGGATTGTAGCTATATTTCACCATTTAGGAATAGAGGGATAAAGACTGGACCTATGATTTCATTTGGCATGGGGAAATCCCCAATGACAAATTTACTCTCTCAATTCAGATTAGCACTTTTTCTGCCACTTAGTTTTCTTCCCCCTCCTCAGTGTTGAGGATATTTCTCACTTCCCCTGCCCCTTTGCCCAGCAGCCCAATGGGAGCACTTTCTCCCTCCCCTGTCTGGGGGAAGGTGATGCTGGGGGGGCACTTGGCACAGGGTCTGAGGAAGGGTCAGGGCATGGCACAAGGTCAGGGGGGCATAGCATGGCACAAGGTCTCTAAAAAGTTCACCATCACTGGTCTAGGCTTTTAAGTCTTAATTTAGAGTCAATCACACCACCACATCCCACTGCTTTTGCTGAATCATGTGGAAAGTTGTATAGGGGGCAGACACTGTCTGGCATTTTAAACTTATTTCCATTCCTTTGTTGGCGGGCATGTCCCTACCATATTTTACATACACAACAACTCCCTGTCATTTTACAGATTTTTACTTTCATTGGGCCAAATCTTCACTGAATTTGAAAACCTTGTTCAGCTATCTTAGGTTATCAGAGATCTGCAAAAACAGATTTGCTAATGCATCCAGATGACAAACTAACAAGTAAGAGCCTTTGCAAGGAAAAGTACCAGAGATATGATTTGCACCAGGGGCATGGAATTTAAGATTTGAGTCTTGGAAATAAGATAGCCCAATAGCCCCCCTGCCAGTGTATTCTAGATGAGGAAACTGACTCTGGAGAGTAAATTTCTTAAGTGACTGAGGTAAGAAGGAGCAGACCTGGGATTTGAAGGTTTTTAGGACTTCAAATCTTCCTTTCTTTCTGCTCTCCTTTACCATATTGATTCAAGTTTTATGGCTTGCAAAGCATTTACATCTATAATCTCATTTTTCTTCTCTGAACAAGAATACTGACATAGTATACAATTGTGTTAAATTTCATCATGTAGGTAGAGCAAATATTATGCTTAGATGGAGAAGCTGACACTTGGAAAGGTGATTAGCCATAATTCATATTATGAATTAATAGTAGAGGTTGGAACTTGTCTCTTTCTGTAGGCTGGACTTTTTCTTTTCTTTCTTTCTTTCTTTTTTTTTTTTTTTTTTTTTTGGTCATTGTCCCTAATGCAGGCAAACCTGAAGGAAAAGGGGCTCCAAAGGTGTAAAGGATACCATCTCTTGGATATTTTATAACAGTCATGTTTTTGTCACATAGCTCAGTAGGCATTGGGCTATCATGAAAAATAAGGACACTTGATTTGGGGTCAGAGGACCCAGGTTTGAACTCAAGCTTTGCTACTTAATATTTACATAACCTGGGCAAGTTGCTTTCTAAATTTCTTCATTTGTAAGTTCTTTACTAGACCATCTCTAAGGTCTCTTCCAAGTTTGAAAATATAGAATTCTATGTTTGTGATCTCTGTGCCTGTGAGTTTCTAGTAACTTCTAGCATATATAACCCAATGCATGCATTTCCTTCTAAGAGAAGAGCAAGAGGCTTGGCGGGGGGGGGGGGGGGAACCTCATAACCCTGAGTTCTATTCCTGTCTCACACAGAGATTTCACTTGCTTTCTTCATATTTTCTTCTGCAATTCACTCAGCTCCATAGCCTAGATCAGGGGTTGGCAGCGTATGGCTCTTGAGCCATATCTGGCTCTTTTGAGGGCCAGGTACGGCTCTTTCTGCAGGAGCCATAAAGTCAATTTTTTTTCAGGCGCTGTTACAGGAGCGCATATTGTTATAGGAGCGCCCACTGTGAGCACTGTACAGCTCTCACAAAATTACATTTTAAAAAATGTGGCGTTTATGGCTCTCACAGCCAAAAAGGTTGCTAACCCCTGGCCTAGATAATGACTAGTTAAGGAGTGTCATCAACCCAAAGGTCCCTGATTTTATATGCCAGTTATATAGGCCACCTGAGAGTGAGAAAAGAGTCTGATGGCCTTGTTAGGGATATTATTTGCAGCTGTTGCTTTCTTGACCCTACAGTTCAACTGCCTTGCTTTCCTTATTCTACTGTTTCTTTTATATATGTTATGGGACCTTCCCTCCTCTCTGGGGAACTAACTCAGAATATTTTTTATGTTGTCAGAACAAGTTTAACAAAGCTACTTTTTACCTGGAGATATATAAAATGGATTAACTAGAAAAGATCAAGAGGATCTAGACCTGGAAGATTGTAGAAATCATCTATTTAATTCATTACTTTCATTTTACAGATGAGAATAGTACTTAAAGGGTTTTTAATTTAGCCACTTCTACCAACACAGATTGCTACCCTTTCTTGCCTATTATTTGTGGGTTACTGTGGCTTTTAAAAAATCCTTTTCTCCCAACTCCACCACTCTCTTGGTAATGAACCTCTCCATACTTAGATAGGCCGGTCCCCTGCTTCTGATGTGTGCCTGCTTTGAAGATTTCCCTCTGTATCCTTCTTCACTTTCCCTCCTAGAGAACTATCCCTTATATACAATGAATTTAAAAGAAAAAGAAAAAGAAGATAAGAAAAAACCCTGCAAAACTTGTTAACAGATAGAGAAAAGATTATATTACATACAATATTTCACACATGTGAACTCTTTGCAAAAGGCATGGGGAAGTTTCTTTTTATATTTCTTGAGACCAAACTTGTTCTTTTATAATTTGAAATTTATCTTTTTAAGTTGTTTCATGATGTTCGTTCTTTCCATTTACATTGATGCAGTCAGTACTTATCCTGCTTTCCTATTTTCTTTACTTCATATTAGTCCACGTGAGTCTTTACCTGCTTCTCTGTATTTATCATACTTATTCTTTCTTAAAACACAGTGATATTCCATTACATTAATGTGCCACAATTGGATCAGCCATTCCTCTGATAATGCTATAGTTTTCATTTGAAAAGGCCTAAATCATGTTCCAGGAATTAGGCACAGAACTATAAAGGGGTTGAGATATACCTGGAAATACAATTTGAAGATTCAATACTAGTTCTGTGCTAATAGCTACTATAAGAACAAAATTACAGTGAAGTTTATCAAAAAATCTTATCAGTAGAAAGACTTTTCAAGAGGTCATCTCCAGCTTAAAGCAGGAATTCTGTGTTCAGCATCTCTGACAGGCGGTCATCCAGCTTCTTTTGAACATCTCTAATGATGTACTACCTCAAGGCAACCAATTCTGCTGCCAGATAATTCTGATCATTAGAAAATTCCTTGTCATATTGAACCAAATTTTACTTGCCTGTAACTTGTATCCATTTTTCCTAATTTTTGCCCACTGGGAACAATCAGATTCAGTCTAATCCTTCCCTGTAACAGCCCCCCCCCTTCAGATATTCAGAAACACAGCTTGTCATCCTCTAAGTCTTGAGCTTAATTTGAAGACAATTTTACTTTATGATCTCTATCACTGTTGAGAACAGGATCTCAGATATGGATGGGATGTTAGAGAGTTTCTTGTCCAACTTGTACCTGATTCTATATCTCTTCAACATTTTCCAAAAAAGGTCAATCAGCCTTTGATTTGATACTTCCAATCATATGAACTCATCATCTGAGGCAGTCCAAGCATGTCTTTGTTGGACAGCTCTAATCGTTAAGAAGCTTTTCCTTTAAGATACAATATTCCACCACTTGTTTTTAGTCCTGCTTTCCTCTGCCAAGCAGAACAAGTCTAATCACTCTTATTTTGGATAAAATCCATGGAATGATAGTTAAAAAAAAATTTCAGTCCACAGCTTACATACATTGAATTTGTCATTATTTTCTATTGGAAACAATATACATTCTCTTTCTTTGGAGAGAATACCTCAGTAATAGAAAAAATTATTTAATTCAGTAGTTTTCAGTGATTGCTGAAAAGCAAGGCATTTTAACAACTGGTTGTCAAAGAAGGATTGCAAGAGCCTCTTTGGAATAAATTACAAGCACAATGTAATTTATCATTTACTTTCCTATGGAAGGTTATAAGCTGTGTTTTGTTTGGTGTGAATTAAATTATATCTGTCTTTACATGGTTGGATTTGAAGAGAGGCAATGTATCTAATGGAGAGTCATGAGAGTTGGAATCCAGTTTTGCTTGGGTTACTGTTTTTTTGAGCAAGTAGCTTCTTCCTGAGCTTTGATGTCCTCATTTATAAAATGTGACCACTTGGACAAAGATGATTTTTATCTAACTCTGACATTCTGTGACAGGTTCCAAAATATTTTAAGATCCTTGTCAACTCTTAACATTCTGTTTTAACATAGTATGTATGATGTTCCTTCTAATATTAAGCCCCTCTAGGAGGCAAGTAGGTTGCATAATAGAGTACCAGGCTTGGAGTTGGGAGGACCTAGGTTCAATTTTGGCCTCAGACATTTCCTAGCAATGTGATCCTGAGCAAGTAACTTAACCCCATTTGCCTAACCCTTGCCTTTCTATCTTAAGAGTTGTTACCAAGACAGAAAGTAAGGGTTTAAAAAGAAAAAGTCCCTACAATCCTAAAATTATATTTAACAAGTTACGTTTTAATCATCTTGTTCCTAATTTTAGTTGAGCCAAATTTTACTTCCTAAAATTCAGTTGTCTGAATTTTAAATTGTAGGATCCTACCCAAAATCTGACCCAGTTGGCATTTAAAATATCAAACTATAATTATCTGTGTAGTTCTGAGAGAATCAGAGCAACTATTTGGTGTGCCACTGCAGTAGATTAATAGTTTAGGAAATTTTGATGGAATCATGGATCCAGGGGAGCTCCTGAACATATAACATTCTTGGAAAGTCTATTGCCTATCTGTCAGGAGATGGGGTTGCATGTTTCATCTATTGTCCTTAGGACTTGTAGCTTATCATTGCATTGTTCAGGGTTCTAAAGTATTTCAAAAGCTTTTCTCTCTAATTTTGTCATTGTATAAATTATTCTCCTAGTTTTGCTCATTTTATTATATATCAAATCATACAGCACTGAGTTTTCCTTTGAAATGATCCCTTCATTTCTTATTTTATTAAATTTATATGCCATGGTTTATTTAGCCATCATTCAACTGATGTGCATCCCTTGAGTTTTTTGGTTTTGGTTATTATTTTAAAAAAGAGCTATTAGAAGTATTTTTATACATATAGGAACTTTTCCCTTTTTTCTGCTCTTTTTGTAGTTTAGGCCTGCTAATACTATAGCTAGATCTTAAGGTGTGCACAGATGAATAACTTTTGGGATATAACTTTTCACTGTTTTCCATAATGGCTAGATCAGTTCACAACTCCATCAAGAATGAACAAATATTCCTGCTTTTTCTCAGCTCCTTCAACATTTGTCAATTTTTTCACTCTGATTGTTGATAACGTGTATTTCTTCTTTTGAAAATTAAATATTCATAACTTTTGACCATTTATCTATTAGTAAATAGTTCTTGTCTTGTAATTTATAATTTAGAATCAATTCCTTATATATCTTGGAGACTTTATCAGAGAAACTTGTTACAAAGACTTTACCCCCAGCTATCCTTTTCCCTTCTACTTTTAACTACATTAGTCAGCAAGCCAGTAAGCGCTTTTTTAAGTTACCACCTTGTGCCAGAAAGTATGCTAAGTGCTGGTTTTGTCCATTTTGTCATGTGTGAACCTCTATTTCTTGTTTGTTGATGAACTACCTTCTATGTCTATCTTGACAGGTAAGATTTTTCAAGTATTTTTTGTTATCGTTACTTTAAACAGAATTTTGTTGGTTAATAATATAGAAAAGCAGGTGATTTATGTGGGTTTATTTTATATCTTGCCACTTAACTAAAAATTGTTTTGACTAGTTTTTTAGTCAAGAAAATCATTGTATCACCTGAAAAAAGTGATGGTTTTATTTATTTTTTGCCTGTGGTAATTCCTTTACATTTTTTCTTGCTATAGCTAGCATTTCTAGAACAATATGGAATAGAAATGGCAATAATGACATCCTTACTTTACTTCTGATTATACCAGAAAGGTTTCTATCTTTCCCCTATTATGGATAATGTTGGCTCTTGGTTTCTGCTCCAAAAGACTTCTCTCTCCTTTCCCAATCTTTCTCCTCAAAGCAAATTACCAGAGTTCCGAGAGACCCAATGAATTACCCAGTGTGGGAGTAGACAAAAAGACTTTGAGACCCAGCCTCTAAAGAAGCCATTATCAATTCACAGAAAATTAGACACTAAGCAATAGTAGAAAACAAAAGCAAGGAAAATAAAAATATTGGAAAACAAAAGGCACAGTATTCAACTTGAATTGCAGAACTTATAAACCAAGAGCAAGACTCAAAATCAGATTTTAGGGCAGAAAATGAAGAGAGGTAAAAGGCACAGAGCCAGCTACAGGACTCAAGTGAGAGCTGCAGCCAGCCCTGCATGGTGGCAGTGGCTAGCCAAGAAGCCTGGGAGTTGAAGCAAACCGTAGGATTTGCTGCTGCCACCTCTAGCTGAGCATGCACAGGCCCTCTCAGGGCATTGATTTCTCAGCTTGTGGTTTTTGGGCCAAGCCCTCACTGGCCATGAGCTATGGGCGTCCTCCCCAAGACATGGAGGATATGATCTGCCTGAAGGTGGACAGCCAGTACCATGATACTCTGGTGAGTCTTTGAGAAGTACGGCCGAGTGGACGATATCCATATCCCCCACCATCGCTACACCAAGGAGTCATGTGGCTTCACCTTCGTACCCCTTCATGACATGCATGACACCATGGATGGCGCTGTGCTTGACTGCCAAGAGCTGCAGGTACAGATGACCTGCTATGGCCACCTGCTGGCAGAGCCCACCCACAACCCAACCTGACGGTAGAGGCGGTGCAGCTGCAACACTTGAAATGGAGGCCCTAGATTATTAATTTTTGAAAATTATCAATTAAAAAAAAGTGAAATGTCTCATCTTCCCTTTTACAGAATGAGAGATTCAGAAAAGTTAGAATCCTTAAGGTAACTAAGAATACTAAAGCTATCAATCATAGTATAAACCCAAGTCATTAAATTTCTGATCCTTTAGTGATATGAAATGCCCCATTCTTTAGTTAAAGGGTCACATTTAGATGATCCTGGTTCACTAGAAATACACCCACCTAAGTTGGTTCTAAAAAAGTTAAAAGTAAAAGACTACTAAAGCAGCAACTAGAGCAAAGTCAAACAATTTCACCTTTATCCACATATGAAGACAGCAAAGTTTCAAAGTAGGCCTTCGACCTCATGGATAAAGAAGCCTTAATAGACTCAGATGGCAATCCTGACATTGACCACGTTGATTCCTTACAAGAAGGGCCCAGCAAACCTGTGTATAGGAGCACTAAATGTGGAGGTCAACAGTAATCAGGGCAAAAATGTTATTCACATGGGAGCAATGAGTTACTCCAGATGAGCTACTGCAGACTTTGTTAGACCATTATTTACACAAGGACATCATGTAAGAAAAGTGACAGCTGTGGAAGATGCTTCAGGTGAAGAAGGTAATCCAGAGTGAGAAGATAAAGATCAACAAAATAACAGCATGACTGCAATGAGGACAACTACAAGATGGCAATGGACAAGGGCAACCACAAAATGACAAAGGAAGAAGAACCGCTACACAAAGACAACAGAGGAAAGACAATGAAATTGCTAAGGACACCGTTTCAAAAAGGACAAAGCAGACACAAAAGGCAAACATTGCTACAATCAACAATGGACTGACAACAAAGAAGACTGAAGACTGGGTTTCTAAAGACACTAAACTACACATTTGAATTTTGGTACAAAAGAGGTTTGTATTAGGATATAAATGGTAAGTATAAAGGTTTAGGGCTTAAAATAATTCTTATTAATATAATGCATAGCATATTAAATAGGAATGTTACAAAAATCACAAAAGATAACTTAATTAAAATATAAAAGTAAATACCTTAATTCATAGGGATTTTATATCCTCCTTAAAAGGAACCTTACAGGGGTTTTCTACTCACCACAGAGGGGATTTTATATTATTAGGATTAATTAAGCCATAGGGCTAATGAGGACCATTTGGAGTAATTGGGATCTTAGCAGCTAAGGACAGGGTAAAGAATAGTGGATAAGGTTTCTTTAAGGCCAAACAGAATCTTGGGAAGTGTGTGGGTTGAAATTCTGGGTAGCCTGAGTCAGTTAGTTTTCCACCTGCCAATGAAGTCCTGGAGTTTTTCCCTAGGAGGAGGCTGGCATTTCCATTCCCTGGAACACTGAAAAAACCCAGTGGCAGGTGAAGGAGGAGAACAGGTTAGAGTTTCTGGAATAAGTTTGTGGGGGAAATCAAAAGAAAAGAGAGAGAGACAGAGAGAGACGGTTTTTCCTTTGTGTGGCTACTGAGAGGGCCAAGCCATTTTGCGGCCTGTTGAAGCCGAAAAGCCTAGGTAGGCCTGAAAGGGCTGGCAGTGGGCAGAAAGAGTGAATAACCTAACTGATTTAAAGCTGAAAGAGATCTAAGGAGACAGTAAACTTACTTATATAACTGAGAGGATCAATAATTAGCATAGCTTATTTAGGATAGACTCTGGGTTTTAGCGATAGTTTTAATGAGGGTTTTAAGGCAACTCGAATTACTCTAGCAAGAAGCAAGTTCTCTTGAACTAGAAGGGAGTGGGTAAAATTTAGATCCCCTTTAAGATTAAGGAATCAATCCTAATCTTCAACCTTCATTACCTTTCCTTACCTTTCCTCAAACCTTTTCCAATATTTATTAGAGGGTTTTTTTTTTTTACATCTGTCTCCAGCAGTTATCCTTGCATTGACTCAACAGTTAACACAGAGCTTCAATAGCCACAAGCTATTAGGCACCTGCCCGATCTATTATAAGCAGTAAAAGATATTGTATCCAATTTCCCCCTTCCTTAACATTCCAATATTAACATTCCTGGCTGTTCTTATTTGCAACATTCTTGTAAATAGATTACATTAACATTCTTGGTGAGCTTAAAGGAGACAGAGCCTAAAGAATTGATACTAGTATCCATAACAGATACAGTTAGGACTTTTAAAAAGGCAATTTTTTTTCCTATTCACTGTCATCCTAGAGGGTGTAAAAAAGCCAGCTAGCCACAGCCTAGAAGCCTGCTTTTACAAGCATTGGCTTGAGTGAGTAATGTGGTTTTACAACACCATGTACTGGGAGCTGTACCCAATTTTTTTTTTGCTTGACTATTCCTTCTTACCATTACATTGTTAGTTTTTTTGAGCTATATACTATTAGTAATGAGTATAATACTGTTTTTTTTTTAATTTTTTAAACCCTTAACTTCTGTGTATTGATTTATAGGTGGAAGATTGGTAAGGGTAGGCAATGGGGGGTCAAGTGACTTGCCCAGGGTCACACAGCTGGGAAGTGTCTGAGGCCGGATTTGAACCTAGGACCTCCTGTCTCTAGGCCTGGCTCTTAATCCACTGAGCTACCCAGATGCCCCTGAGTGTAATACTGTTACTGTTACTGGTGAAGATGGTACCCTCTTACATCTTCAGCTAAATTAAAGAATTGAAATGATAGCAAATAAGATTTAACTAATTAACCTTAAAAGTGAATTGCCTGGAGTCTATAATACAGAAATATGAGACAGAGAAAAATGGTATTGATAAACAAGAGGGCACGACTAAATTAAAGAAAGAAACAGTAGAACTAGAGAAGAGTGTGGACAATTTTTCTCCTTTGAGAGAGATTCCAATGATGACCCCTGACCATGAATTAATTAATGTTAAACAGCATAAGGGCTTTAGCCAAAGTGACATAGTTTAAAAAAGGAAACCCCTATCTTTTGAGGAGGAACCAAGAGTAATTATAAAGAAGTTCCAAAAAAAATCAAACAATTTTATCCTGACTATGGTGATTTTGATATTCTTTTAGATGAATTGCTTACAGAACAGGAAAAACAGAAAATTATTGCTGAAACCAATGAAAACAATAGCATCCCTGATTGGCCTTTATCTAGGCCAAATTGGACTATTAATTCGGATTATGGATATCAACAATTGGTCAGGGCAAGACAGGCAGTAATCCAAACAATGAAAGACTGTTCCCAAAGACTGGGTACATGGACGAAATTTGAGAGAGTGAAGCAGGAAATTGGAGAAACACCCTCTACTTTCCTAGGTAGATTGATAGACCTGGAGGAACATTTGATTGGATTGGACTTTTTCAAGGAAAGGTACATAAGTCAATTAAGGGGGCAATTTGTTAGAAACACCTGCCCTGTAGTACATAATTATTTTAGAAGTCAGTGTCCATACTGGGATCAACTGGAACTAGACATTCCTATATTAACATTCCTGGCTGTTCTTTGCAGTGTTCTTGTAAAAAAATTATATTAACAATATCTTCCTAAAAAGATGACTTCGGGGGTTATGTAAAGATTATATATTTTTTGTATATATTTGTATGATAAGTTTTTGTTTTTCATAGTATTATGGGTTGATTTTGAAATTTTATCTTTAGATAGATTTTTTCTGTAATAGAATTGTTAAAGTTTAATTTGTTTTTTCCTTTCATAGTAGTTGCAAGGTAAATTTTAAAATATTTATCTTTAGGTACAATTTGCTTTCTGTAATAGAATAGTTGAAGTGTGTTGTTTTGTTATAAAAAATGTTTGCATTTGAATTCTCTGTAACTGTGATGTGATTTGCATTTTGCAGAATTTTTCTTTACTTTCATCTTTCTGTCTCTAGCATAGAAATTTTAGAATAGTTTAGTTTTAGAATAAGAATAGTTAGGTATATTTGCTTCATTTGAGAAATTTCTTTTCAAATAAGCACGGGGGGTATAAAGATTAATTTGTTAATTAGCTTCATTAAAGAATAAGTCATAGGTAGAAATAAGCATTTTAGTATAGAGACAATTTTGAATCTTACCTGGGTTCCTTCAGCAAAGGGAAGAATGTTTGCGAGGTTTCTTAAATGGGATTCCTAGAATCCCCCAGGAGAGGCCATTTGGAATACTAGACATTCTCTGAGAAGCTGACTCTCAAGAGAGGAGGTGTTTGGGGAGTTTTCCTGAGATCCCTCTGGGAAGAGGGGAGAGACTTGACTTGGAAAACTAATGTCTTTGAAGGTAGGAAGAGAATTGTTGGAGTGAAAATCAATTCTCCTGAAAGAGAGAGGCTACTGCCACTGGGAGGAGCTGTTTTGTTCTCATTGAATCAGCTGTGAGGTCTGATCCCTGCTGGGAAGGGAGAGAGGAAGCCATTTTGATGACTAGCAGCACTTGTTCTATGAAGAGAGAGGGGAAGCCATTTTGATCTCTAACTGCCATATTGGTCAGTTAGAGAATAAAACCTGTTATTTGATTATAATTAAGGGAGATTAATAATTATAAACTTATATATTAGAATAAGGTAGACAGTCAGATTTTGGGATATAGTCAGTTGAGAATAGTTTTAAGGAGAATCACCCTTGGTGATTGAGAAGAATTCCCTTGCAGGAAAGATTGGGGTGTGGGTTATTATTTAGAAACAGTAGTTTTAGGGCAATATATCTCCTACCTATCTATGTTTCCTTTTCCTGTCCCTGTTCCTCCTCCTGATAGTCTATAAATAAATAGGTTTTTTATAGTCTGTCTCCAGCCAAATCTATCAGCCATCATCTACCGGTGAAGTTCCCTATCGACAGTATCTATATCAACTGATAACCAACTGCCATAATCAAGATCAAGATCAATATTGATCCTAACAGTACTTACCATTTTAAGAAAACTACATTTATTCAAAGTTTGCTAGTAGTTTTAACAGGAAAGGACAGCATGCTTTATGCAAGCTTTTTTTGCATCTATTGAAATACTTCTATAATTTTTTTCATATAATTAATATTGTCTTTTATACTTAGAATTTTATACTTAGAATTTTCCTAAATTCATATTTTTATTTATATATTTTCATAAATGTTCATCCATGTTATTTTGATTGTTTTATTGGTAGATAATTGAAAGAGCTAATAATTGCTTTTATTTCTTGGATGTGAATTTACCTTATTTAATTTTGGATATTAGTAATTTAGTTTTCTTTTATTAAATCAAATTAGCCAATAGCTTTTTCTATTTTATTGTTTTGTTTTTTCAAAAACCATTTCCTACTTTTAACTTTAGCTTAGTGGGTTTTTACTTTCAATTTTATTAGTCGTCCCTTTAATTTTTCAGAGTTTTAATTTTGGTGCTTAATTTTTAAAAATTTGTTGATTTTATAATTTTTTTTGTTACATGCCTAATTCATTGATTGTCCTTGTTCTTGGTTTGTTTGTTTATTTTTTTACTGATGTAAGCATTTATAGATAAATATTTTTCCCCATAATTCTTTTTTTTTTTTTAACCCCTACCTTCCACTTTGGAATTAATACTGTGTATTGGTGCCAAGGCAGAAGTGTGGTAAAGGTTAAGCAGTGAAAGTTTAAGTGACTTGCCCAAGATGACACTGCTAGGAAGTGTCTAAGATCAGATTTGAACTCAGGCCCTCCCATTTCTAGGCCTTTGTAAACTTTGTAATTAGACTATTCCTAGACCCATTCTTTTGAGAGTTTTAAAGTAATCAATAGATTCTTTTTGTCATTTTGTCCACTGGTACTAAAAGATTTGGGTAATTTTTATTTATGATTTTTGGGGTTATGTTATTCAAGCCTTTTGAGTTCATGATTCTCAGATAGTAATGATGATTCTTTGGCTGATTTCTAAATTTATTGTTTCTGAGTCTGTGTGTGTGTGTGTGTGTGTGTGTGTGTGTACACACATGCGTGCGTGCACGTGCACACACACACACACACACACACATACACATAACAATTTTCCCTCTGTTTTTCAATCTTTTGATTTTATTTGAATAGTTCTTTTCTCCATCATATCACTTTCTATTTTGTCCATTCTAATTTTCAAGTTGGTTAATTCTTAGATAAGGTTTATTACCATCTAGTTTAAATTATTCATTCTCCTTACTGTCATATCTTTTTAATTATTTTGTTTTATATTTCATCTCATTTATTCCAAATATTATTTTTTTCCTTATAGCCAAGACTTTTTTTCTTCTGTGAGGCTCTTACTGGACTTGTGGCTTTACTATCTTCTGGTTTTATTACTTAGTTTTTTCTCAGTCTGAGATTGTTTTTCAATATATTTGGTTTTTTTCCCTGTTTACTCATATCTCCAGCCTCAGTTTCTTGGTTGTGGGTTTGTGTTTGGGTCATAATCAGCTCTTGAAAACCTGGATGGGATGGAAAAGTCCACACTGTTTGGCTATACCTCCTGTTGTGTTTAAGGCCCAGGCGTTCTTTTTTTTTTTTAAACCCTTACCTTCTGTCTTGGAGTCAATACTGTGTTTTGGTTCCAATGCAGAAGAGTGGTAAGGGCTAGGCAATGGGGGTTAAGTGACTTGCCCAGGGTCACACAGCTAGGAAGTGTCTGAGGCCAGATTTGAACCTAGGACCTCCCATCTCTAGGAGCCACTGAGCCACACAGCTGCATCCCAAGGCAGTCTTGATGCTAGACTGGATACAATTTTCTTGTTTGCCAGAATGAATTAAGATTCTGGCTGCAGGTCTGGTCCCACTTCCTACTTTTAATAGGAATAAGGCCCCAAATTATTTTCAGTGCATTGGGTCTGGCCCTGTCTCACAGAGAATGGAGATGAAGCCCTTGAGTCAATTATCACTATACTGTGTTTTCTGGGATTTTGTGTGCACTTTATCTTTCAATTACTCTGGCTTACACCCTGCTATGGAAGGGTGGATGTGGTATTGAAGTTAGTTCTTTAATAAAATAATTTCCTAACATTCCTGAGAATGAAACCAGAACTGAATGGACATCTTAAAACAGTAACACAGAAGCAAGAGAAACAAAGGAAGGTATACATACTTGATAATTTGGAAGAAATTATATAAGGATGAATCATTTACATGCTAATAGAGAAGAAAAAAAGTGTGTCTGCCCAAAGCTCTAATGTTTTTGAATCTCTTAGAGAAAATTAAGTAGGATAGGCAGGCAGGGCATCCATAGTGGTTTTACTATTTTACTAATCTTGGTCAGAACTCTTTCCACTATACCCAGTTGCCTCTTTGGGCTTTTGTTATCGTTTTCTGAGATAGAGTGAGAAATCTAGAAGGCTTTTCAATAAGACATTAGCTTTAGATATTATAGAATGTTGAAGCCAAAAGAGACCTTTAAAGATCATCTCATACAAAATCCCTCATTTTCTAGATGAGGAAATTTATTTAGAAGAATTATTTAAAATGCAATGTGAAGCGAGTGTTGCCATTGTGGAAATAGGTTCTATCTAGGTTAACTTTACCATTGACTAACATTCACTTCCCTTCATTTTGATACCTGTCACAAACAATTACTAAATATGCCCACTAAGGCTTTTGCTCAGATCTGCATCAGTCTGATTCTGTCTAAATGGGAGCTCTTAAGTTCTAAGAACCCAAATTAAATTTGATAGTTTCTTTTGTCTTGGAGTGGTACAATTTACATTTTAAAATAACTTCTAAGATCTGAGGAGAAATGGGTTGAAACCACTGTATCTTTTCTTTGTCTATACTGTAAGGCTAATCACTTAGATAAATATTTGAATTTTTATCTTGACTGCTCAGGAAACTTGTTCCATATTTGTGTACAGGAGTACAGCTTTTTCACATAGTAATTTAATCATAGGCAAGTCAGTTAGCCTCTCCTTATGCTAAACTATCAAACATTGCCTCAGAAACTAGATGAAAACATAATTGGAAATATTTTTTAATTTGAAAAATTGTATTTAATTAATTTAGAATATTTTTCCATGGTTACATGGTTCATGTTCTTTCCCTCCCCTCCTCCTACCCCCCTCCCATAGCAATTCCACTGGGTTTTACATGTGTAATTGATCAAAACCTATTTCCATATTACTAATATTTTCACTAGAGTGATCATTTAGAGTCTAAATCCCCAATATAATATCCCCCTCAACCCATGTGATCAAGCAGTTGTTTTTCTTCTGTGTTTCTACTTCCACAGTTCTTTCTCTGGATGTGAATAGCATTCTTTCTCATAAGTCCCTCATAGTTGTCCTGGATCATTGCATTGCTGCTAGTACAGAAGTCTATTACATTCAATTGTGCCACAGTGTATCCTTCTCTGTATATAAGGTTCTCCTTGTTCTGCTCCTTTCACTCTACATCAATTCCTGGAGGTCATTCCAGTTCACATGGAATTCCTCCAGTTCATTATTCCTTTGAGCACAATAGTATTCCTTCACCAACAGATACCACAATTTGTTCAGCCATTCCCCAATCAAAGGGCATCTCCTCGTTTTCCAATTTTTTGCCACCACAAAGAGCACAGCTATAAATATTTTTGTACAATTTTTTTTTTCCTTATTATCTCTTTGGGGTATAAACCCAGCAGTGGTATGGCTGGATCAAAAGGCAAACAGTCTTTTAAAGCCCTTTGGACGTAGTTCCAAATTGCCATCCAGAATGGTTGGATCAATTCACAACTCCACCAGCAATGCATTGATGAATTGGGAAATATTTAACAAAATAAGTATAAATGTAATAAAACGTAGATAATATTACATTTTAAAACTAAGCCAGTATGTGGCTAGCAAAAATCTCTTGTACAAATTATTAGTCCCTTTTTCTTTTTGAGTTTGAGACTTCTGTTCTAGACAACAAAATAATAGGTTCTATTACAGTCTCCATCCAGTTTAACCTACTAGTATGTCTCAGAATTTGTGGATCTCATTCTGTTGTTGTGTTAGATGACTTATAGGCCTGTACCAAATGACTTTTAAAAGATGAAGACAAATTTAAAACCTAAATACTTTGCTGGACAAATCAATTCTTTCTGTGCTTCACTTTCTTCATAGGAATTATGTATACATACTTCAACAAATTAGCAAGTATTAAGTAAGCATTTGCTTGTACTAGGCACTGCAGATATAAGTACAAAGAATGGAACAATTCAAAGATCTTTTGTTCCAATAGGGTAAAATATTGGGGTATATTGAGGTGTGTGGATGTTGTAATCCACCAACGGACAGCCCAGTCCCCTTTAGTGAAGTAATTAAGGCACCTGGGTCTGACCAAGAGCACACACTAGTCTTCCAAAAAGTTGTTGATGTAAAACTAACAGGTTTAGGGGGCAGCTGGGTGCTCAGTGGATTGAGAGCCAGGCCTAGAGACAGGAGGTCCTAGGTTCTAATCTGGCCTCAGACACTTCCCAGCTGTGTGACCCTGGGCAAGTCACTTGACCTCCTTTGCCTACCCTTACCACTCTTCTGCCTTGGAGCCAATACACAGTATTGATTCCAAGACAAAAGGTAAGGGTTTAAAAAAAAACTAACAGGTTTATTAGTAAAACAAAAGGGAGGGAGGGAGGATTTAGGAATGAGGATTCCCACTTCCCCCTCAAGATAGAGTCTTCTATCTTGATGCTACTTGACACTCCCTGCTTCTGGCTAATTATCCCCAAAGCATGACACTAAAAATCCTCCCTAGTTGGTTTATATAGATGTTATTAGATTCAAGATAGATAAGGATGAACAATAGGTGTCTGAGTTCACCTGGGCTGGCCTGGGACTGAGGTGAACACTTCAGCCCTCACACTAACAGACTCTGGATAATGCTTTTCTTTGTCAGGGTTGAGAAAATATAAGATCTTTAGGTATATTTCTTCTTGTGAGAAAAGATACTCCCAAAGGAAACCAAAAGGTTTCCCTTCTCTCACCAACAGGCTTGGTAATACAGGTTCAGCAGAGAACAGCTCCTTCCTCTCTCAGCTTCAGGACAGGAAGTGCCCAGCAATTGGTTGTTGCACCTTCAAAAACTCTTCCCCCTTCTCTCAGTACATTCCAGAATCTTTTTCTGTAATATTCCTAGCATATGCTCATGCTGGACCATCTTCAACTTCACTTAAAGTAACTCCTGTTTTCATATTCCCATTTCTATAAGGGAGACAACAGTTAATATACAAAAGTGTATGCAGCTACTCTTTTGCCATGGAACCAATACTTAGTATTGTTTCTAAGACAGAAGCTAAAGAGAGATATGTGTGTATATCATAAGTAAATACCAATATATACAAAATAGTTTAATATCAGGTAGTCTAGGAGGACTTCACAATTGGGAGAATTAG
This sequence comes from Gracilinanus agilis, assembly GCF_016433145.1. Classification (NCBI taxonomy): domain Eukaryota; kingdom Metazoa; phylum Chordata; class Mammalia; order Didelphimorphia; family Didelphidae; genus Gracilinanus; species Gracilinanus agilis. The sequence continues at coordinate 318,707,433 of NC_058131.1, forward strand.
GAAAGGCTTCAAGCAGAAGATGATGCTTAAGTTTTATCAAACTTCTTAAAGGGAAGAAAGGGACTCCTGGATATAGGTAAGATGGAAGTACTTTCCAGGAATACGGAATGACCAGAGCAAAGACACTGAGAAAAGAGGCAAATTTGGATGGTTAAGGAATGAGAATAATCTGTGATGAGCCTGAAAAGGTAGGATGGGGAACGATTGTTTAAGTCTTCAGAAGCCAAATAAAGGAATTTTTCCCTTATCCTAGTGATGATTAGGAAGCCACTGGAGTAGATTGCCTATGAGATTCATATGGTCAGATCTATATATGATATTTTTTCAAAAATTCTCTGCACTTTAGTTTATAGGAACACAGGGGCAAAGGGGGGCAATGTTTAATATCATCTATTCTGATTCATTAATTTTACAAATAAGAAGAGAAAGAAGTAACTTAGCATTGTCTTTCTTAAAATTTGACAAAAATTGGGCTTGCAGAATTGGCCTGGTTATTGAGTTCTGTCCAGTGGATCTGAATATCTTATATTTCCTGGTCTACAACTTGGTGTTTCCTAATCTTCTAAGACATAATGACTTTTATTGATGCCAGATATGAAGCATAATGTTTAAGTAAGTATGTTTGAGTTTTTAAAAGAGAGAAGGCAGGAGTCTTAAAGGTAATACAATATCCACATACTACATAAAAAGTATGTCTTTCTGGTCTTTGATCTTAGTTCTGTTCTTCATTAACTACATTTTAAAAGAAATCCATGAAGCCGTCATGGGAAACAGTGTAGGTACTTAATAGGTCTGCACTAAATGTTTATTTCTAATCAAGCCTTTATTTCTTATGCTAATGTTGTATGGAGAATGGAGGGAAATCATATCCATGAAAATTCTGGAGAATAGCTAAGTAGGATCATAGGTAGCAGGGAGAGGTAAGCCACAGCAGTTATAACCAAATTTATATTTGGATAGGCAGTTTTCAGAGAAAGAAATCAAAGCTATCAATGTTCATGTGAAAAAATGTTCAAATTCACTACTAATTATAAAAATGAATATAAAAACAACCCTGAGGTACCACTTCATAACCATGAGATTGGCTAAAATGACAAAAAGGGAAATGACAAATGCTAGAGGGAATGTTGGGAAAGGTAAACTAATGCAATGTCAATAGGGCTATGAACTATGCTAAACAATCTGGTAAGCAATTTGGAACAATATCCAGAAAACTATCAGACTTGATCCAGCAATTCTGCTACTATATCTATGTTCCAAAGAAATGGAAGAAAGAGGAAAAGGACCCATATGTACAAAAAATATTTATGGCAGCTCTTTTTGTGGCAGCAAAAAGTTGGGGGGAAATGAACAAGTTATGATGTATAAATGTAGAATACTATTGTGCTGTAAGAATGTTGAAGGGAATGGTTTCAGAAAAACTTGGAAAGATGTATGAACTGATGAAGAGTGAGGTGAGTAGAATCAGCAGAACAATTTTTGCAGTAATAGCAATATTATAATAATAATCAACTCTGGAAAATTTAGTAATTTATCAACACAGTGACCAAGCATAATTCCAAAGAACTCAAGATGAAATGTACCATCTGTATCTGGGTAGAGAAATGATAGCCTTAGAATGCAAATCCAAGTGCAGATTGGTGAAAGTGTGAACTAGTTTAACCATTTTAGAAAGCAATTTGGAACTACATCCAAAAAGTTATTAAACCAAGCATATTCTTTGATTCAGCATTACTTCTGGTTTTTTTTTTCCTTGATTTTTTTTACCCTTGGAAATGGCTAATGTGGAAATCTGTTTAGCATAGCTTTATATATTTATAATGGGTTTTATTTTGAGAGAGAGAATTTGGAGCTGAATATAAAAACAAACTTATTTTCAAAAATAAGAAAAAAAGAAACAGGACAGTCTAAAAGGAAAGAAAGAAAAGTTGGAACAGGTGAATGAATATAATGAGTTAGATTATCTATGGGTTTCATTTGAGATACCTTTAGGGTATCCAATTTGAGGTATCAAAAAAGCAGTTGGTAAATTGAAGTTGGAGTTCAGTCAGACTAGGCATGGATATATAGAATGGGAATCTTTTACAGAGACGATGATGATTATATCCACAGTAGTGGATGGGGTTAACAAGCAGTGGGAGAGTAGAAGATGGCTCAGGACAGAGGTTTGGGGACAATTCACGATTAGTGAGTATGATCTGAATGAAAATATAGCAAAGGATCAGACAGGTAGAGAAATCAACAGTGAGCACAGTGTCATAGAATTCAAAAGAAAAGATTATGTCCAATAGAAAATTACCATCATTGTTAAAGATTGCAGAGAGGGCAAGAAGGATGATGATTAAGGGGGAAATATATTTTGGTAATTAGGAGATCACTGATGATTTGCAAAAGTAGGTTCATTTGAATGTTGAGATTGGAAGTCATACTGTGGAGTATTTACATTCAAGTGAGAGGAGAAAAAGTAGAGGCAGCAAGGATATCCAGTTTGTTAGAGGAGTTTAGATGATTTGGGGAAGATAGATATGTACAGAAACTAGCTGTGCTGGTAGGATCAAGTGTGGGATTTTAAGAATGGAAGATATATGGGAATGTTTATAGGCATCAGGGAAGGAGTCAGTGGATAGGGAGAGATTGAGATGATGATGATTAGAGAGAAAGAGAGGTATACACACTAATGGACAGTCTACTGGAGAAGACGGGATGGGATCAAGGATGCATGCAGAGAGGTTTGCCTTAGCCAAGAGATAGATTAACTCTTCATAAGACATAGGGGTGAAGGAGGAGATAGCAAGAAAGGTACAAGTCAGTACAATACAGTACACAGTATTGATTCCAAGACAGAAAGTATGGTTTAAAAAAAATTTTGACAATTAAGAAATCATTTGGAGGGGGCATGGGTGAGATTTGGGAGCTAAATTGTAGGGGTTTGAGAAGAGTAGAGAAAGTAGTGGTCTAAGAGTTTTGTCACAAAACATAGTAAAGATACAGGATGATAAATAGGATGGAAGATTCAAGTGAAGGTTTTTTGAGCATGGGGAAACATGGACATGGTTCAAGGGAGTAGAGAAGAAACTAGTGCACGGGAAGAGACATAAAATAAATAATAGTGGGGATGACAAAGGAGCCAATCTTTTGGAATAGACGGGAAGTTAGAGGAGTTTGTTTTGGAAGGAGTAAAGCCACCTCTTTGTCTGAGACAGAGAGGTGAAATTAGTGATAGTGGCAGTGAAAGACGTGAGTTGAAGAGAGTGTTTTTACTGAATGGCCTCATTTTTTTCCTGTAAAATATGAAGCAACGTTCTCAGCTGAGAGAGTATGAGGAGGGGGAGCCATGGAAGGTTTGAGGAAGGATGAGAAGGTTTGGAAGAGCCACTGTGAAAAGTAAGATTGTACATTTTGTAAAGGAAGTGTAGAAGGATTGCCTTGCAGGAGTGAGGTCCCAGTTAAGGTGGTGTAGCATACTAATTACCATTTTACTAAGGATAATTTTCTTATAGATCTGCTAACCTTTCTCCTGATTCTCAGTCCTGCATTCCCAGCTCTTTTCTGGATATTTTTTCTGCAGGTCCACAGGCCCTTCAAATTCATGAAAATTTCAAATTTAAATTCCTCTTAATTTATGAGAGAACACTATCCACATCCAGAGAAAGAACTGTGGGAATAAATGCAGAAAAACATATGATTGACCATGTAGCTCAATATGGATATGATTAGGGTTTTGATGTTAAAAGATCACTCTACTGCAAATATGAATAACATGGAAATAGGCTTTGAACAATGATACATATATAACCCAGTGGAACTGCTTGTTGACTCTGGGAAGGGTGTGTGTGTGGTGGAATCATGTAACCATGGGAAAATATTCTAAATAAAAATAATAAATTAATTTTCTAGTTTAAACCAGTCTCTTCTCTTAATTTAATTTCTTTTGAGGGTGCATCCTTAGTCACCTAGTTATGTAATAATAAAGTCATCTTTAACTTTTCTTCCTCTTTCACCCTTCTCATCTAATCTTTCCATTCTGACTCTAAAATATCTCCTCTCTGTCCCAACTAGTCTAGTTGTAGTATTTCAAACCCTTATTGTCTGGACTATAATAATGTCTTTCTTACTAATCTCCTTGTCTCCAGGCTTTGCCCTGCCAGTCTATTCTTCATTCACTGCCTAAGTAATATCCTACAGATTTAACTGTAGCACTTTCTCTGATGCCACAGAAAGTCAAGTCAGAACAAGACTTAGGGAAAAGATAATAGTCTCATTTTCAAACATATTGTATGGCAGTAAGATATCCAAGTTGTAATATCCTTATAGAGCTGAAGATGCAGGTCTTGAGTCAAAAGGTCAGTACCATAGATAAAATTTGGGGAGTTATCTACAAAAAAATAGAAGCAAAAGTAAAAGCCATAGGAATTAATGAATTATAATTAGGATGGTGCAGAAAGAAGAGAAGGCCAAGTAGGTGAGCATGAGCTAATAAAGGAGATAGATGGAGTGGTTAACAGTCTCTAGTATCTAAAAATAATGAGCAGAATACAAATCTGAAATTTAGGAGGCTCCATTTCCTTAAGGGCATCTTTGGACAATTTTTTTACCTTGTGACTCAGTATTTCTCTCTGTAAAATATGAATGGTATCACTTGTCCCTGCTTTTATTTCACTCATTATGAAGATAAAAATTTTTTAAAGAAGGAATGATAATAGATACAAGAACAATGCCCCTGAAATTGAGGGAGAAGCGCATGTACAGTGAGATGGTCAGAAGTTGGCTAGAAGTCAAGGAGGAGAAAAATTGGGGAAGAAAAAAAACACATTGGTTCTGATTAGAAAGTCATCAGGGACTAAAAAATGAGCAGTTTCAGTAACATGGTAGGGTCAGGGTTGAGAAGTAGGAATTGATGTAGTTGAGATGTATTGGGCGTAGTGTAGTAGTGAATCCATGAGGCCAACGAGTTAAAAGAGTCATGTTCATAACCAATTGAGAAGGAACCGTTTCCATAGGAGAGCTTAAAAATGTATGAGAAAGATGGCATGACTACAGGAGTAAGGATTTTAATTATTTATGACATTTTTTTTTAATTTTGAGTTCCAAATTTTTTACCTCCCTCCCATCCTTACCCCTCCCCCATCCATTGAGAAAGTTAGAAATGTGATATTGATTATACATGTGAAATCATGAAAAATATGCTTCAACCTATACCCAAACTTCATGAATCCTTTCTCTGGATATAGATAGCATTTTTTATCATCAGAATAGCTGTCTTTCACAGTGGATTTAAAAATAAAAAAGAAGAGCAATGGAAAATGTCACTATTAATGCATTTCTTATATTGCGGGTTATAGTGAACAATGTCCTCCTGGTTTCACTCAGTTCACTCTGTATCAGATCATATTAATTTCACCAGGTTTTTCTGAAGCCATCCTAATAATCATTTCAGGACTTTAAGGAGCTAAGTGAATTGAACCAAGGGCAGAGGCAGAGAGATTAGCCTTACTATATAGTAGCGATGTCTTTAGAAGAAGATGAAGAGTAAGGGGACGATGCTGCTCCTGAGAAGTTTTTAAAACTAGGTTAGAGGAACTAAGGACATCCTATCTTCAGCCTTCTTAATAAGTCATTTGTTCTAAATATAATTAGTGAACTGTTGGTGAGAGGAGAAAAAATTTGGAATAATAATTATTAAAAATGAAGTGGTGTTATTAATGACAGGGAGAGTAACTGGGCTTATTATTTTCACTGGTATAAGGAAAAGGGTGGCAACTCTGTACTCAGTCTGCATGATTTCCTCAGGGTCATGGTAAGTGACATAAGACTATGTATATATTAGGAGGAGGAATTGAACTCAGGTCCTATTGGTTTGAAATTGGTGCCGCACATATACACCACACTAAGGTGTCAATAAAGGCAAAATGTATGTCTTGTCTCTAGGCTCTTTTGAGAACAAATACTGTGGTGTTTTTTCTCTTCGTGTTTCCTAGCCTGAAACACAGTGCCTTGAATATAATGTCTTCACATAAGCACCTGTCAAAATTTCATTTTAAAGGTACCTTTAGGCACTAAACCACTATATCCCAGATAAACAGTGCTCACACTTCTGATGTTCTGTGACTTGAACTAGGTCTTGTCTACACTTTCCCATGGAGTTACCCCTTATATTTTCTGAGTTTCCCAGAGTTTATACCAGCTTCCGGCATTTCTTTAAATTCAGAGTAGGACTCAGAGGTGAAAGAGACTTTTGTGGCAAGAGGAGTCTTAAACTCTTTATTTTAGCTCCTAGGTCATTTTCTAACAAGAACTTTTTTTTAGTTTCTGTTCCAGATGATCGAGCTGAACAACGAACCTGCCTTATCTGTGGAGATAGAGCTACAGGGTTGCACTATGGTATCATTTCCTGTGAAGGTTGCAAAGGGTTTTTCAAGAGGAGCATTTGCAACAAACGGGTATATAGATGCAGTCGCGACAAGAATTGTGTCATGTCCCGGAAACAGCGGAATCGATGTCAGTATTGTCGCCTGCTCAAGTGCCTACAGATGGGGATGAACAGGAAAGGTAAAAGAAACTCTGTGGACACACATCTTCTCATTCCAGTTCTTTTCAATGTCCTTGTGTTCTCATGATCTATATTCTAATCTTGGAATTTAAGAACTGGATAAGATCTTTGATGCATCTAGCACAAATCTCATCTGTGACCAAGCATCTTCAACAATATCCCCAACACAGTTTTATAGCTTTTGCTTGAAAACTTCTTGTGAGGAGAAACCTACTACCTCTTGGGAAAGCTCATTCTAATTTTGGTATTGCTTTAACTGATAGCAAAGTTTTCCTACTACCAGCTTTGTAATGATTCTTCTTAGTTCTGACCTCTAGAACTATGCAGAGCAAATATAATCCTTCCATGTCATAACCTGCTATACACTTAAAGGCAATACCTGGATTGTCTTTCTAGGGTTTCTCTTCATATCCTTCAACTGATCTTCATAGTTCATGTTTTCTGATCTTCTCATCATCTTGGCTACCCACTTATGGCCAAGTTTGTCTTGTGTCTTTTCTAAAATATGATTCCCAGAACTGAACATTTTATTCTCTATGTGGTCTGACCAAGGCAGAATAACCTGGCGCTGTTTGCTCTCTTATTATTCCTTTTAATGCAGCCTAAGAAAATATTCACTATTTTGACTACCATGCTAGCCTATTCATTCACATTGAGATTGTAGTGCACTAAAATCCCTGATCTTTTTCATAGGATCTGCTTTCTAGCCATCCCTTCTCCATCCTGCATTTGCAAAATTGATTTTGAACTTGTGTCATACTTTTTACATTTATCCTCATTAACTTTTATTGATTTGGCCTACAATACTACCTATCAAAACCTCTTGGGATATTCTGACTTGGATTATCCAATTTATGTTGGATAACTCTCCAAACTTCATGGCATTTGAAAATTTGGCAGGTATACCAACTATACCTTCACACATGTCACTGATTAAAATGTTGATCATTTAAGGACAAGTTTAGATCTCTATGATAGGCACAACTTTTGGATGTTGATACCATATCATCATTTACTACATTTTGTGTCTATTTCTCTGTGTCTCTGTCTCTGTCTCTGTCTCTGTCTCTGTCTCTGTCTGTCTGTCTCTCTCTCTCTCTCTCTCTCTCTCTCTCTCTCTCTCTCACACACACACACACACTCACCTTTTTCCTCTCCCTCCCTCCCTCCCAGTGAGGAACCTGCCTTTACTAGTGGAAATCAGCAGCTATTATGCAACTTATAGTCTTAGAGAGCTAGCTAAATATTTAGTGATTTGCCCAGGATCACATAGTTGGTGTATATCAAAAGTAGAACTTGAATCCATGCTACCTTATCTCCCATTTTAAACATAAGAATAACATATAAAACTTTATCATGTGCTTTGCTAAGATCTAAGTAAACTAGGTCTATAGCTTTCATTTTATATACCAGTCTGCCCTGTGAGAAAAGGAAATTAAATTAGTCTGATATTACCTGCTAGGCAGGCTTTTAATGATCACTATTCCCTTTCCAAGTGTTCAAAAACCATCTTAATAATGTGTTCTGGAATTTATGTCAAGAAATAGAACTCTAGTTTGTAGATTCTATTTTTTTTTAAATTGGGACATTTGCCTTTCTCCATTTCTCTTCTATTCTCTTTCCTTCAGAAACTAATAGTAGCAGCTCAGAAATTACATCCTCTCAAACGTTTTATAGAACTGCTGACTTAACTCACTGAGAACTATTAGGTACTGTCAGACCATTTCCTCACTTATCTTGGCTTTCTGCTCCCTGTGAATAATTTTTGTTATTTGTTTGTGCTGATCAACCTCACCCACCATTTATTTATTTATTTACTTAGTTGCCTGGTTTGGGTTTTATTTGATTAATTAATTTGGGGTGTTTTCCCATGATTACAAGATTCATGTTCTTTCCCTCTCCTCCTCCCACCCCCCTCCCGTAGCTGATTTGCAATTCCATTGGGTTTTACATGTGTCACTAATCAGGACCTATTTCCATATTATTGATACTTGCACTAGGATTATCGTTTAGAGTCGATATCCCTAATGGTATCCCCATCAACCCATGTGATCAAGCAGTTGTTTTTTCTCCTGTGTTTCTGCTCCCACAGTTCTTCCTTTGAACGTGGATAGCGTTCTTTCTCATAAGTCCCTCAGGATCCTCCTGGATCATTCCATTGCTGCTAGTAGAGAAGTCTATTACATTCAGTTGTACCACAGTGTATCAAGTCTCTGTGTATAATGTTCTCCTGGTTCTGCTCCTTTTACTCTGCATCAATTCCTGGAGGTCATTCCAGTCCTGTGAATAATTTTTGATTTATCCTTTCAAGTCCAAAGATCATTCTCCTTGGAAGAGAAAATAAAAGCAAAATAAAAAGTTGAGTAGTGTAGTCTTCTTAGTTTTCTCCATTATCAGCTTGTCTGCCCTGAACAACAGCATTATCCTTTCTGTGATCCTTTTCTTGTCCTTCATTCCAAATTCCTTTCTGTTGTCCTTAGAGTTCCTTGCTAGCCTCAGCTAATTTTGTACTACAAATACCTTTTTTCATTTTTTAAACCCTTAGTATCTGTAGTCTTAGTATCAATTCTAAATTCTGGGCAATTAGTATTAAGTGACTTGCCTTGGATCACACAGCTCAGAAGTATCCGAATCCAGATTTGAATCCACGCCCTCTTGATTTCAGGCCTGGCTCTCTATTCACTGTGCTACCTGCCTGCTCCTTGCAGATACATTCTTTCTAGGACCTTGCTATTTTTCTATCCAGTTATCTTTACTCATTTCCATATTCTGTGCAAGCCTTTTTGAAATCTGAATTTAATGAGCTACCTGTGCATCTACTCTTTTTAAGTCTTTTTGGGTGGTGCCCATTTTTCTTTCTCATTGGAAGAATTTCTGCTAAGTCCTTAGAATTTTATTTTGAGAGCCACCTCTTGAGCCAGCTTTCTTTGCTTTTGCTTTTGCTTCTGAATTTTTGAGATCTCCTTCAATTAGGTTATACATGTACAATTCTCTTCTTTCCTAGCAGACTCTAAGACTCCATGTTTTTTCTATTAAGCTAACTCTTTGTTAATTAGAATTATGTCAAATAAGCATTTCCATTGTTTCCTCTTTCACTTTTTGAAGGGTGAAATTTTCACTAAAGTTCATATAGTTACCAGTTGCTCTGATTAGTATAGAGCAGTAGTTCCCAAACTTTTTTGGCCAACCACCCCCTTTCCAGAAAAAATATTACTTTGCCCCCTGGAAATTAATTTTTTTTTAAATTTTAATAGTAATTAATAGGAAAGATAAATGCACCTGTGGCCATCACTGCTCCCCTGGATTGCTGCAGCACCCAGCAGGGGGCAGTAGCACCCACTTTAGGAATCACTGGTTAGAGGAAGAGAAAGAAAATGCCCCAGATACTTAGTTGAAGTTCCTAAGCTACTCATCTAATTCTTCATATATAAGAGGTCTATAGTTATCCCCTAGTGTGTCATTCCTTTTACTAAATATGTTGATTTTTGTCCAGATGCAAGTTAGTTCTTAATGCTCTATGTTCTAAGGACCCTTCTATCTAACATTTCCTGTTCTGAGCTCCCTTCTAACTCTAAAATTCTTTGTTTTAAATTCCCTTTCAGATGTAATATTCTCAGTTCTATCAGTCCTTACTAAGTTTCATTACGTGAGAACTCTATTAGGCAGCCAACAGTTCCCTCAACAAACATATTTGAAGTGTCCTTTATCTGCAAGGGACTGAGCTTGGGAAATTCAAATCAATAATCATTAAGAGACACAGTCTTCTCTCTCTCTCTCTCTCTCTCTCTCTCTCTCTCTCTCTCNAGAGAAAGAAAATGCCCCAGATACTTAGTTGAAGTTCCTAAGCTACTCATCTAATTCTTCATATATAAGAGGTCTATAGTTATCCCCTAGTGTGTCATTCCTTTTACTAAATATGTTGATTTTTGTCCAGATGCAAGTTAGTTCTTAATGCTCTATGTTCTAAGGACCCTTCTATCTAACATTTCCTGTTCTGAGCTCCCTTCTAACTCTAAAATTCTTTGTTTTAAATTCCCTTTCAGATGTAATATTCTCAGTTCTATCAGTCCTTACTAAGTTTCATTACGTGAGAACTCTATTAGGCAGCCAACAGTTCCCTCAACAAACATATTTGAAGTGTCCTTTATCTGCAAGGGACTGAGCTTGGGAAATTCAAATCAATAATCATTAAGAGACACAGTCTTCTCTCTCTTTCTCTCTCTCTCTCTCTCTCTCTCTCTCTCTCTCTCTCTCTCTCTCTCTCTCTCTCTCTCTCTCTCCCCCCATAGAGGAATAAAGACATTTATGCAGGCAATGTGGTGTGGTAGAACACACATTGAATTTAGAGCCAAAAGACCTTGATTCAAATCCTGCATCAGCTACTTGCTACCCAAGAGACTAGGTAAATCATTTAGGCTCACTGAGACTCAATTTTCCGCCTCATCATCTTTAATCAGTTGCCAGGTCTTGTTCATTCGAGCTCTATTACATCTTTTCCAATTCTTCCCTTTTTTAAACTTCTATATTTAGTACCCAAGTCCTAGCCATAATCACTTCTCCCTAAAGCATTGTAATTGCCTCCTAGTCAGTCTTCTTGGCCAATTTCCCTTTTCTGTACAGCTGCCCCCTTCCCCACAAGGCAAGGGTCTCATCTTATGACCATCCTGCTCAAAAATCTCCCATGGCTTCCTAATGCCTCTAGGATTTATTGCAAACCCCTTGTCTTGGTATTTTAAAGAACTTTGCAATCTGGCTCCAACCAGTTTCCCATCTTCTTTCATCTTTTCTCCCTAACTTGACTTTTTTTTTCTCCTGACTTTGTACAAGCTATTCCACATGCTTAGAAAAGAGTCCTTCTTCCTCTGTGCTGTCCTTACCTTCCTTCAAGGTTTCATTCAGATGCTACTTTTTCTGTGGAGGCTTTTCAATTACATGTAGAAACAAATTTTGACAGTTATTTGACATTTTGTGTTCAGATTCTCTCCCTCTCACCCCCTTTTCTTGAGGCAGTAAATAGTCTGATATAGGTTATACCAGTGTTGTCATGCAAAACATATTTCCATATTCCTCGTGCCATGGAAGAAGACTCATATCACATGTACCATAAAAAATTCATGAAGGAAATAAAGTGAAAAGTGGAATGCTTTGATCTGTATTCAGACTCCAGCAGTTCCTTCTGGGGCTGTGTATAGTATTTTTCATCATGAGTCCCTTGGATTTATTTTGGAACATGCTTTGCTGATGATAGTTTAATCCTTCATAGTTGATCATTGTACAATATTTCTGTTACTCTAAACAGTGTTCTTCTGGTTCTGCTCACTTCATTTTGCATCACTTCATATAAGTCTTTCCAGATTTTTCTGAGCTCATCTTATTCATCATTTTTTATGGTTATTCTGTTATAACCATATACCACAACTTGTTCAGCCATTCCCCAATTGATAGACACCCTTTCCATTTCCAATTTTTTGCCACTACAAAAAAGAGCTATTAAAAGTATTTTTGTTCAAATAGGTCCTTTTGGGGCATGGTTCCATATTGTTTTCCAGAACGGTTGTATTATTTCACAGCTCCACAAACAATGTATTAGTGTCCCAATTTTCCCACATTCCCTCCAACATTTCATTTTCCTTTTTGGTCACATTAGCCAATCTGATAGGCATTTCAGACTTGTTTTAATTTGCATGTCTCTAATCAATAGTGATTTGGAGCATTTTTCCCTCACATTACCCTATATGTATTTCTTTGTGCACCATTTATCATTCCCTTTTCCCCTTCCCTCCAGCGCCACAAGTAAACTCTTAGCAATCTGTCTATTTTGGTTTTGTCTGTGTATCCCAAGGGCCTTATGCACAGTACCTTGCATATAGTAGGCAATAGTTAAATATTTGTTGAATTGAATTGAAATCATGGTTGCTGTAAGAATAACTCACAGAGCTATTGTGAGGAATCCATTAAGACCAGGTCTATAACCACACCTTATAAATTATAAAGGACTTTTGAGAGTCATAAGACATGTCCTTTCCTTCCTGCTTTCCCCGACACCCCCAAGGGAACTCCTAGCTTAGTGGGGTAGAAAGACCAGTGCCCAGGCAGTTACTGTTCACAAGCCCAAGGGTGATCAATGTAGTTAGGGAAAGACATCAAGCTATGTGAGTGCATAGAAAAGGAAGACATCTCTTCTGACTTTGGATGGGGAGAGGATCAGAGATGTCCTCTTGGCCGAAATGACCTTTGAATGGGACCTTAAATCATGGGTCAGCATCTGATAAATATAACCTGAGACTGGTGGCAAAATTCAGGGGTTCCTCAGGGGACAGAAATCTGTTCATTTGGGGAGGAGCCTAGAATTCATAAAGAAGGAAGTGTAGTGGAAAATAAAGGTGATAAAAGATTGTAGAAAGCCTTGAACAACAGCATTAGTAGTGTGGTCTTGATCTTGTAGGAGTCAGGAAAGCTTTTGAATATGAGTGGTATGATTAGAAATGTGAATTAAGTTTATACTGGTGGTTCATTGGAAGAACAGAATAAAGAGGAAAGAGACTAGAAATAGGACTACCAGTGTTAGGCTATTATAGTAGACCAGGACAGAGGTCATGAGGATCTGAATTAGGAGAGTAACTGTTTGAATTGAGAGGAAGGGATGAATGTGAGAGATGTGTAGGTTGAATGTACAAGATTGTCTCTCCTGTTAGAATATAAGCTTCTTGAGACCAGGGATTGTCTTGCTTTTGTCTTTTCTTTCCTTTACTTCTATGTAGTTGCTGGCACACATAAGTTGGTACTTAATAAATGTTTACTAATTGGTTGCTTTAGGGGGAAATGAATGGAAGAATTCTTTCAAATGTTTGTATTTGACTGCTTTTCTCAGTCATTTTATTGAAGACCCCTTTTTTTTCTGGCTTTCCTCTCTCCTTGGCTTTACCAGCATTCTTATGTTGAGAATGTTGTTTTTCTCAGACTAGTTAGCAGGCTCTTGCCATTTTTTTTCCTTTTTGCTCAAGACATCTAAACAGCAAGCCTAAAAGGGCTTAGAGCAGGGGTCGGCAACGTTTGGCTCTCGAGCCATATCTGCTCTTTTGAGGGCCAGATATGGCTCTTTCTGCAGGAGCCATAAAGTCAATTTTTTTTCAGGCACTGTTACAGGAGCACGCACTGTGAGCACTGTACAGCTCTTACAAAATTACATTTTAAAAAATGTGGCGTTTATGTCTCTCACGGCCAAAAAGGTTGCCGACCCCTGGCTTAGATGGTCTGTGGAATCTAGTAATGCTATTTTCATTGTTACTGGTTTAATGTAACACCATTATGGAAACAAATCCAGGATAAGAATATTTCCTGATTCATGTCAGGCCTGGTTAGGCCAAAGATTGTAAGTCTATAAATCTACTTTAGTTCTCATCCAGCAGTGACCCATTTATTATTTTTTAAACCCTTACTTTCTGTCTTAGTAGCAACTCTAAGACAGAAGGGGAAGGGTGAGACAAAGGAGTTTAAATGACTTGCCCACAGTCACACAATTAGGAAGTGTCCTATTTGACACAGGTTCTCCTGACTCCAAGCTTGGCACTCTATCCACTGAACTATCTAGCTGCCTTGATCCACTACTATTACACTAATTCTCATCTAAGCTAATTCTGTGACTTTATGATCTAACAGTAAGTTTTAAGGTCACTTTCTAAATGAATATTCTGTACATTATATTTCATAAGCATAGGAACAGCCTGATGTAGTACAAAGAGTATTAGAATTGAAGTTCAGAGATGCAGATTCATATCCTGGCTCTATTTGGTAGGATCTTTGTGACTGATGGGCAAATCCTTTTATTTCTCTGGACCTCACCTTCCTCATTTGTAAATTGGGACTAAATATACTGATTCCATATAACTCACAGGATTGTTGTGGAGAAAGAGGCAAACCTTAAAGTTAGAAAATATGCATTATTGGCTTTGGAGTAGCAATGTCCTTCTTGCTCTGTAGTCTTAACTTTCTATGCTCTGAAAACCCTTCTAGTTTTAACATTGTGTTCCAAGACCCCTTTCAGAAATGTGATTCTGTCCTCTAATGTTATGACCAATTCAACTCAGTTCAGCAAGTATCACGAAGTATCACACCAAATGCATGGTGTTTTTCTAGGGGGGGAATCAAAGAAAAGTTCTTGTTCTCAAGGAATTTACAATCATGACCCTAGCTGGGTACCAAATGCTTATGTGATAGGTCTTCCTGTTAAGAAAATTTGAGGTGCACTTTTCCAATAATCCAAAACATGTGTATTAAGAGCGTACATGTGTGAGGCAAGGCACTATGCTAGCCACTCAAAGATGTGATGTGGAGAATTGAATTCTGCAGAGGTGGTCTGACCATGACAAGCTGCAGTGATTTATCTCATCTTGCATTTGGGAGGGAGGAGGCGAAACTGCTATTGTATTTACAGTTCACTAAATGCTCAAAATCTTTTTTTCCTTATCTCCTATAGCTTTTAGAAAAAAAATTTTGATGGCCAGGGGGAAAGAAGAAACTACTTCTGTTCTCTAAATGTTAGCTATCCCTCCCAGTTTCATATCTGTAATATTGACAACTATGCAATCTACATATTTATTCTTGATCAATGACAAAAATGTTAAATAGCCCAGGGCAAAGGAGAGCTCTTAGGTCAGGACATCACTAAAGACCACATTTCAGTTTAATATCAACTGATTCATGATTATTTTTGGGGTCTGGTAAGTCAATTTAATAGTATTGTCATCTAACCTACATAAGAATAACATGAGAGATTATGTCAGAAGCCATGATAAAATCTAGGAATATTCTGTTCAAGGAAACTTTTTTTAAAATGAGCTTGTCACGTAGCTAGTAAGTATCAGAAATGAGATTGGAACTAGGTCTCCTCACTCTAAGTCCAAAACTCTAGTACAGTGATGGGCAAGCTTTTTAAAGAGGGGGCCAAAGGAAAGGAATGCTCATCTGTCCGTCTGTTTCTAAGGTATCTCTTTTGAAATTTCATTGTATTGTATCCTACTAGTATTTGTCAGATCAGGAATAATGTCGCTCAGCTGGATAGAACATTTCAGGGGGCCACATCTGGCCCACGGGCCATAGTTTGCCCATCACTGCATTATGTGTCAACCTCTCTAAGATGTGATATTACAGAGAAAAGTGCTGAGAGGAAGAGATCATTACATTAGCAATGTGATTTCTATTAAAATTTGCTGAGGGCAGTTAGGTGGCTAAGTGGATTGAGAGCAAGGCTTAAAGACAATAAGTCCTGAATTCAACTGTGGCCACAGGTACTTCCTAGCAGGATCATCCTAGGCAAGCCTACAATACTAGCCTTAATGCTCTTCTGCCTTGGAGCCAATACAATTGATTTTAAGACAGAAGATAAAAGAGTTTTGTTTGTTTTTTAATTTGCCACAAGTGTCCATTTCTTGGCTTCTTTGAGAAATTCAGAAAGGTCTTAGTTTTCAGAGCCAATAACAGATTCCTTAGGCTAATGCCTTGTAGTTTACGGCTCATCATTGTTTGAATGCTTGACAAGAGTTCTTCATGGGGTGCTTTTTGGTTTGATAATGATAACTAATATTTATATAATGCTTACTGTGCCATTTCAGACTTCCTAACTCTGTAAGATAGGTACTGTAGCTCTTATTCCCATTTTGTTGATTAGAAAACCAAGATTTAAAGAGGTCAGGTGACAACTAGTAAATGCTGGTAAAGATCTGAACCCAGGTCTTCCTGATTCCAGATTCAACATTCATTGAATTTAACCCACTGGGAAAGTTAGAACCTTAGGACATAAAAGGTCTTGGGCAATGCATTGTTCTTGTTCAGGGTCACTGATTTATCCAAAGGACTGACATCAAGTGTTTTTACAAGTCATAAAGAAGAGTTCTTTCTCCTATCTCTCCTGATAAGACTGGCTAGTGACTGAAAAGGGGACTTTGGATTTGTTTGGATAACCAGTGCATTGGAATGGAATTAGCACTGGACTTTAAGAACCCTAGGATTTGAAGCTCTAAAAACCCTTACATTTTGAATACTCTCCTTATATTTGACAAAGAAACTAAGACCCGGAGGAAAGAAGTGATACGAAGCCAACTACAGATCCCTAGAGTATCAATACTCCACTAGAGACCTTCACTATCTTTGCATTGGGTCATTCAGTCTGTTTCAAACCTAGGTCCTTTAACTCCAAAGCCAAATCCAGTGCTTTTTCAGCTGTTGCACTGCTTTTGAGTCTGAAAACTAGGCTGGAAGTGCCTATTCTCCCACCTTAGCAGGGGATCCTGGGATTTAAAACCTGAAAGGATATTATGGATCATCTCTTTCAGGCCTCTCATTTATGGAGGAGGAATTTGAGACCTAGTGACTTTCCCATCATCACAGAGGGAAAGAGTAATAAATAGGAAAACATCTTTTTTGGCAAGACATTTACTCTTTCTGGATATTAGTTTCTTCATCTGTAGATTGGGATAGCAATATTGGCATTTCCCACTCCATAGGGTTGTTGTGAATAAAGGGCTTTTGTCAAGATGAGGCAGGCCCACAGATGTACCTGTAGTCATATCACTGGTATGTGCCAGAGGTGAGTCTTGAACCTATCTCCTGTCTCCAAGTCTAGTGTTCTTGCTATATAACAGGCTGCCTCAATTGTCTTCTGACATCCTTCTAATTGTGTGACTGATACAATTGTTCAACATCCCCTTTCTCACCTCCACATTTAGTTTCTACTGAGTTTTTTCCATTTCCATTTCCTGCTTTTGCTGCCTGGCTCCTTCTTAAAGATATATCAGTTGTGATATCTGTTTAGTATATCCCCTGAATCTTCCCTATTGTAGGGGTGTGCTAGAGCAGCTGGAACCAGCTTTTGTTAAATTTTCAGCAAGCATTTACACCTCAGAAATTGGCAAATGCTACAAATCAGGGCTTGATTTATTGTTTTGTTGATTGACTAGATTTAGAAAAGTGATGGAAAAAGTGTTAATAATGCAGATTAAACCCAAAAGTGTGCCCCCTCCCTTCTAGCCATTTGTTAAAAATTTACCAGCATCTCCTACTATTAGGTTTTAGGGGCTGCTATATAGTCTGCCAACCTTCACTTTGAAGAGTTGTTTTTTTTTTCCTCTTGTGCTAGTCAGCTAAGTTTTCTCCATTCCTTATCAAGTGAGTGGTTGGAGGGGAGAGGTAGCTGTGTGCATTTTGGTGAAGGCTACAAAAGCTATCTGTATTTGCCTTATCATAGCCTTAGTAGCCAATTGAGAGGGAAACACTGACATCTCCTGGTCACTGACAAGAAGGCAAGACTAAACTACGTTAAGCATTTGGGCCTGATGGACTTGACGCAGCATTAAACCATTTAACATTTGATAGACCTAGACTACAAACTGCTAAAGGCAGAATGGACTCTGAAGCATACATCAAATATTAGTTGAAAGCAACCTTGAAACAGAGTATTAGAGCTAAGAACAATGAATGTTAATACTAGACGAGATCTTAGAGCACAAAATGTTAAAAGTGGCAAAACTCCCTTAGAATAAAGAAGGCTTAAGGTAAGATATCTGAACAGTCTAATCCCATAAGGAAACTGAAGCTAAGGAGGGTAACAGAGACAGCACCAGAATCTAGGTCTAGTACTCCTAGGTAGGAATTTTTCCATTGCACCATGCTGCCTCCTCCAAAATAAAAAATAAAAAAATTTTTTTTTCTTTTTCTTCTCTGAAAGTTCTCTCACACAATGAGAATTCTTAGGAATTAAATTAACTAGCTACTTAGTTAGCTATTAAGGAAAAAAGGTAACTAGATTTCTAATGAGAGAAAGAGAATTAAGATTGGGCTGGGGAACTGTTAGTTTGTGTGGAAATTGAAGGGTGTGTGTGTGTGTGTGTGTGTGTGTGTGTGTGTGTGTGTGAGAGTGTGTGTGTGTGAGAGAGAGAGAGAGAGAGAGAGATCAAGAGAGATCTAAGTCAGTGCTGGGCAAACTGCGCCCTGAGGGCCAGATGTGGCCCCCTGAAATGTTCTAACCAGCCTGCAATATTATTCCTAATCTAATGAATACAATGAGTAGGATACAATACAATGAAAAAATGCCTTAGAAACAGACTGACAGATGCGCATTTCCTTTCCTTTGGCCCCCTCTTTAAAAAGTTTGCCCATCACTGATCTAAAGAAGCCGAATTATTGAGCTTATTTCATTTATGGGAGTCTATTTCATTTGTTGGTTAAAAAGTTTAAAAAGTTGTGTTAAAATTCATTTCAATTTCTCATAGTCAATAAGGATATGAACAGACAGTTCTCAAAAGAATTCCAAACTATTAGCAAGTATATGAAAGAATGTTCCAAGTCACTTATAATAAAAGAAATGCAACTCAAGCCAATTAAGAGATTTGACCTCATAGTCAGCAAAACTGGCAAAGATAACAAATAGTGGAAATAGTCAATAGTAGAAAGGTCTGGAAAAGATGGGCACATTGTAAGGATTAAAAATGATAAAGGCTGATATTATGAGGAAAATTAATGTTTTAATTACCATGGCCATGTTGGAAAAAATATATACGACCACGCCTGACTATTTCAAAAAATGCCGCCCGTCTGCATCTCCTCCCATCTTCCCTCAGTAACCAAAGAGCTCATCTCAAGGCCAACCTCCGAATTTAAGCTGCGCTATACATTGGGGACGTCACCACGTCCAAAACCAGAAACCCATTGGATCACGGAAAATGTAGTTTCAAAGACCCCCACGTCCACAGGAAGTTTGTAAAATACTTTTAAATGGGACCCCCAGAATTCCAAATAACACATTTCCCCCTGAGAGCCTGCAAAAAAAGATTGTTCTTTTTTTCGGTGGATCTGTAAACATAGTCAACTTCTAAATTGCAGGAATTTGGGGATAAAAGAAAAGGATAAAACTAGCGGCATTGACAAAAAGCCAATTTGGGGCAGTCCCCTATTGGCATAAGAGTGTACATTCAAAACAAATGCATTCAACTCATTCAATTCCCCAAAGTTCAATTTTGATCTTCAAGGTCCAGTGAAGGCTCTTCAGGCATCTTCATGGTGCCTTCACCAAACAGGTTCGTTGTCTGGATTCTGGGGAGATGGCAAATTTCTTATCCTGAAATTATTCTCAAAAGAATTTAAACTTTACATTATAGATTATAAAACATACATTTCCTTCTAAGAATTATACAACATGGAAGAACTATTGGGGGAGCTGTGAAATAATCCTGTAATTCTAGAAAGTAATTTGAAATAATTAAAAGAAAATATTGAAAATGATCTTACCCTTTTGACCTAGAGATTCCACTGTTACTTATTGACCTGGAAGAGGTCAGTGGCAAAAAGAAAGACCTTATGTACCACAAAATATATAGAGGGCACTTTTTGTGGTACTAAAAATTGGAAACAAAGTAGATGTCCACTGATTGGGAAATGGCTTAACAAATTGTGCTTTATAAATGGTAAAGGAATACTAACACTACAGTGTTGTCAGAAATGAAGAACATAATGAATGAACAAAGAAGTATGGAAAGATTTAGAAACTGATCTAAAATAAATAGAATCAGGAAACAGTATACACAGTCCCTACAACAATGTAAACAAAAGGAACAACAGTAGCAAAAACAACACACAATTGAAACTGAAGGTTACAAGGTTATAATGACCAACTTGGCTTTAAAAGAAGAAATTTGAGAACCCCAGCTCTACTTTTATATATTACTTAGTTTTATATTTTATATTACTTATATATTACTAAGTTATATTACTTAATTTTACAGATATTGGGGCTTTTAAATTTTGTTTAATTTTTTTATTCTAAGGGAGTATGGGGAAAGATAATTATAATAGGAAATATAAATAATATAAAAACTAATTATGTCAATGAAATATATCTAAAAGGAAAAAAAAAACCCTAATTTCAACAAATACTTATTAAGTGCCTTCTTTAGCATGCAGGGTCCTGAACTTGTTTGAAGCTACAAAAGTGATATGACAGATCTGGTTTTGAAGAAATTTGTAATTTAATAGAGAAAAAGGTATACATAATAAGGATGATTCTAGTGAGTTTAAAGCAAAGGATAGTTTCAGGCAATGTATGACAAGTTACTTGAGGAAGAAGGAGAAATTTTCTATAATATTTTATTGGTCTCAAGTTACTTTTCTCAGAATAATTCCATGATATGTGTAATCTGTTGTCACGTGGATGATAAGTTTCAGAGCTAGGATTTGAAATGGGGTCTCATAATTCTTTGAATATTCTCTGTTTCCTCTCCAAGGCCATAAGAAGAGGCTGTTAAGGTCCTTTCCAGTTCTAAAATTCTTTTATTCTATAAGAGATTACTTTAAAACTGAGATTGATCATATTCAAAGAAGACTGTTGAGGAGGCAGCACCTGATTTAAGCCTTAAAAGGGCAAACTTCTATAAAATGTACAAAATTTTTCATGTAATTATGATACACAGTTATGTTATTGTTCAGTTGTTCCAGTTGCATCTAACTCTTTGTGACCACATTTGGGATTTTCTTGACAAAGATATTAGAGTTGTGTTCTGTTTCCTTCTTCAAACACCCAGTTGTACCTAACTGGAAACTGAAGAGATGTCCATCAATTGGGAAATGGCTAAACAAGTTGTGGTAATCAATTGTAATAGAATACTATTGTGCCATAAGAAATGACAAACAAGATTATCACAAAAAATCCTGGAAAAACTTATGTGAAATGATGCAAAGTGAAGTGAACAGAACCAGGAAAAAGTTGTGCACGATAACAACCTGAGGTTGAGCCTTGACTTGCCTATCTACTAGCTCTGGGACCTTGGGAAAGTCAGTTAGCTCCGTGGGCCTCAGTATCTTCAAAGAAAACCAGAGGATTGAATTGTTACTAATGGTCTAATACCAGGGTTTAGAAGTTACCTTTAGTGCCTCAAAACTGCTTGTTCTCTTGGTTGGAAGTAAAGCCTAGCAGTTTTTACCCTGGAAAAGAGATTTAGGGAGAGGGGACAGCAGTCTATAAATGTCTTGCAGAGCTGTACTAGTAGAAATAATAGATCACCTTCCTTCCTTCCTTCCTTCCTTCCTTCCTTCCTTCCTTCCTTCCTTCCTTCCTTCCTTCCTTCCTTCCTTCCTTCCTTCCTTCCTTCCTTCCTTACCTTCTCCCTTACCTTCTGTCTTGGAGTCATTATTGTGTATTGGCTCCAAGACAGAAGAATGGTAAGGGCTAGGCAATGGGGGCTAAGTGACTTGCCCAGGATCATACAGCTAGGAAGTGTCTGAGGCCAGATTTGAACCTAGGACCTCCTGTCTCTAGACCTGGCTCTCAATCCACTGAGCCACCCAGCTGCGCCTTCAATTTTTACTACTTTAGAGTTTACCCCATGTACTTTCCCCACCAAAACTTCATGAAAGTTGTTCTTCCCATTTTTTTGATGAAGGAAACTAAAATGCTCAGTGGTTAAATAATTCACTCATGTAAATACATTAGTAAACGACACAGTAGGGACTCAGACACAAGTCTGCCCATTCCAAGTTCAAGGGCCTTTCTACTATATTCTGCTACTCCTTCTGTTACATGGGAAAAGATTCGGCTATTTTCCTTGGTCCCAGAAGGCTGAAGTAGCACAAGGTTTGATTTTGGCTTGAAAGAAGGAAAAACATTATAACAACCAGAGTTAGCCTAAAATATAAACAGAAGGTAATAAATTTCTTATCAATAAAAGTGTTTAAGTAGATGACTGCTGAGCCACAATATTAGAACAGCAATTCATGTTCAGATACAGGTTAGGTTATTTCTCACCAACAAAGTCCTTGGCACCATCAAATGTCAGAAACTGATATGATTTTATCAGAGGAATTGATATTTAAGAGAATGCCTTACCATTTATTTCTGCCTTAAGGGCCAAAAGGCTTTTCCATCTTACTTGCAGCTGAAACTTCTTACGGATATTGTCTCCTCATCAAAGTACGTGCTCAGCTCAGTGCTTAGCATAGTGCTTTGTACACAGTAAACATTTGGCTTAGATTCCATAACTTTGATCCCTGGAACACATTTCAATGATTATGCCTCCAACATGCTGACTCAACATGAATGGCTGAAGAAAATCTATGATAATCACACACAAAAAGGAAAAAAGTAAAATGCTTTGTTGGAATATTGGGGTTAGTTTCAGCCAGAAGTTATCTTTCTCCTAATGATATTTTTATGCATTTACCCTTATTTTTACTGTGGTTCTTTGTGTATCCTCTATTAAGATTTTCCGCATAATAGAATGGAGAGAGCCCTGAGTTCTTGAAGTTAACAGAATGAGAGTTCAGCAGGTCCTACCAAGCCAGAGAGGTTTTAGGATAGGTCCTTGGGACATTCTGTGTATCCATCATCCATTAGTCCCAGCATCTGATTTCAAAGGGATTCCAGAAGCCATCTAGTCTTTTTTTTATCATATTTTAGTTATTTGTATATACATTTTCTCCCCACTAGTGCATAGTAATCTCTTGAAGGGTAGTAGGTTTTAATAATATTCATATCTCCCCTAGCAGGTCTAGTATCAGGGATTATAACAGATACATAATAAATATTTGATCATTCTTGTTCTCACTTTCAAAAACTGATTTTTGCTTTAGTTTTATAATAATAATAATAATAGGTCGTTTCCTAAAGTGTATGTCTGACTAATTAGTAATTTATTAAGCACTTACTATGTGCCAGACACTATGCCAAGCTACGATCATATATTCCCTATGGCTCATGCTACCTAGCTGCCCCAATTCTGTATTTATCAGTAATGTGCTGTTTTATGTATATGTTGTTTTCCCCATTAGAATGTAAGTTTCTTGAGGTTAGGGACTGTTTTTGTCTTTGTACACTCATTGCTTAGCTTAGTTGGCTAGCACCTAGTGTTTAATAAATGTTTGATGATTCTATACTTTTTGCATCTGTTATCTGCTCCTTAGAACACTTCTGTACCATAGGTAAGACTATTGTCTTACCTATTATATGTTAATACCCTCATTTTATGGTTAGGGCAGCTGGTGTCTATAGGGAAGAAAGAGACTTGCCCAGGGTCATTCAGCCCAATAAGTTATAGAGCTAGCTAGGACTTAAACCCAGGAATCCTGACTCATAGTCCAGTGTTCTGTCTATTGCATTATCCTACCTCTAAAGAAATCAGACTTTGAATGTTTTCCTAGAATCAGGAATATCACTGCATTCTTATCCTTCCCTATCTTTGTCTCTCCATGACCTTGGGGAGAACCATCAAGAGTTCAAATGCTGCCTCCTTTAAGAAGTCTGCTGATTTCCTCCACTTGTTGGTAATACCTCTTCCCCCTTCGGGGGACTTTTATTTTGTGAATATCATCTGTGAACTATTTTCCCCCTTAACACTCCCCCCTCTCTCAATTTAAGTTCCTTAGGCCAGGAACTATATCTGTGTCACTTCTGTATTTGTGCCTTTAGCACTGAGCACAATTCCTGCCACATAATAAGCACTTAATAATTGCTGATTGATATTCAGATAGCAATCAGGATAGACCACTGGGCTGGACTTACGAAGACCTGAATTCAAATCCAGCCTCAGATATTTATTAGTTGTGTGATCCTGGACAAATCACTCAGTTCTATTTGCCTCAGTTTCCTCCTCTATAAAATAAGCTGAAGAAAGAAGTGGCAAGCCACTCCAGTCTTTACCAAGAAATTACATATTTTTAAAAAACACTGAAGATTATAGAATCAGAACAGCAACAAATTGATGTGATCTGATAAATTTGATCAATGTGGGAAAGATAAAGGAAGATTGTTTATTCATTTATTGAGCATCTGTTTTTATGTTGGACATGAAAATATACAGACTCGTCCTCAAGAGGATTCTAGTTTTGTAGACTAGGAATAAATAGGACCTTTAAATCACTTTCCTTACAACCATGTTAAGTATGTAATAAAATATTACCCCCATTTTATTGAAGAGGAAACTGGGGCTAGGTTAAGTGACTTGCCCAAGGTCATGCAGAGAGCAAGTGGCAGTTTCAAAACCCAAAGGTAGATCTCTTAACTCTGGTAGTACATACAGTAGATACCTTTCTGATTCCTATTATTTGCCAGCCTCATCCTTCCCCCAAGAAAAAAATTGTACATAAACTATTATATAAAGATAAAAAAGACTTATCTTTTAAGCTAAAAACTGCTTAGTGTTTTTTTTAGAGTTTTTTTAAAACAAACTTCTTTCTGTATTTTTATCCTCCTAATTCCTTCCTTTGCTTCACTTTCATATATTTCTCTATGAACCTGTTCCTTCTTATATAAGGGAATTTAATTAGGAAATGTGCTTCCAACTCTCCATGACAGTGTGTCCTGGTGCCTCCTTCACGAGGCCTTTCCTGGCTCTCCTGTTGTGTGTTCTGTGTTCTAACATGTTTTCTAAAGTCCTTCCCAGCTTCTTGGGCTGTTGACCTCACAAGGTTGTTGTGAGAAAAATGCTTTGTAACGGTAAAGTGCTATAGAAAGAAAAGTGAGCTATTGTTGTTATTATTCCATATTTCTGGAGATGTATTTCTAACTGTTCTGGCATCTGTTTCCTTTCAGCAATCAGAGAAGATGGCATGCCAGGGGGCAGGAACAAAAGCATTGGGCCTGTCCAGGTTAGTACTATGCCCTACCTACCAGGCAGTATGTATCTTTCCCATCTGTTCGCCCCCAAACCTCGTGACTACATCTGTCCCAGAGCCAGTTTCCCCTCATGCCAGGACCCATGGAAGAGTAGTTGTCTTTGCCCTGCAAAAACATCCTTAAGATTTTTAACAATTTAAGACAATGCAGCAGGGTCTTGGTGGAAAGCTATTTTTCTAGCAATTCTTAAGACTATCTTAAGATATCTCTTCTGATCTGTGTGTGATCATGGGCAGCCTCACCCTTCCAAAATGAGTAGACCTGTTACTCAATCATTCTAGGATATGTAATAACATTGATTGCAAACATAAAAGGAAAACTTTAGAGCTCTGGTATATTTTACTCATCTCCTCAGGTTATAATGAATTCCAGCAGTAGAAAGTTTATGCATCATGACAATTCTTAAATGTTGCCCCCCCCCCCAATGAACAGCTGTCACCATTAACTGCTTTTGTGTGGATCAAATTGTGTTAGGATTTTCCTAAGCATAAATCACAGGATTTAGAAATGGAAAGGGCCTGGAAAGATCAACTAATTCAGCCTCCTCACTTTACAAACAAGGTATCAGGAATTATTATAGAGGTTAAATGATTTGGTCATGGTCATAGAAATAATTAATAACAAAACCAGGATTCAAACACAAGTTTTCTGTGAACTTATCTATGTTCTTATTGTGGTACCATACTGTCTCTTTAGACAGTTAGGGACTCTAGCCTTTCTATAGAATAATCTACCAGGGGCTCAGACCTATGTTTAATATATAGGTTTTAAATCATGTGTTGATATGAACCTGGGACCAGGATTCAAGAAACCTAGGTTTGAGTACTGAGTCTACGTGTGACCTAGCTAGCTATGTGACATGGACAGAGTACTTCCCCACTCTGGGCATTCATCTCCTCATCTAAAACACAAATTGGGGTTGGACTGGATTATCTTTGCGATTCCTTCTAGCTCTAATGTTGTAGGTCTTATCCCAGGACTAGCATTCTGTGTTCTTTACCTTCTATGTTCTCTTTTTTCTTCTTCCTTTTCTTTCCCTTCCCTTCTTTTTCTTTAAAGAATAGGGCTTTCTCTTTCTCTCTCTCTCTCTCTCTCTCTCTCTCTCTCTCTCTCTCTCTCTCTCTCTCTCTCTCTCTCCCCCCTAGCTTTGAAGTTCAGAGATCACTTATAGTCCCGACCCAACTCTGATCAGCACAGGAGTTTTGATGTGTTCCATTTCCAACCTGAGCCAGCTCACCTCTCCTAACATAACATGTTGGCCACCTGCTTCTGAATGATCACCAAATGCCAAACTCAGTGAAGATACCCCATTAGCATGGCCCTCTGTAGATCAGAAAGACTAAGCCCAGGAGATCTACCAGCTTCTTCATCCTCAATAATAGGGATTTACAGGCATGTGTCATCACACCCAAGTACATAGGGGTGTTCCAAGGCTTCTTCTATCCCTGACATTCAACCATGTCCATACAGTTCTAATGTTCCATGTTCTAAAGATCCTCCAAAAGTTAACATTGAATGATAAAACAAATGTAGCTTATTACATTCTATAAAACTAATATCTTTCAAATGGGGACCCACTAAGTTCAAGGTGTTCATTATTGTCTCAGTTACATAAACATACTAAAAAACCTCTTTACCACCCAGACATACTGACAGATCTCTTTAACATTTGATGGACAGGGCTTGGCTGTCCCTTCTAAAATGGAACAGATCCTTCTATCCCTGAAAAGCCTCCAATAAATCCTGTCATCACCTTGTCTTAAGTTGTTGCTAGTGGGGAACCTAGTAAAAGTCCTGCTGATTGATGATACCATTTGTCTGGATAGGGCTTATAAAATGCTTTGTAATTTGTTCCCATAGTTTCTAGGCCCCCTAAGAAAAATTATTTGTTCTTTCTCTACATGTGACCAGAAAATAAAAGAAGAAACTGTGTAAATAAGTAGCAAGTGACTTCATTTCTTGCAGTGTCAAATACCCCAGGAACCAACTATACAACTGGTATAAGGACAATATCCTTACTCATGTCAGCCATTTCTGTGGTGCAATGGATAGAAGAACCCTGTGCTGGGACTTGGGAGGCTTGAGTTCTAGTCTTCCTTCTTATAGTAACTAACTTTGAGACCTTAAATAAGTTATATCACTTCTCTAAGCCTCAGTTTAATCATCCATGAAATGATGGTTGCATTGAACTGGGTAGAATCTGATGCTCTATGTTCAGAGGTCGATTCCAGTTCTAATATTATATGTTCTCTTCTAGCTCTAGGTATTCTGTGTTGAGTATTCCAGTCCTTGTGGTGCCATTTGTAACCCCTTCTACCTCTTACATGTTATGTTTCTAAAATTATAAGCTGCATTCCCGTGACATGTGATTCTCCTTCCCTACTATAGATATCAGAGGAAGAGATTGAAAGAATTATGTCTGGGCAAGAATTTGAGGAAGAGGCAAACCATTGGAGCACCAATGGAGACAGTGACCACAGTTCTCCTGGCAATGGAGTTTCTGAGAGTAACCAGCCTTCACCAGTTTCTACACTGTCCTCAAGGTGGGGTCCTCCAAGAAAGCATGCTTTCCTGTTATGTCCTACATGTCTATCATGTTGTACTAATAACTCTTTAGGAATGGCCTCTGAAATTCAAAGTTTTTTTTGCCTACCTTATTTTGAAGTAAAATGTCCTTGAGAGAAGTTTCTAGCTAGCATATTTGTAATACCTTGCAGGAGGCTATAAGATAATAACTCATAGGGTCTTAACTTTATTACCATTTGGTTCTCTCTTGCCCTCCATGGTAGTAAGAAGCCTATTTTAGAGTCAAGAAGTATGTGTAAATTAAGCACAAAGAAACATTCGTCTGTGTTTATGTACTTTGACCAGATTTAGTGTAAGTGATACACTGGATGATGAGTCCAGGAATCTGTCAGGGTAGGTTCTCTGTCCCCTTTGAATCTTCGGAGTGTCAAGTTCCTTGATGATCAGTAAAATAAATACACAAATAAATAACATCCTCTTATCCCACTAGTCTTTGTTCTAAACTCCCTTCTAATTAATAATTTCTTTTCTAACATTTTGTTTTTTAAGGACCTGTTTACCTTTAACTTTGTGTTTGATGGCTGTCTCTAAGATCCTATGTCTTTCTACTTGTTATCCATAGTTATGGGTTTATAATTCCTTAGAAATCTTTATTTTAAAAGAAGTACATTACTGGGTTAGAAAATTATGAAGTTTCTTATTAAAGATAGTATGGAAACTAGGTTCTCTTGAGGACTTTCCATGTGACCTTAGACAAAGTATCTAGTTGCTCTCAGCTCGTTTCCTCACTTATTAAGTAAAGTGGGATTAGGACCTTCCTTTATCATAGCCAGTGTTATAGTGGAAAGAGCAATGGATTTAGAGTCAGGAGATCTGGGCTTGATCCAAACTCCACTCCTGAATAGCTCTATGACCTCATTGGACAAGTCACTTTCCTTTTCTGAGCCTTAGTTTCTCCATGTGTAAAATTAGGGTAATAGTTCTTTTCCTATCTACCTCAAAAGGTGATTCTGAAGAAAGCACTTAGTCAACTTGAAAGCACTTTATAAAAATTTGTTTTATTGTTCAAAACCACTTATTAATAATGTCCTAAGAGTCAATGAAATTGACACACAGCTGAATAAGACCATGGTTCCTGCCTTCAAGGTTATGATCTAGAAGCCAAGACAAGATGGATATATGGATAGATATGATGAAAGTTAGAATGTGATGAGTGCAAAGGAGAGATCTAAACATGTTAGTGTAAGAGATGTGAGTAGGGAGTGGGTGATGAACACTGTCAGCCTGGGGATAAGTAGGTATCTAAGAAGATAGGCTTGCTTCTCACAAAAAATGCCACATGAGCAGGACCTTGGAGGAAAGAAATTATTTTACTATGGAGAAGTAGA
The DNA here is from genome assembly GCF_016433145.1 of Gracilinanus agilis. Classification (NCBI taxonomy): domain Eukaryota; kingdom Metazoa; phylum Chordata; class Mammalia; order Didelphimorphia; family Didelphidae; genus Gracilinanus; species Gracilinanus agilis. Next base: position 318,736,552 of record NC_058131.1, read on the forward strand.
ACTAATGGAATTAAGCAGGGGTAAGAGTAAAATCCATTTTAGGCATAGGGAATAGCATAGAAGGAGACCTCAGATTAAAAGGGAGAGGAAAGTATAATCTTATTGACCCAGGAAGATAACTGAATATCAGTTCTAAGGCAGAAGAGCAGTTAGGGCTAGGCAGTGGGGGTTAAGTGACTTGGCCAGAGCCACAAAGCTATGAAGTGTCTGAAGCCAGATTTGAACCTAGGACTTCCCATCTCTAGACCTGGCTCTCTAAGCACTGAGCTACCTACCTGCCCCTTCTATAGCGTTTTTAAGATTTCAAAGCACTTTCCACCCAACTAGAGAAGGGAAGAGTAGGAGGAAAGAAGAAGCATTTATATAGCTCCTAATATGTGCCAGGTACTATGCTAAGTACTTTTTGCTAATGTTATCTCATTGGGTTTTCACAACTACCCTGGGAGATAGGTACTGTTGTTATTCCCATTTCACAGTGGAGGAAATTGAGGTAGATGGGTTAAGTGACTTGCCCGTGGGTCACACAGCTAGTGCCTGTCTAAGGCCAGACTTGAATTCAGCTTATGCCGTGCCAGGAGTATCATCATCCCTATTTTATAGAATAGAATTGGTGAGAGGTTAATTTGCTCGTGGCAAAATTCAGACTCATGTCTCATGGTTCCCAAGCACTTTTTTTCCATGTGAATCTCTACAAATGTTTATTAAACTCCTACTGCATGCAGTGGAGTCTTCTCAGTGCTGGGGATACAAAGATTAAAGATGATGCGCTGATGGATAGGGAGGGAGGAAAAGTGTACATGGCTAGTCCAGTTTGTCTTGAAGTGACGTAAAAAAAGGCAGGACAGACAAGTTGGAATGTCATTGTGGGTAGTCTTAAATGCCAAACTAATTAATTGAAACTTGACTTGTTAGGCAACAGGGAACCGTTCAAAGATAAATAATACTTGCTCTCATTCTAGGAGGCTTCGTGAGTCAGTGTGGATATTTCCCCCTCAGTTTTAACTCTGAGAAACAGCTTTAGAGGGGGAAAGTAGCCTGACTATTACATACATATATATATATATATTCAGATATACACTCACCCAGAATAGAGGCAGTTCCCATAAAATGATATCTCTTTGAAGAGAGAAAAAGCTAGAGAAACATATTCCTATTTTAAAAACAACCCAACACTTGTCTTTTCTACAAGGTAGATGTGGGGTTGGGGAGTTGTGGCTTGTAATCATTATTAGATCTGGAACTCATCTGACATCATTGTTCCTTATCTGAAATAGCGTTGGGGTGGAGCAGCCCCAAAGTGCTTTACAGCTCTAATATTCCATCAATCTACTCTGTTCTAGAAAGATTTAAACAGAGTGGGGTTTGGGGTAGGGAAATGAAGATCATTTGTGTGGGACCAGCCCTTTACCACCTCTTACAAGTGAGGAAATTGAAGCCCCAAAAGATTTAGGATATGTGAACTAAAATAACCCCCTTATCATAATGAATTACAACATGGCAATGGAACACTCACTGGAGTGAAGACTTCATTTCCTGGGGAAAGAAGCACATACACATCACACTAATAGGAGAATTCTTAGCCCATGAAAACAATCAATGATTTGTTATAAAAAGAATTCCTCTACAATATGTAATAGATTTCACTAGGCCCTGTGCTAGGTTTCCCCTAATGTGGAAGACAACACAGATACAAATAAGCATATAAAGGAAAATGATAAAGATAATAAATCCTGATTTGGAGGGAAGGAAAGATACTACCTTAGAAGCTGGGGGGCTGGGGAAGGCATCATGGAAAAGGCAGTACTTGAGCTGCATTTTGAAGGAAGAGAGAGATTCTGAGGCCAAGATCAGGAGAGACTGAATTCCAGGCATATGGACCAGCCAGTAAAAAGGCAGGATGTTTGGAGGTGGAGGTTCATCAGAAAAGAGAGAAGTCCAGTTTGCCAAGGTCACGGTGGGCAGGACAAAGAATATTGTCCAGTGGCTGAAAAGCAAGGTGTAGGCCAGGAGCCTCTAGAGTTCAATGAATTGGGGAGTGGTGTGGTTAAGGCTACACTTAAAGGAAACCACTTTGGCAGCCTTGAGTGCAGGAAAGACTGGAGTAGAGAGAGCTGAAACAGGCAGAACAAAAGTCTTTCACAGGATTGTAGTGAAGGAAGCATTTTGTAAACTTTAAAAATGTCTAAAAATGTGCCTTAATACTTTTGATATTTCAGAAGATGCTTGATTTTATCACTTCATTGTGGGAAAGGTCATCACATCTGGAATTTGAAGACCTGCACTCCCCTCCCCATTCTGCCACTCACTAGCCATGACTTGGAGCAAGTCATTCTCCCTCTTTGGGTCTCCATTTCTTCACCCTCCTCGGTTAGCTCTAACCCCCAAGAATAAGGCCTCCTGATTCTCATTCGAAGCCTCTTCTCTCCACACGTGGCTGCTTGTAGCCTTCCTGGGCAGGTGCCAAGGACGAATGCACCAGTGTGATGAGTATACTTCATTCTTTCAAGTGCTGTGAGGTGAATGCAAGATGGTCAAGCCTGCAGCTGCCTTGATTAAGATGAAACTTTTCTCTTCTAGTAGGTCTGTGGAGCTGAATGGATTCACTGCCTTCAGGGAGCAGTACATGGGCACCCCCGTGCCCCCACACTATCAGTATATACCGCACCTTTTTAGCTATTCAGCTCATTCGCCTCTGCTGCCCCCCCAAGCCCGGAGCCTGGACCCCCAGTCCCACAGCCTGATCCATCAGTTGGTGCTCGCCGAGGACCTGGAACCTCTGGGCACACCCATGTTGATTGAAGATGGGTGAGTGACTCCCGACTGAGGGCACTGAGAGCCGGTGGGGTTTGGGCCTCATTTCTCTCCTTAGATGCCAGTGGGACCCTGGCGAGCAAGGGAGGCAGAGACTGGAGCTTAAAATACTTGTTATTTGAACAGTTTACATTGAAGCTCATTTGTTAACATCTGAGACTTCAGAGATGTTTATAGATGCCAAACAGCACAGTGGAAAGAGCGCAGAGCTTGAAGTCAGGAAACCTGAGTGGGACCCACTCAGTGTGACCATGGCAGCTAGGTGACACAGTGGAGAGGGCACTGGAGCCAGGATGGCCTGAGTTCAGATCCAGTCCCAGACACTTATTAGCCATGTGACCCATGGCAAGTCACTTAACCTTTATCTGCCCTAGTTTCCTCAGCTATAAAAAGTCAATTGTAAGAGCACTTACCTCCTAGGGTTATTGTGAAATCAAATGTAAGCTGCTCAGCACAGTGACTGGCCTTAGTAGGCATTTAATAAATGTTAATTCCCTACCCCCCTTCCCCACTTCCTCATCTGTAAAATGGAGGCAATAATGCTTGTGCTACCCTTAATGTAGCCATTCTCAAGAGCTCCAGCTGGGCTGGACCTGTTATTTCCAAAAGAAAAAAACAAAAAGGATCACACCACCCCTCCAGAATGGGCTGATTCAGCAAAAGACATCAGAGTAGTAGTAGCGGCAGAGATGCCCCAGGTTAGATCGGACATTGTCCCCATCCAGTTGCATGATCTTGGACAGAGTTGTTTGAACTCCCTGGTCCTCTGTTTCCTCATAGTCCCCCTGTGTGTTCTCAGGTCTCTTCCCTATGCTAACATCTCCTGTGCTTCAGAGCTGCCTCGCTGTGTTCTAAAGGCCTGTCCAGCATTAGCAGGCTACCTGGGCCTCTCTCTGTTGAGCCTCTAGCCCTGAGTAGGCATAGCCACTGCTGCCACTGCCTGTGGGTCCTCACCACTAGGGGACACTGTGGGCAGCAGGATAAAAGTCACTACTTGGAGCAATCAATTAACTTGCCAGACTAAGTTGTTTGGTCTTTATTTAAGGAATTTTTTTTTAAATTAAAAAAATCTCCCTCCTACTCCCTCCTCTACCCAGCCCCAAGCAAATTTTTTAAAAATCCTTAATACATAGTCTCACAAAGCAAACCCACATTTGTCATATCCAAAGATACGTTTCTGCTTTTTAAGTTCACCACCTCTCTCTCAGGAAGGGAGTAAAATGCTTCCTCTTCATTCTTCAGACTTCTAAAGCATTTCAAAATTGTTTTACTCTATATTATTATCATAGTCTAAATTGGTCTCCTAGTTCTACTCTTTTTGCCCTTTCCAGTTTTTTCTGAAATTGTTCATTTCCTCATATCTTGTGGCACAATAATATCCCATTTATGTATTCCAACTTATTTAGCCATTCCCCAGTGGGAGGACATCTCTTAGTTTCCCATTTTTGATTAATTGGAAAAGAACTACTATAAATATATTTTATATATAGACCATTTTCCTTATTTTTCTTTCCATGATAGCTTTGGGGTATAGGATTGGTAGTGGTATAGCTGGGTTTCAAAGAACATGCACAAGTTTGCTCACTTTCTGGGCATCATCCCAAATTGCTTTTCAGGATGACTAAACTAGTTGTCAGCTCCACCAACAATGCATCAGCATCCCTGTTTTCCTTTAGCCCCTTGTTTTATTCTTTTGTCAACTTTGCCGATTCAATAGGTGGAAGGTGGAGCCTCAGACTTGCTTTATTATTTTGCATTTCTGTAATTATTAGTGATTTATAGCAGAGATGTCAAACATGTGGCTCATAATATTTATTCTTGAGTGGGACCCAAACCATATTAAAGAGTAAGTGGGAAACAGTTAGCAAAATAAAGTAAAAATACAATAAAGCATAAGCAACATTACATTTTTAAAACTAAGCCAACATATAGCCTTCAGGGATCCTTATATACAGTTTAGTGGCTCCTGTTTCTTTCTGAGTTTGATGCTACTGTTTTAGAGGATTTTTTATAAAAGTGTCAATAGTTTAAATTTCTTCCTTTGAAAACTGCCAAGGCATGTTATATCCTTTGAACATTTATCTATTTGAGAATGGCTCTTAGTCTTATAAATCCGAATTTATTCTCAAATCTCTCTCTCTCTCTCTCTCTCTCTCTCTCTCTCTCTGTCTCTCTCTCTCTCTCTCTCTCTCTCTCTCTCTCTCTCTCTCTCCCTCTCCCTCTCTTTTCCTCTCCTTCCCCATATGTATGTGTGTGTATCTTGAAATGAACTTATTGCAAAACTTTTTCCTCAGTTGCTTGTTTCTATTCTAATTTTTACTTTATTAGCTTTGTTTATAATAAAACTTTCTATAACTAAAATTTCCCATTTTATCTTGCATGATCCTCTTTATCACTTGCTTAGTCATGAGCTCTTTCCCAATCCATAGACTTATGTGGTGACATAGTAGAATGCTGGGCCTGGAGTCAGGAAGAGCTGAGCTCAAGTCCAGCCTCTTATACTTATTAGTTGTGTGATCCAGGGCAACTTAACCTCTGTTTGCCTCAGTTTTCTCATCTGTAAAATGAGCATAATAATAGCATCCACCTTGCAGAGTTGTTGTAAGGCTCAAATGAGATAATTATAAAGTGCCCAGCATAGTGTCTGGCACATGGTAAGCTCCGGAGATATGCTAGCTTTCACTATTGTTCTCTGCTTGACTCTTAATTTAGTTTGTAACTCTTAATATCTATTCCAAATATGTATGTGGAGCTTCTCTTGATGTCTACAGCCCAAGTCTTTTGGGAAGAAGGATTTACGTGAAGTTCCCCTCCCCAGCACCCTTAAACAAAGAGTGTTGATTTGGCAAATTCTCAGTCCACCCTGTTTGTGCTGCCAGGTACACTGTGACTCAGGCTGAGCTGTTTGCGCTGCTGTGTCGCCTGGCAGATGAGCTGCTGTTCAGGCAGATTGCTTGGATTAAGAAGCTGCCATTCTTCTGCGAGCTTTCAATCAAGGACTACACCTGCCTCCTGAGCTCCACGTGGCAGGAGCTCATTCTGCTGTCATCCCTCACTGTGTACAGCAGGCACATCTTTGGGGAGCTGGCGGATGTGACCTCCAAGTACTCGCCCTCTGATGAAGAGCTGCACAGGTATGGGGGTAGAGAGGCCTTCATTAACAGGTTCTAAGCCTTCTCTCTCTCTCTCTCTCTCTCTCTCTCTCTCTTTCTCTCTCTCTCTCTCTCTCTTCCTCTCTCTCACCTTCTGTCTTGGAATCCATACTGTGTATTGGTTCTAAGGCAGAAGAGCGGTAAGGGCTAGGCAATGGGGGTTCAGTGACTTGTCCAGGGTCACACAGCTAAGAAGTATCCAAGGTCAGATTTGAACCCAGAACCTTCCATCTCTAGATCTGGCTCACTACTGAGTTATCTGGCTGTCCCATAAGCCTTCTTTTCTAGGGACACTTGGTTTCACAGAGAGTTAGGTGATAGATATAGGTGAAAATAATCCACATGAATTTTAAATATGATGGACTCTGATGTTGTAGGCTTAAATGACAATAACTGACTTATGATTTATTTAACACTAAAGTTTACGAAATGTTTTAAGTACACCATTTCATTTGAGCCCTTAACAACTCAGTTAAGTGAGGGTATTTGACTCAGAATATCCAAACTGCCAGAGATCTAAACATTTAGAGTGATGGCATTAGAATGATACTAATGATACACTTCTTCAACCTCTTCCATGTGGGGCTCCCTCCAGTGGTGCACATTCCAATCTGCTCTATCATACTGTGCAATTCTTGATGGTATTTGGCTGTAAATTCTCTGGAGAGGGTCTACTCAACACACTGGGAGCTTTACCCTAGATCCTTCCTAGCTTTCTTAGGCAGAGTACTCAGAGCTTCCATCATGCCATGCCTTGATTTTCCTTTGTTACCTGTTCACCACCTTTCCTTCTTATATATTTATCAGATGGATATTCCTTATGTCACTTTTGCAGGTTATCATGAATGTGTTGCACTGAAACTTGCCATTGCCCCTTTATGTCAGCCCTGATTCACAATTCATAGCCATGTAGCATTATTGGGAGAATGTTGCTATTATAAAATAGATTTTGTATCATGGAAAAGCTCACTATCATTGAAAATGCTTTGCAGTTTCCCAGATATTGTCCTTCTCCTTTCTTTCCCTCATCCAGGTCTAGGCCAGCTCATCCACTGGCAGAGCCTGGCTGAGATACGTATACAATGGATGGGCTAATTCCAGTGTTAGATAAGAGCATGTATGTTGGGACATTTTGCAAACCTTAAAGGGCTAAATAAGTGTCGGTTATCATTATGATTAACTTCAGTGACTGCCCATACTGCCATATGCCATACCTTCCATAGGAGGACTTTCCAAGATCCACATTTTTTTCCTTTCATTTCTTTTCCCCTTCACCCCCTCCATATCTCCCCAGAGTCTTTCCTCCGAGGTTACCTTCCATCTTCTTTGTTGAGTGTCTTCTGTGTGCATAGTTATCTGTGTATTGTCTCGGACAGGGATGGTGTTTTTGACTTTCTTTGTATCCCTAGCACCCAGAAGATTGACAGTGCATTATAGATGCTTGTTGATTGATTGGTCAATGGACGGTCCTCATATATTTGGCTTTTCCTATCTGGATTGTTAGATTTGTGCTTTGAGTAACTGTGCATCTCATTGAAGAGTATTATGGGACTTGATATAATCAATATCATGTCATCGTGTTGTCCAAGAGGAACATCAAGGGGATCTTACTATAAGGAAACCCTCTTCCATTTAGATACTCTCTGTAAGACAGTGATGAATACCTCTAGCAAGTAAATTTTATGTCCTTGCTGATATTGATCATCAGAGGATCATTTAACAGAATTACCTTTGTGTTTGCGTCAATCAAGAAAACAGAATCTTTGCCCTTCTCCTTGGATCTCACATTATATCATCCAGTGGTAATCATCACTCCCTTCCAAGCAAGTGATCCCCCTAGGGTGACCTCACCATGTGCCTGTATCCCATGTGCTACTGGTCTGTTGACAGGAGAGGATAAAAACTGATAGGGAGGTGGAAAAGCAAGAAGACAAGTGTGAAAATCCTAGAGCCAGTAAGGGTTAGGGAAGGAAAGTATCAGACTGATAGAATTTAGACTTTAAATGGGTCTCAGAGATAATGTTTGTGTAGACCCTGACCTTCCTCTCCCATTTTACAGATTTAAAAACAGATGAAGAGAGGTTAGGTGATTTGCCCAAAATAGCAAAACTAAAAGCTATAGAGCCCAACTCTGCTGCTGGTGATGCCAAACTGTAGGGTTTTTTCTATATGAATATTGGTGAACAGAGCATTTTCTCAAAATACAGCTTCTTCTCAAAAAGGAACCTAGTAAAGCTCATAAAACCAGTAAGAAATTGTATATTAATGCTCCATCAATCAATAAGTGCTCATCAAGGTTTCCTACATTGAGGTCACTGTGCTAGGCTTTTGGGAGACAAAAGCAGAAATAAAACAGGCCTTGCTCTTGGAGAGCTTATCAGAGGAGCCAGTTGGTACAAGATAAAGAGTGCTGGACCTAGATTCAGGAAGACTTGATTTCAAATATGACCTCAGGCATTAATTTGTCAGGCGACCCTAGGTAAGTCACTTAATCTGTTTGCCTCAGTTTCCATACATGTAAAATGGAAATAATAATGCCACCTACCTCCCATGGTGGTTTTTTTGAGGATCAAGTGAGATAGTAATTGTAAAGCACTTAGCACAGTGCATAGCACATAGTGAATACTTATAAATATTAGCCATTAGCATTGTTATTATTACTAGGAAATGTACAAAGGTAAGTGTGCACAGAATAAGGACAAAATAAATACAAGGTAGTCATGGAGGACACTAGCAACAGTAGAGTAGATCATGAAAGGCTAAGTGTAAAAAATGGTACTGGAGCCAGTCCTAAAGGAATCGTGAGATTTTAGGAGATAGAAATAAGAAGGGAGTGAATTCCAGAAATAAAGATAGATTGTGCAAAGGCTATTAAGATAGGAGTTGGTGTGTGAGGAACAGTAAAAAGGCTAGTTTTGCCAGACCATCACATGCAAGAAGGAAAGTAGCATCTAGACCAGTGGTTCCCAAACTTTTTTGGCCTACAGCCCCCTTTCCAGAAAAAATATTACTTAGCGCCCCCTATCACATACTATCACCACCCCCAAATGCACCTGTGGCCATTTCCGCTTCCCCTGGATTGCTGCAGCACCCACCAGGGGGCAGTGGCACCCACTTTGGGAATCACTGATCTAGACTGAAAGCTGGATTAGAGCCAGGTTATGAAGAGCTTCAAATGCCAATCCAGAGTTTGTTTTATCCTAGAAATTAAGGAGCCTCTAGAATTTGAATAAGAGAATGATATGGTCATATATGTGCTTAAGCAAAATTACTTTGGCAGTTTTGTGAGCTGATGGATCAAAGTAAGAAGACCTTTGAGACAGGGAGACCAATCAGGTGGCCAGTGGAGTGGCCCAGATGAGAAGTGATACAGGCCAGAGTTAAGGTAGTAGCTTTGTGAGTAGAGGGGAGAGATGCTATGAAAATAGAAATGATGAGATTTGTTGACTGATTAGATGTATGGGATGAAGGAGAATGAGGAGTAGGGCTAATGCCAAGGTTACAAAATCAAGTGACTGGAAAAATGGTGGTACCTTTTGACAAAAATAAGAAGATTTGGAAAAGAGATAGGTTTGAGGGGTAATGGAATAAGTTCTGATTTCACCATGTTGAGTTGGAGATGTCTCTGGAACATCCAATTTGGAATATTCAATTGGCAACTGATAATGCCGTAGTGGAGCTCAGGAGACTGGGCTGAATGTGTAGTAGAGTCATCTTGATAGAGATAAAACCAGTGAAAACTGATGAGGTCATCAGGAAAGAAGGTAAAGAGAAGAGAAGAAAAAAAAGGGAAGACCCACATCAGAGACTTGGATCTGCAAGCTTTTATACTTGCAGCTCTTCTGGGAGGCTAATGAAAGGAGAAGGTTGGGTCTTCCTGACCTTGTTATAATATTCCATTATAAATGATCTTTAAAGACTTGGGTAGAGGAGGGGGCGGATATAAATGACAGTATATTTAACCAAGTTGACACTCTGTCTAGTAAACAAAGCTATCTGATTCTGAATGACCTAACCAGTGCCAGAGATGCTAATTAATTATTTTTATCCCTTTTTTGGGTCTTCTTCAGACCTAGCATTGGGCAGCCAATTGTTTGGATAGCAGGCGGCCTATCCTAATATTGTCAGGCTCTGCTTAGATGGCTGCCAGCAATCCTTGTTTGCATTTGGCTTGTCTAGAGTTCTCTTCAGGGTCAGCTGCTGGGCGCTGTTCATTCCAGGGTGATGAATTTTTGGAGTCACTTCACAGGTCAGGGGATATCATAGAGCTGTTCACAGCCTGAGTTCTCTAGGGATATGAGCTTAGTGAGGCCCAGCACTCCCTCTGCCCCCAGAGTGTTATTCTCCTAGAATTAGGGGAAACAAGAATATAGTGAAAGACAATGAGACTGAATAGTAAGAGGTGGGTTTTTTTTTTCCCTTAGTGGAATCAACCTGTTTAGAAGGAATTAACAAGTATGTTCTAGTCCTGTATCTGACTTAAGTATGAAAATGTCTTAGAATCAGAGAATTTTAGCATTAGCACAAACTTTCAAGCATAAGACATAAAAACATTATGCCAAGATAAAAATAGCCATCATTTCTACAGTGCTTTCCAAAGTATTTCACATACCTTCTCACTTGATTGCCAGCACTCCTGTGAAGTAGATACTACAGTTTTTTTATCCCTATTTTATAGATGAAGAAACTGAGCCTTAAATTCGGAGGTTGGATTTTAATCTCTTTATCTCTTCCCTCCAAGCCTAGGGTTTAGAATGTTAGAACAGGCTTGTGAACTAAAAGGACTTCAAATTACAGAATGTTGGAACATAGAATGTTAGCTCTGTTTTTTACAGATGCAAAAACTGAGGCATGGGGAGACCAAAAGATTCACCAAAGATTATCCAACATAGTTTTTTGTCAATAGAAATAAAGATAAATTTGAGGAACTACAGGAGGAAATGGACTGAAAAGATTACTAGGTTATTTCACTGTGTAAAACACTTCTCTACAGTCTCTAGTGACTATTATGTGCCTAAAATTAAAGTATGAGCCTGTATATATTTAATAGGCAGTGGCTCTTTTTTCTCTTGCTCCCTCTCTACCTCCATTTCCCAGCCATGTCTTTACCTTTTAACAACTTCAAGGTGAAAAAAGAGTTTCAGTTGTGAGCAATTCTTTTCTTTTCTTTTCTTCTTCTTCTTCTTTTTTTTTTTTTTTTTTTTTTTTTTTTGCTTTGCTAATATTAGATCAAATTTATGGTTGCTATTTCCCCTAATCAGTCTCTTATCAGAGAGTGAGACTTTGTGAGTTTGATTTAAAGCAGATTATAGCACCAGCCCGTGACTGCTCCTGGCCCTAATGAGCTCTTCTGAACTTTGCTGCTAAGATTCCGCTAGCGCTCTTTTAATAGATCGTTCTGAATCCCAGGCTTTTATTCCTAAATTGCTAAATCCAGGCCATGGTAGTCTTCTTCATCATTATCATCATCATCAATATCACCACTCATTTCTGTAGCAATTTACAATTCACAAAGTGATTTTCTCCTCACAATACCCCTCTGAGGTGGCTAGTACAAGCATGTGTTTTCCTATTTTACAGATGAGGAAACTGAGTCAGGGGATGGAATGACTCTCCCTTGACCATGGAGAATTTGATAAGAGCCTGATTCAGAGGTCTAACTTTTCTGCTAAGTTGTTTAGCCCTCATCAAAGGGATAGGAACAGATTTTCTGTCTACTTCTGAGAGGGGAAAAGATCTGAGAATAGAATTCAGAGAAGGGAAGGGATAATAATGACCATTTTCCATTTTATATCTCTTTAAGATTGAGAATAGCTTTCCTACATTAACTCTTTGGGTGGAATAATGTAAGGATTCATTTTTTCAGAATTCAATAGTATAAGGACACCATTTTTCAGAAAAGGAAAATTGAAGCTGAAAGGGGGAATGACTTGTTCATAATCACAGAGGTAGTGAGGGACCAAACAGCTAAAAGCCTAGGTCTCTTGAAATTTAGTGCTTTTCCCTCACAGTATCCTGCTACTGTTCTCAGGATACCATTCACTAAGCCTCAGGAAACTAGCATGTAAATTTTTCTTTTACTTTTCACTGGGTTGGGTTGTTTTTTTTTTTGTTGTTTTGTTTTTAACCCCGTTCATGGGAATGAGTTATGGATGATTCTTCTGTCTTGGCCCCATTAGAATCATTTGACATCTTCCGTCCCTTGGCAATGACGACATACAGATAGTGGTAAAAGAATAAAGTGTTACAGAATCATGGATTATTAGAGCTAGAAGAGACCTTATGACATAGAATATGAGAAAAAAGACACTTAGGAAGGAGCCCATGTAGTAGGGATCTTCAAACCTTGAGTGTTAGAATGAAGAACTTAAAATGCCAAGACTTGAAAGGACTTTAAGACCATCTAGTCTAATCCCCGTTTTTTTATAGGGGAGAAAGCTAAGGCTTGACTAGATCTAGAATATCGTATCCAGCCCTGGGCACTACGTTTCAGAAGAGAATTGGTCTCCCAACATCCTTAATGAGACATAATTTATTTAATGTCAGTTTCAATTGTTGATGAAATGGTCCAGTGGTTTTCAGAGAACCTGCGGAGAATGTTTTCCTTGTCCTGTTATACTTGTGGAACAGGAATGGGGAAAAGAAGAAAGACCTTATTTGTCTTAGCTTTTATTTTTTTTGCTTTGAATCCTGATAATTTGTAGCCAGAGGCTATATGGATGTCAGAACCCTGAGGCGAGGGCAGCCTGTGGAGGAGGGAAAGCCAGAGCTGGGGAAGAGTAGGTGCCCCACAGAACAGAGAGCGGCTTTGTTTGAAAAGGGGAGGTGTGGAAACATAGCAGGCAAGTATGTAAGGAGATGAGGCAGAGCTCACTGGGGCAGACAGCCAATGGTCAGTGGCCATTTTCAGGTCCTGGGGAGCTCCCAAAAGAGGTTGTGCATTGTCTGTGGGCTAGAGAAAGGAAGCTTCAATCATTATAATAACATTTCCTTTTTCTGTAGCACTTGATGGTTTACAGAGCGCTTTATCATCCATAACCATGTTAGGGAGAGTATGGATCTTAATCCCTTACTCAAAAGCCTCTGACTCCTATTGCCTAGAAGATAGCAAGGCATTGAGAAGGCCTCAGTGTGCAATAAGATAGGCATTCTCTCAACAACACAGAAACTTTAAGGCTTATTGGATAAAACTTCCAACTTGGAATCAGAGGGTCTTGAATATTGAGGGAGTGGGGAGGCACTGTATGGCTCACTAGCTGTATGACCCAGAACAAGTCACTTCACATCCTTGCGATGAATTTTAATTCTCTTTTAAATGAGAGGGTTGGATTACATAATTTCTTCTTACAAGCATCCCTTCCAATTTTGACATTCTCTGTTCTGTGGTCCCTTCCAGTTCTGACATTCTGTGTTATAAGGACTTTGACCAGCTCTAAATCCTATAATCCTTAAGATATTAGCAGATTCCTTTGCTAAAGGGCCTTTTCAATGGCAACTGTCTCTTCAAAGCAACTTCTTTATAGAATTTTATATTAACTGTCAATACTTTTTAAAAATCTGCGATTGTTTCTGTACTCCTTGTGATATCTATTTTAACCACCTCAGTTCTTTGGTTTTATGGATCACTGTGGCCAAGAGACTTACTGATCTGCTCATTGATTTTTCTGTGATGAGCCATTCCACATTTACCTAGTGTCATCCTCAGATGACAGAAACATAGGCTATCTCTCACCAGATCTTTCCATCTGTCAGAATTTACACACTGCTGATATGGCCTCCAGAGGGAGTCCAGGGTTATCTCCATCACAGTGAGAAAGACATCAATTCTAGTAAAACAATGAAATGCAATGCTACCTAGAAACCTTATAAATGATAAAATCAATGAAGATAACAACACATATCATACTTGAAGTTTGCAAAATCCTTTCCTAATCTCATGATGATGATAAGAGAGTCCATATCATTTATAACAAGAAGGGACCTGAAAAGTCATTTAGTTCAATCTCCAATTTGACTTTGGAGGAAACTGATAGTTAATAAAAGGACAATGACTTGCCCCCAGACATAAAGGTGTAGTACACTGTAGGATTTGAACCCAGATTTTCCAACTCCAAATCCAATAACGATGGAAATAAAATCCTTGGCTCTAAGGAGTATTTGTAACTTGCCTTAACCCACCTCTGTATGCCCTGGTATTTCTCTTTGATTTGAAAACGTTCAGTGTCCTACTAGTATGCCTGCAGTTGCAGCACTCCTCCTCTCCTCCTTGCTTTCCAAGTTCTCTTCTCACCCAGGGAAGGACTTACCTCCCCCGTTTGGCTGTAATCTCTCTCTTGGTTCTCAAGAGCTCCCACCTGTGACCCTGAATATTGTTTCCACCTGGCAAAGCAGTTGGCCCAAGATGACAGATCAGAAGCAGAAATAGACTGGTCTGACTTGGGGTGCCCAGTGGACCCTAAGAGAGAGGCTTAAATGACAAAGTTGTTTTTAATTCAAGCCCCAACTTTTCCAATAATCACAGAAGGGAAAGGACAAGTAAATAAGTTTTGAACTGACTTCCAATTACCTCCACTGTAATCCATCAGAATGTCAGATGCATATTTTTACTAGTAGAAAGATTACTGCACTGGGGGTAAGGAGACCTGGGTTCCAAATAAGTCCCAGCTCTAAAAATCACCAGTTATATTCCTTTGGACAAATCATATCACATCTCTTAGGCCTGCGTTTCTATGGCTATAAAATAAAGGGATTGGACTAAATAATGCCAAAGATATCTTCTGCCCCCAGCAGCTACATTCAAAGGGAACTTCCAATTCTAAAACTCCATGATTCAGTTTAGCAAGAAGAAGAGCTGATTGATGTCTATATAATACTTTCAGGTTGACTTAAACCATTTCCTTTGATCTTCACAGAATTGTATGAGGTAGGGAGGTAGGTAGTACAAGTAATATCCCTATTTTACAGACTGGAATATTGAACCTTAGAGAAGAGAAGTAGCTCAGAAGTTTAAGATTTAGAGCTATAAGGAACCTTAGTGATCATCCAGACCACCCTCCTTGTTTTTCCAAAGAGGTACCTGAGACCCAGAGTGGGGAAGTGACTTGCCCTGGTATATACAGGTAAGTAGCAGAACCAAGGTTCTATCTCAGGTGTCTCCTAGATCCAGACTCAGTAATCTTCCAGTGTACTGCAGCAAGAGAAAGAAAGTTAAATAATGGCAATAACACTTGGTGTCTGGAAATGATTTGAAGGAATTCACTCTTAAATGCCATTTGGCAAGAGAAAGTGCAGTATAGTATAAAAAGCCCAGTTCTTGGCTTTGAATCATGAGACCAGTGTTCAAATTCCAATTTCTGCCAATAACTAGCAGTGTGACCTATGATCTCAGAGCTGGGTTCTGGGGATTCAGCTCTGTTGCTTACTAAGATGGGTCCCAATTCTTTTCTGTGAGCCACAACTTTCCCAGCTGAAAAATGGGAATAACACTTAAACTAATTTAACTTATAGGATTGTTGTAATGAAGTGCTTTGTAAACTAAAAAGTGCTATAGAAATGTAGCTTATTAACCCAACACACATCTATTTGACACTTAACTACCATGTGCAGAGCCAAGACTCAGGTGCTGGGATAGATGCAAAATTTAGATGTTTGGTCCTTACTCTAATTAAATTATCACCAGGCATTCAATAAACATTTATTAAGTACCTGCTATGTGTTGGACATTATTCTAAGCACTAAGAATACGAAAAGAGTTGAAAGGCAGTTCTTCTCTCAAGGAGTTCATAGTCTAAAGGGAGAGACAACAACAAGCAAACAAATATGTACAAATAAGCTAAAGAAAACATAATTAAAAGAGGGTAGGCACTATAATTAAGGAGATTTTACTGAGGACTTAAAGGAAGCCAGGAGGCAGGGATAAGAAGAAAGAGCATTCCAGATATGGGGGACAGCAGAGAAAATGCTCAGAACTGAGAGGGAAAGTGTCTTGTTTATGAAACAGCAAGAAGACCAGTGTCCTGGATCAAAGAATGCATGTTAAAGAGTAAGATGTGAGAAAACTCAAACCAATAAGGGGAAAAGACACAAACCTAGATGACTCTAGTATGTAATCAAACAAGAGTTCATGTGGTATAGTTAAAAGAGCCTGGGGCTTGAAGTCAGAAGAATCAGTTTCAAATCTAGCCACTATCGTTTACTATCTGGGAATTTCAGCAAGTCATATTATTCACTACAAATTTACTCGGTGGGGTAAAGCTTTCACGTCTAAAAAATGAGGAGCTTGGACTAGATCTCTAAAATCCCTTTGGTTTGAATATTTTCTATTCCTGAGTCCTATCTTTCTATGTTGACCAGAGTTCTGAAGACTTTCAGAGTTGTTTTTCTTTACATTGATGTTCTTTTATAAATTGTTCTGCTGATTCTGCTTACTTTATTTATTCTGTATCAATTCATACTAATTAGGATTCTCTAAATTTGTCTTCCTTTTATATTCAGATACCACAATTTGTCCATCTATTCTCCAATTGACAGGTACCCCCTTAGTAGTTGTATGCTTTTTTTAACCTTTTACTCTCCTCCCTCTTCAGGATCAGGAAGTTTGTTTTGCTTATTATTCCCACCCCTTACTATCCCTACTTGTTTCCCTGTTGATTTTAATGTATTTCTACACCAAACTAACTAACACTCTCTCTCTCTCTCTCTCTCTCTCTCTCTCTCTCTCTCTCTCTTTTTCCTCCCTCCCTCTCTCTCTTTAACCCTCCTTGTCTATTCGACATAGGAATAAGATTCATTTAATACATACATCTCCCCTTTCTTCAAGTTTATATTTTCTTCTCAAGCATACCCATTGTGAAATATAGTAAGTTATACCCTTTCTTCCTCCTTTCTGCACCAGTGTATTCTTTTTACTCTCCCTTCTCTTTGCCCTCTTAAAACTCTTAGAAAACAATTCCTACCCTCCACCCTTCCCCAGGTCTTCTCTGTTTTTCATTAATTCCCTTTAAAGACATTAAGATTCTGAAAGGATATTTGTTTTTTTTCCCCTTTTAGAATGTTAGCACCCTATCATCACTTTTCTAACTGCTCAAGTAAACTTACCTCGCTAGATTTCTCTTGACTCTTGTGTTTATTTTTTGAAGTTCCTACTCAGCATTGAGGCTAAAGCTAAATAAGAGTTCTGGTCCTTTATTCAAAAATGCTTAAAGATCATCTTTTCCATGATTCCACTTTTTCCCCCTGGAGGATTGTGCTCAGCTTTTCAGAGTAAGACACTCTTGTTTGTGATTATTTTTCTTTTGCCTTTTGGAATATAATATTCCAAGACTTCCTGTTTATAATAGAAATTTCTGGGTCTGATATGACTATGGAACTGGAACTCCTTTATAGATACCTGTGGGTTTTGTCTTATTTTGTTTTACTTTGATGTGGAAGCTCTGGATTTTGACTATAAAATTCCTAGGATATTTTTCTTCTTTTAGACTTTTAGGTGAATTCCACCCCAGCTTTTCCTCCTGGTTCTAACAGATTTGAGTAGCTTTCCTTTATTATTTCTTGAAATATTATTTCTATGCTTTTTTTTATAACCATAGTTTTCAGGATTCCAAAGATTCTTAAATTATCTCTCTTATTTTCCAGGTCAGTTAGTTGTTTTTGCTCTCTGTAAGTGTGTGCTTAGTGATCCTTGATTTACCCCCAATTCCACACTTACATCTCTGATACTTTGCATTTTCTTTTCTTTTTTTCAATTTTTTAATTTTGTTCTTTTTTCTGTCTAGAAAAGTGCCACTTTTCTGAGCAATTTGTTCTCCTAATTATTTCTTCAAAAGTTTTTGTTTCATTTTTTATCTCTTCCTTCTTTGCTTCTAGGTTGTCATGGTAATCCTTGTGGAAAAATCTTTGTTTTTTTCCTTTGAGTCTCTACTTGTAGTTGTTACTGAGTAACTTTCTACTTTCAAGCTGAATTTTTGGATATCTCTGGGTCTACAGTTTTTTTGTGTTGTTTTTTTTTAATGTTGGTCAGTGTTTTCCTTAGTTTACTCATCTCTGCAGCTTTAATTCTTGAATCAAGACTTTGTGCCAGGACAGTCTCCATAGCTTCTTTTGTGCTTTTGGGTAAGGTAGTTGGTCCTGCTTACTCTTGACCTGGGTTCTTGTGCTGACCTCCACCCTTTGCAGTCAGATCCTCCTGGATCTTTAAGGTCTGAGCCTCCTCAAGTCCTGGTGTGCCTAGGCTATCGTGATCTCAGCACTATAGTGCCATCCTGGTTACTCTTTATTTTAAATATATATACATTTATTTATTTTTCCCCCCATGATTACATGATTCATGTTGTCTCCCTCCCCTCTACCCTTCCTGCTCCTGGAACTGACAAGCAGTTCCACTGGATTGTACATGTATTATCTCTCAAAACCTATTTCTATATTATTTATTTTTGTAATAGAAGTAATCTTTTAAAACCAAAAATTCAAATCATATGCCCAAATAAACAAGTGATAAATCATGTTTTCTTCTGCATTTTTACTCCAATAGTTCTTTCTCCAGCTGTGGAAAGTATTCTTTCTCATAAGTCTCTTAGAATTATCTTAGATCAATGCATTGCTATTTGTAGCAAAGTCGATTACATTTGATCTTCCCACAATGTTTCAGTTTCTGTGTGTAATGATCTCCTATTTCTGCTTATTTCACTGCCTCAGTTCATGGTCTTTCTAGTTATAGAAATCAAGCAGTTTGTCATTCCTTATAGCACAATAGTATTCTATCACATGGTTACTCTTATTCCCTGGTGTTTCCAGGACCCCCATGGTAAGATTCTGACCACTATGGAAATTTCTCAGAGAAGCCCTCCACTCTTGTCATCTCTAGACCCAGAGCCAGGCAAACCTCTCTCTGACCTGTCTTTGCTTGAACTGTGAGGTTGCCAGTTTATTTATGTATACTGGCCCTGACTTTACTGATGGATGCCTTTCTTATTGCCCAGTCTTTTGACTGACTTTTTGATCTTCTAGGGTGAAACTGGCCACTTAGTTTCTTCACTGAATTTCTTGGTCATTATTTTGTCTAGTGATGATTTCAGATTTTGAGTGGAGTGAGCCATGTGGAAACTGGGCCAGTCTGCCTCTCTTTAGGCAGCCTTCTTGGCTAAAAGTTGTCCTTTCTCTTTACATTCTATGGGCTAAGATCGATCCCTTTCTGACTCAAACATTCCTTCTTTCATGATCTTAAACAAAAGGAAAGTGAGAAAAAAGTGGATTTACATGAAGGATTATATATTATTCAGCTTGGCTAAAGCATGTTGCAAGTGGTTGAGGAGTAGTACGAGATAAGCCTCATAAGGTGGAAGTAACTTGGCTGTGAAGGACTTCAAAATACCATAGTCTGACACTCGTGCTTTATTCAGGTGGCCACTTATAG
Source organism: Gracilinanus agilis (assembly GCF_016433145.1). Classification (NCBI taxonomy): domain Eukaryota; kingdom Metazoa; phylum Chordata; class Mammalia; order Didelphimorphia; family Didelphidae; genus Gracilinanus; species Gracilinanus agilis. The sequence continues at coordinate 318,755,926 of NC_058131.1, forward strand.
ATTTTGAACCCTGGAGAGACAGGAGCAGATTTGTACATTAGAAAAACTAATCAGGTACCAATGGGAAAGATGGACACAAGGTTTATTGGGGTTGTAAGGAATGGATAGGAATTTGGAGTGAAGAGGAGGTATGATAGTAGTTTTAAAAGCACTGGATTTACCAGTATTTGACAAAAACTGCTGGGAAAATTGGAAAACAGTATGGGAGAGATTAGGTTTAGATCAACATCTTACATCCTATACCAAGATAAATTCTGAATGGGTAAATGACTTAAATATAAAGAGGGAAATTATAAGTAAATTAGGTGAACATACAATAATAGTATACCTGCCAGGTCTATGGGAAAAGAAAGAATTTAAGACCAAGTGAGAGAGAGAGCTTTACAAAATGTAAAATGAATAATTTTGATTACATGAAAAAGATTTTGTGCAAATAAAACCAATGCAACCAAAATTAGAAGGGAAGCAACAAATTGGGGGGAAAATTTTACAACAAAAACCTGACAAAGGTCTAATTTCTCAGATATATAAGGAGCTAAGTCAGTTGTACAAAAAAAAAAAATTCAAACCATTCCCCAGCTGACAAATGGTCAAGAGATATGAATAGGCAGTTTTCAGATAAGAAATCAAAACTTATCAATAAGTACATGGAAAAAGTGTTCTAATTCTCTCATAATTAGAAAAATGCAAATCAAAACAACGCTGAGGTACCACCTCACACCTAGCAGATTGGCCAATATGACAGTAAAGGAAAATAATAAATGTTGGAGGGGATGTGGCAAAATTCGGACACTAATGCACTGCTGGTTGAGTTGTGAGTTGATCCAGCCATTCTGGAAGGCAATTTGGAACTATGCCCAAAGAGCTTTAAAAGAAGGCATACCCTTTGATCCAGCAATACCCACTACTAATTTTGTACCCTAAAGAGATAATAATAAAAAATGCTCGTACAAAAACATTCATAGCTGCATTCTTTGTGGTGGCAAAAAAAAAAAAATAGAAAATGAGGGGTCGTCCCTCGATTGGGGAATGGCCAAACAAATTGTGGTCTCTGATGATGATGGAATACTACTGTGCTGTAAGGAATGATGAACTGGATGATTTCTATATGAACTGGAAGAACCTCCAAGAATTGATGCTAAACGAAATGAGCAGAACCAAGAGAACATTATACACAGAAAGTGAAAATTGTGGAATAAGTGATAACATTTGTATAACCCAGTGGAAATGCTTATTGGATCAGAGAGGAGTGAGGGGAGGGAAAGAAAATAAAATATGTAAACATGGAAAAATATTTTTAAGTTAAAAAATATATACAAAAACAAAACAATGGGTTTAGAATGAGAAGATCTACTAGACTAAAATCTCCATTTTTCTATTCAGTCACTCTGTGACTATTGTGTGATCTTAAATTTCTTTTAGTCATAGATCCCTTTTTTGTAAAATGAAGAGATCAAGCTATATGATATCTCCTTTCCTTTTTGGTTTTACTGGATCACATTCTAAGTCCTAGCTCCATATTTTCATATTGTGTGTTCTAATATCCATTCCATTTGTCAGTCTATCATTCTTGCCCCTGACTCCTTGATGCTACAGTCCATGCAGCCCCTGAAGTATTTGGCCTCATCTTCCCTACAGATTTAGTGAAGAAGGGATGGAGGTGATGGAGCGTCTGATCTACCTGTATCGAAAGTTTCACCAACTGAAGGTCAGCAATGAGGAATATGCTTGCATGAAAGCCATCAACTTCCTCAATCAAGGTGAGTATGGCAATGAAGCCCTTTTCAGTTACTTGCTACCTTGGCGACAAGCCCACCCCTCCTTTACTAGCTCTACAAACTGGGACCCACATCCTTAAATTTGATCTAAAGAGGTAAAATTCAAAAGGGGAAATAAAAAAAGTCCTACCCTTGAGTTTAGCAAAATCAGTTGGACAAGTTTAAATCAAGGCAAATGTCTGAATCATTTTGAGAGATTTAGTGGCCTGCAGCCTCAAGGTCCATTACTAGGAGGACAGAGCAGCCAGAGGCAACATAGATGGTATAGAGATGGAATGTCCATGTCAAAGGAAATGCCTGGCTGTGTTTAACCTGGTCTGATTCTGTCTGGGCAAGTGTATCCAGAAGAGGCAACCAAGACAATGAAGCTATTGGCTACCATGCAATAAGCAGGGTGATCAGAGCTTCTAGGGATGTTTTAGCTTGAAGCAGAAACTGGGGAGGAAAAATGAGATAAAACATCATTTAAATGATATGACAATATCTAAAAGGTTGTCAGGTAGAAGAGGGATTTTTCTACTTGGCTCCAGACAACAGAACTAGGTGGAAGGGAAGTTTTGAAGAGGCCAGCTTTAGTTCATTGTAAAGAGAAACTTTCTGACAGTGAGAACTGTCTCACACTGCAACAGGCTACCCTGGGAGAGGAGGACATCAAGGATGGATTTCCTATGCTAGATGCTTATTCTTGGACTTAGGGGTCAAAGGACCTAGATTCAAATCTTGACTCTTATTATTTTACCATGTGATCTTGGTCAAGCCATTTCTCTATAGCCTCAATTTTCTAATGCCCCTTTCAGCTCTTGCTAAACTCCCTTTGGGTTCAAGTCCTCTCACATTCTAGGAAACAGGCATGCTCACATTGAAAGTTCACGTTCCCCTTAGTGCAGAGAAAGTCATCCAGTATTTCTCGAAAATTGAAATGCAGCAATCCTATAACTCATGGAGGAAGGAAGAGAATCCACTTTGTTTAGTCCAATTTAATACATTTAAACATAGACACCAAGGACAGTACATGCGTCATGTAAAATACGTCCCCAGTTTACTAGCAGCTGAGGAAGAACAGAGTGACTGATGAACCCGGCCTAGATAAGACTGATGTGACAGATTGCCAGTTGTTCTGGAAGCCCAGTCGTGGCAATAGAGTATTGCACAAAAATACTGTTTGCAGATGAATGAAGCATTAGATTTTCCTTCTCTCAAAAGTTATTCTGCGCTGGAAAGGTGCATGGCATACTTTATATCTTCGTTGTTAACTCTAAAGCACTCTTTTCTGGTCTCTGGGCTACATGCTCCAGGGATACATTTCTGCTCTGCCATTTATTAGAGATATAGTGATAAGGAAGACTTAGAGTCAGAAGATTTATTTTCAAGTCCCAACACCACTACTTATTCGCTCTGTGACCTTGGACAAGTCAGTGTACCTCTTAGATCCTCAATTTCCCAATCTGTCAAATGAAGAGAATAATGTTTACACTCCTTCCCTCACAAGGGTCTTGTGAGCGCTGGATCTTCCGCCTAGTAGCCATGGGACCTTGGGCAGGCTACTCGAGTTTCCTCATTTAGGGCACAGGAATAGTAATGTTTGTACCATGATTTCCATAGAGTTGTTAATCTTGCCTCCACCACATGGCTACTATGTGACCTTGGAAATGTCTTTTTGCCTCTCTGTAGAGAATGTGGCAAATGCTGTACACTTGAAAACCTAGTAAGGTAGTCACTATTAATATTCAGTCAAGGGGCAGCACAGAAACACAGTGGCTAGAGCTCCTAGGACTCAAGTCAGGAGGACCTGGGTTCAAATTTGGCCTCATATACATCCTATTTGCGGGAAAGTCATTTAACTCTCATCACCTAGCCCTTGACATTCTAATGTCTTAGAATTGAAAATAAGACAGAAGGTAAGGGTTTTTAAAAAGTACATTCTTTAAGCAGACCACTTCTATTCCTTATAAACCTCTCTGGAAACTCTTTTCATTTACTCTCATCTTTTTAATTTCCTTTGGGCAAAGCCCAGCCCCTCTCAGAAAGAAAAAGAATTGTCCATTTATTTATCAGTGGCTCCCATTTCTTAAAACTATCATGATTATTAAGAACTACAAAGAGGGAGCAGCTGGGTGGCTCAGTGGATTGAGAGTCAGGCCTAGAGATGGGAGGTCCTGGGTTTAAATCTGGTCTCAGACACTTCTCAGTTGTGTTACCCTGGACAAGTCACTTAACCCCTATTGCCTAGCCCTTACCACTTTTCTGCCTTGGAGCCAATACACAGTATTGACTCCAAGACGGAAGGTAAGGGGTTTAAAAACAAACAAACAAAAAACTACAAAGAACATTCCTCCCAGTGGTCTCAAAGGACTTGAGGGACAGATTGACATACACATTTTTGACCATGTCTTGTCTGGTGTCTGCATTTATTTTTTACTTAAATATGTTTATTTGTTAGAAAGGGAGGATTTTTTTGCTCATTTCAAAATTTAGAAAGGAGAAGACAGCCAGTTATAGAGATGCCAAAAAGAAAGAAAGAGGATCATAGCATCTTTTTTAAATGCTGAAGAGAGCAGAAGGAAGTTCAGAAGGAGAAAGGCTGGACAGCTTTGAGGCTAATATTTTGAGTTTTTAAACTTGGCCTTTACATGATAGAGATTAGTAGATTTCTCTACAATCTTTTTTTCAATCTTTTTCCTCTTCTCCCATGTATGTGGAAATGCTCCAGTTCAATGATGTTTGACAAAAGAACATAATAACCAAAACAATTTTTTTTCAAAAATAGCCCCATGAGATAATTGTGTAGATTTTATCACTCCCATTTTACAAATGAGGGAAATTAAGGCTCAGAAAGGTGACCTGATTTTCCCAAGCTTAATCAGGTAGTAAATAATAGAGCTAAGATTTGAAGCCTATAAGTCATACATTGCTTCTCCTTTAAGTTTATTTTAAAAACTTAAGAATAGAAAGAATCAGAATCTCAGGGCTAAAAGCAACCACAGAGGGCTTAAAGTTCAACCTCTCCCTGAAGTTAGAAATTCTTACAATATCCCCAGTCTTCAACTTGTATTTAAATCTTCAGTGATAAGAAACTCACTCTCAGTCAAAGCATTCCACTTCAGTTTTGGACATGTCTAACCATTAGGAAGTTTTTCCTATTTAGAGCCAAGATCTTCCTCTTGGTAATTTCCACTCATTGTCCCCAGTTCTATCCTATGGGACCAAGAAGAACAAATATATTCTTTTTCCAAAATCATCTCCCTATAGATACTTGAACATGGTTCTCATGTTTCCCTCTTCACCTGCATTCGTATGTGTGCATTTTTAAAACTTCCTTTATCAACCTAAAAGTCTTTTTATAACCATTTATGGTGCATCCTCAGATATCAGGGGCCTGACAAATGCCTCACAGCTGGAGCAGTTGAACAAGCGGTATTGGTATATTTGCCAGGATTTCACCGAGTACAAGTACCCTCATCAGCCAAATCGTTTTCCTGATCTAATGATGTGTTTACCAGAGATACGTTATATTGCAGGTAACTCTCTCCCTTTCCCTGCCCTTCCCTCCTCTTCCTTTCTTTCTCTCCTTTCCCCCTTCATATTCCCCTCTCCACTCTTATTTCTCTTTCCCAATCCCACCCACTGTCACCAAAGCTTTAATCCTCCAGGCATTTTCAAAGAAAGTTCTTAATTCTCTTTCTGCTATTCTTTGCATATGAGTAGAAGACAGAAGACATGGCCACATCTTTGCCACCAGGAGATTTTGGCCAAGTCGCTTGTTCTTTTCCTGGACCTCAATTCCCCTCATCCACAAGATGAGGGGAGTTGACAAGGTGATCCTCCAAGGTCCTGTTGACTCCTAACATTCAAAGTTCCAAGATCTTTTCTCTCATTAATGTTCTGTGGGCTAAAATTCAGTGTTCTAGCATTCTCTAGTCCTTTCTATATCATAACATTGTATATCCTAACTTTCTAAGTTCAAAAATCCCTTCCTATTCAGTCTATCTTTTAAAAGAACCTTTACCCTCTAAAATTCTACTGTGTGTGTATCCCTCCCATCTCTAACATTCTGTATCATAATAACTTGTCCAGCTCTAACAGAATCACCCAAAGACATGAATACAAGACTTTAGAGAGAGCCAACATACTCCCCAGGCTCTTCAACAAAACTTAGCAGAGCTTTGGGGCATTTCCTAGTGTTTCTATGGTCCCTCTCCTCTAAAATACTACCTGGAGAAAAAGGACTTTGGGTTTTGTAATAACTCATTCTCCTCCCCTCCCCTCCTCCAGGAAAGATGGTGAATGTGCCGCTGGAGCAGCTGCCTCTGCTTTTTAAAGCTGTTCTGCACTCCTGCAAGACGAGTGGGAGCAAGGAATAAGCGTGTGTCCCCCCAACCCCCCAGCTCCCTGCCTTGCCCCCAGCCAGGGGGAGGAGGGGCTTGCTAGGAGAAAACAGGAGAGCCGAGACCAGGATGGAGGCAGCCGAGCACTGCCCCTCTAGCAAGAATCTTTTTTGTTTGTTTGTTGTTTTTTTTTTTAAAAAAAACTCATTTTCTATATATTTATTTCACGACAGAGTTGAATGTATGACCTTCAACACAATGCACATACTTCTGTATGAATTTAAAGATGCATTTCCTTGCAGTTTACAGAATGTGAGAATGTTTAATGTTACAATGTTGTCATTGATTAGGTCTTGTTCTTCTTTGGGGGGGAGGGGGCTAACTATTTCAATAGTGTTGACTAAGACTACCTCAAGGAAAAGGCAGTATTCAAGTACTGACTTTTCCCTTATTTTCTCAGCAGACCTCACAGGTTTGAGCTAGAGAGCAAATGGCTTTTTTCTACCAGCAGACATATGCCTGCCATCAATTTTGGGGAGGTGGGTTCAGGCTTTTTTGTTAACTAATTTTTAAGGTGATATATTAAACTATAGAATCAAGGTGGACAAAGCACAATTTAGCTAGCTGGCTGGCTAGCTAAATTCATCTCTGGGATGGAGGCTTTTGAAATGATCTACCCATAAGATCAGCCTATTTAGAGCTCAAAGGGAACTTTGAAATCTCCTAATCACAAGATATTTGAGTTGGAAGGGGCTTCAGAGACTATCTAGCCCAACCAGTACCTTGACCCAGATTTCCATTGACAATATTCCCAACAAGTGTTCATCCAGCTTTCATTTGTCCAGGTCCTTGGTTTTAAAGAGTAAGAGATAATGCCTCAAGAAGGGAAAGATCTACCAAGGAGAGGGTATTGGGCCCTGGGACCTCAATTCTAGTATTCTTGTCATTGCATCTCATTCTATATCAAACTTCTCCCCCACCCCCAACTCCAAAATCTTCTCTCTTCATTGAGAAGGCTAACGGCCAGGGAAGCAGAAGTGAGAATTAATCTGTACAGATGCTCCAGATGCTCCAGTTTCAAGAGTGCCAGAATCTTCTTTTGCCAACTTTCTCCAAATGCCCACCTTTTCCAGGAGAAGGGAAGAGGTTGGTGCAGAAAGTCCTCCAAAGTCATGCCTTCTCTACCAAATTGAAGATCTCTCCAATAGAGAACCACTTCTTTCTTGGGCTTGGAATACTCCATTGCTTTCATTAGTCTTCATGATGATCAGCAAATTCAATTATAATACAATACAGCAAACATTTAAGTGCCTCCATTGTTCAAAACACTGGGTTGAGGGTTTGGGGAAAGATTCAAGTTTAAAATCAAGACACAAAATCTGCCTCTCGTGGAACTCATAGTCTAGATGAGGAACAAGACACCAAAGTAAAGTGGTGTCTTAAGTGAATAGATGCTTTGCAGGCAGCATCCATGGTCACTCAACAGACAATGATTAAACATCTTCAAGGTCTGTGCCAGACACTAATATTACCCAGATTGGTAGGATGCCAACCCTGCTCTGGCCCAGATCAGTACTTTCCCAGGTAACCATCAGCCTGCCTCACCCCTGGACTGGTGTGAAATGGCTTACTAGCCTGTCACCAAGACTCTTTTAATCCCTTCTTCTTCATCTCTCCAAATCCACACCATTTTTTTCTCTTCCTGGAAATGTCAGAATTGTTGTGGTCAGTTAAAAAGACCAACTGATCAGAGACACTGAGACAAGGTTCAGGTCTCTTGAACCTTGAAATTAATTCTTCCCCTTTCTTCACTGTCTCTTTCTCTATTCTAGAATGGAATGGACTGTTCAGAGACTTAAGGGAGCTTTTCCTCCACTACCACCCAGGACCTGTATTTAAAGTGGGCCAGGGAGAGATTCAGAGCAATAGAATAGACCATATACTTGCCTGCTGCTTACTAATCCAAGGCCTTTTCTCCAAGGCCCAGAGCTATACTGCCTTGATAGGCAGTAAATTCCCTGGCAATTATAGCTATTTATATACAGATTGGATACTTAATTGAAAATATCATGTCAGGGACTGCCACTTCTGATAGCAATTGGTCTAGATACACTCTTGAGATCCCTTCCAACTCTACAGTTCTGTAAATTGGGCTAATTAACCCTAACCAACCTTTCCCATTTTTTGTCATGCCCTGGCCAGGGAGATGTGACTCTCTAAACTACCTCACATTTTTTTCAGGAAAGGTTGCACTCTCCATGAGCTGGGATAAATAAACTTTGGAGCTCCCCAAGATGACTTCTGGTTCTGGGGCAGTGATTTGTCTCAAACCATAGGCTAGCTTGATCCCCACACGTACTCAGGCTAGGCTTTCTCCTGTGTGAACTCAGGCTTGTGGGTAGAAGGCCATGTTTGCTCTCTTGCTCAGCCTCACAAATCTTCCCAGGTGACCTGTTCCTCTTTTCTGGTAGTCTGTTCTGGCCTTTAGTTCTTTGTAATGGAATGAGATGTTACGGGTATATAACCACTGCTGGGACCAGCAGAGCTATAATGCTATATTTCTCCCTGAATTGGAAAACTAGAATTTCCCCAATAGCATGTGTTCCCCAAATCCAGTAAGCACAAATGGCTCAGCATCACCTCGAATGTATGTGTATGTAGACAGATGTGTGGGTGTGTGGAGATAGATGTACAGTTCTGTATATGCCTCCACACACTCACACTTCCATTCTGAGCTTCATCAGGATGAGTTCTGAGCCTCCACAGCATCATGCTTTGCAATGGCCAAATGTGTTTATTCTTTTGTGGCCGAACTTTGAGCCACTTGACCTGGTGCTCCAGTGATGAACACAGTTTGTTTCTGGGCCCATCCTTGAAGCCTTTTCTACACAGGCCAATCAGAGCATGAGTGCTGCTGGCAGCCTTGAGGGCCCAGGGCCCCCTTCATTCCACAAGTGGGTGTCAGAAGGGGACATTAGTGGAAAACACAAATGTCTATGTGTATATAATGTGTACGTGCACACACCTGATTATCCATGGGAAGATTTCTGTTTGGTTTGTTTATTTCTAAGCTCAAAATGCTTTCCCCGTTTTCTTGACTTGAATTTTGCGACTGTGATCTCCTTATAAGGCAGGTTAGTGCTCTGTTCTTCTCCTCTCTAGAGCAGGAGAAGGCTGTTAGCAATTCTGATGATTCTTCCTGGTGAATGGGCCCTGGCAGCTCAAGTTGAATATCTGCTGATCCTCCTGCCAGGATCCCCACCTCACCTCCCTCCCACTCCCGGTTGCTTTTCTTGTAAAACTGAGCTTTTGCCCTGTTTGCTTGCAATTTCAAAGGAAATTATTCTCTAATCAGCAAGAACCTGCTAGCCCAAATAATACAATATTTAAAAGAACAAATTGTGAATTTATGAAGAAAGGAGAAAGGTTCTGTGAGTTCCTTTTGTGTAAATCCATTTTTGCCAAACGTTGATTCACAGCAAATTCCTTGAACAAAGGGCCCCTTCATTCCCGAGAGGAGAAGAGAGGAGCAAATTGTGTAAGCGATTGACAAGGGTACCAAGCCAGATCCTAACCTGTGGACAGCCGCTAATGTCTTCTGCACCAAGTCCTTTGAAGACTTGTGTTTTTAAACAGGGTAAAGTGAATGTGTTGCATTGCAAACTCAGGTATTATGATGAGAAGGTAGGAGTGTAGTTAGCATTGTAGAGACATTAGGTCAACCACTAGATGTATTTGTGAATTTGGTTTTGAAGGACACGGTATAAAGGTTGGAGGGCTGTGTATGTGGTATGTGTGTGTATGTGTGTGTGTGCATATTATGCTATTCTTCCCATAATGTAGGCAGCCTTCTTGCCAGTGGAAGAAAAAATCTGTAAGTGTCTCAGATCCCTCTCTCTGCTGTCACCTCTTAGACTTTTTACTACCAACAGCCATCACTTTGGAAGAGAACTTCCTATATGAAAATATGGTTTTGAAAGCCTCAGGAAAAGAAAGCCAGTCTCCTTGAGTTGTGCTGATTTTTTTCCCCTTTAATTTCTTTGTCCTGAACAAAGGTTTGGAACTTTATTGCTCATGCTTCTTGTCTGGTTCTGAACTACTTTAGCTAAGATCAGACTTTGACTCTTAGATCTCCTAATAATGCCATCTCCTAGGATTATACATAGAATCTTGTCCTCCAGTGATCATCAAAAACAGTACCTAGCTTCCCTTGCCCAAAGCACTCCACCGAGAAACTTTTATCTTGCCTGCTTCTGACTAGGTACCAGGGTGGCCCAAAGATAAAAGAATAACCACGAGTCCCATTTCTACAGTTTCTACAGTTTTTTGAGCCCTGAGTGATAGGGGCTTCATTTACAAATGAAGAAACTGAGGCCCAGCAGGACATGAATTTCGATCTGGAATGGACTTTTGAGAGGACATCTAATCTACTCCTAATTTACAGTTGTGGAAATAGACCCATAGAAGTTAGAGTAAATGACTATAATGGGGAAAACCTTTAATTGAACCCAGATTCTCACTGCAAATTCAGTGTTCTTTCTACTGAACTCAGGCCACTCCAAAAGATCATATAGGAAATGGGAGACACTAGCCAGGATTTGATTCTATGGTTTATGATTCCTAAACCATTGCTTCCCTGATGCCCAACCTCCCGCACCAATTTTACAGCTATACTACTGATAATGTTCTAACTGGTCCTTCCCCTCAGTCCTCCCTGGTAATATGAGAGATGGATTTTGGCAGAAGGGGTACCCAAAACACTTCTAGAGTATTGGTATGAGGTTGATGTTTCCAAGATAAGTAGGCCCTTGTTGTCTTCCTCCTTGTACTCACTCTCTTTTAAGACCTTCTCTGGGTATGTCCTTGGCCAGGAGGGCATTCCTCTTTTCCCCTACCCCTTCATAATCTGATAAATGAAGTTTGAGAATAGGAATTCCACGTTCCTGGGCAATGACTTTAAAACCCCAGGAAATAAGAGAACTGCCTTGCAAAAGCTCATATTTCCTGGCTTTATGTTTTTCATTTCCTTTGGGGGATGAGTGGGTTTAAACAATCAAATTATTTAAAAAATATATATAGCCCATCTGCTTCTCAGGTATCAATGTACCTAACCTGTTAAGAACCCTCACCCCAACCACATCTTCCAATTGGCTGTTATCTCTAGTCTAAGCTTCAAAGTGGGCATAGCCCATAGCTTGTATGTGTGGTTCAGAGATCTAAATCTACCATCCCCCTCCCCAGCTTGCCTATCTCCTGTTGTCACTTGCCCTTCCTATGGAGATGGACTAGATAATCTCGTATGGTCTCTTCTATCCCTAAAAGTCTTTCATCAGAAACCATATATAGGTGAATTCCCATAATCTATGAATTAAATCATATTATCCTTAAGAAAAATTATCAAAACTCCAAGGTGTTTTGCCGATCTCAGTAGAAGGAATATCATCCCATCCCCTGAAGATTTTCTCTCCCTCAAATGCATCAAGATGTCTTTGCCATCTTCTAGTAAAACCTGTGCTACCCTGACCTTAGGTCAAGCATGTGAGCAATGGTTCCAAGCCTTTAGCTCAGGGTCAATGTGGACCTTCAGGCCCACTTGGTCCAACCTCTGGATCTGTTGATCCTTCCTGCCTACTTCTTAGAGCAGAATCTAGCAAGATATGTGGGTGACCGTTTTTCCAATTTTATTATGTTTTGTGTTAAGAAACACAGTTCTTCCAACTGTTTTTTTTAAACTTGCAATTTTTCTATCCCCATTACTTTTTTAAATTACCTCCCCCATCCCCAAGAAGAGAAAAAACAATAAGATGAAACTCCCTCCACTTCCCCTGGGAGCACATTCTTCAATAGTGTTCATCTTTTTCTGGTTTTTACTTTGGCTGAGGGTTTCAATGCAAGCCATCTACAAAGAGGTTTCTAGCCCTCAGGAAAAGTGACTTGCTTTGGGAGAGGCTGAAGGATAGAAGAATGAGGGACTCGAGACAGAAATTAAATGGCCAGTGCTGACATTCAGGCACTTCATGTTGTGGGGTTTCTGGGGGTGCTCTGTGTCAAGTGTGGCACAGGCAGAAGCTCAGGGATATATGTATTTAAATACAGGCCCCACAGAAACCCTCCCCTTGATGTGGCTGCAGCTGATGGCTTTTTTCCAAGGTTTCTCTGATGCTTTGGGATCAGAACAGGCTACCTAGATTTTCCCAAACCTATTCTGAATAAGAGCCCAAGCTTATCCCTTAGTCTCTCTTTGTCTTCCAGGTGGGTTGGCTTGGGCTTATGGGAAGAATTGGAACTTTTCCACTTGGTTTTAGGAAACTTTTGATTTAAATACCTTTCTAATGGACTAGCAAACTGGGTGGGAAGTTGATACTATGCCTGGTCAGAGATGTGGGAATGTTGAGGAAAATCTCAGACATGGAAATACATGGCGAATATGTATTTATTAGAATTCACTTTTATACTCCTTCCCTGGAGCTAAAATTCTCAAGAAAACTTGTGTCAAAAAGCTGCCAACAGTGGGTTAACAATCTTTGTAAAACTAGCCCTGTTATAGCCAAACACAATGGGATCTGAATTGATGCAGGCTGATGACATACTTCTCTATCCCCAATAATGTCAGAAGGTCAGAGTTAGCTAGGTGACTTAGTAGATAGAGAGCCAGGCCTAGGGATGGGAGGTCAGAACTCTTTATTACACCATCCTTCCTCTCAGTCTGGGGTTTGCAAAACAGCCTTTGTACCTAGGGATATTGAGTAGGAATTCTCTCTCTCTCTCTCTCTCTCTCTCTCTCTCTCTCTCTCTCTCTCTCTCTCTCTCTCTCCCCCTCTCTCCCTCCCTCCCTCTCTCTCTCCCCCACCTTTTTCTCCCTCTTCCTCTTCCTCTCTCCTCTCATACACACACACACACAACGCACATGTGTGCACACCAATCAACACTAGGCCAAGACCACCAAGAGTGGAGGGAATAACCCTTTTTTTCAAGACCAAGACAGTCCTTCAAAGCCTGTGAAAATGTACCATACCAGTATCACCCTTGGGTTCAAGCCAGTCACAATGGTCAGCTTTAGCCGTGCCAAGTCCTTTTGTGATTGTTTTCTTTCTGTAAAATGTCTTGTAATAGTTGATAACATTATTGACTCAAATTTCCATACAAAACTACCTCTTATGTCTAAGGATGTGTGGAGAAAATACTGTGACTTTGGTTCTGTTTACATGTTTCTTTGTGGGGGGAAGAAGGGAGATGTGAAATCCACTATGGGGGGGGTAGAAAATGTTTTTTCCTGTGTTGCTGCTCTGTAGGTGACATGTTGTGCTGTCTGCTAACTACCCAAGAACAGGGCTCCCCCACCTACCTAGACCACCTTCTTCCCCAGGAGTCCCTGTAACTCCAGGGCCCAGAGCACCTGGGCCCAACCCTTCTCTGGGAGGGAGCATCTAAGGGGTGGGGGGAGGTGTTTGACCCTTGCCATGCTAGGACTTTCATCCCATCCTCTCCTGCCCCAGGGGCAGGCATGCAAGTCAGGAGCCAGCCAGGGACTTTGAAGCCATCTTCGACATTCCCGTTAGCAGTGCTGGACACTAACAGGGTGCTTCTGTGAATCCGTTCCTATAGAAAATGTGCCAGTGACCCCATTTCTCATGTGTTTACTTTACATGTGCACCTGTGACAAGGCCCTAAAGACTGCATGTACAGATGTGGGAAGAAACTCCTGGACTGGTCCCGGGCCCTGCCTCCCTTGGTCTCTAGACCCCAGGGCAGCCCACCCCTGGGGATGGATCTTAGCTCTCGGGATCACCAGCTTGGCTTGGTCATCTGTTCATGGAAGCCTCACTGCGTTCCTCACTCACAGAGTGGCCCCATTGTATAAAATCAGGCCTCTGGGGTATCATCTCCCCAGAGTCCAGAGTGAGCATGTCGCAGTGATGTGCTGCGGCGCAGAGCTGAACTCCCCATCCCCACTCCCACCTTTGGGAGCTTGTCCAGTTTCACTTAGACTATGACCAAGCGATTGTTTAGCATTGCAGGCTGTAAGGCAGATGGTCACTGTGGCCACCTCCCTTTCCAGCCCTGCTCTGTGAATTGACTACCTGTGGAAATGTGACCAATTAGTGTTTAGCAAGTGTTAGATATTTTAACTAATAAATATGAAATCATTCTGCACACAGATTGGTCTGAGCTGTTTTCTTTAAGCGGGGTTGGGTGGGCTGGTGAGAAAGGAGAAAAAGAGAGAACTGGGTAACCATATATAGCAGAGACCAGCATCCTACTGCTAAGCACGTGGAAAGCATCATATTTTCAAGCTGGAACGACCCTGAGAACAGAGACTATAAGAATATGGACTACATGATAAAGTGTTAAAGCTGGAAAGGACCTCAGATCATCTAGGGAGTCCAAAGCTACATTTCACAAATGTAAAATCTAAAGCCCAGAGTTCCAGGGAAGGAGACTGCTTAGGTCACTCAGTGAGACAACTGAGATTGGAACTCAAGTTTCCTGTGTCCTATGTCCAGTGCTGTTTCTATAAAACTGCACTGACATTTGTTGAATTGGGCTAAACTTAGTATTTTTCTACTTTGGACTACGAAGGCAGCAAGTGGTGATGGAAGGAATTGGGGAGACCTGGATCCAGCAACACCACAAACTGGGTGATCCCCTCTGGGCCTCATTTCTTCTCTGTAGTGATTAAGCCAAACTAAATGGCCTCCCAGGTTCTTTCCACCTTGAATGTACTTTTGTCCTAAGGCCTTCCAACTTTAACCTTCTGTTCTAGCATCCTGCATTGTTAGGACATCCTAATTTCCTCCTAGAATTAGTTTTTACTAGCGTCTTCTTTGTGTGACACTTCTTGTCCACAGGTGAGGCTGTCACTGCCAAAATTCAGCCCACAGTCCCATTGCAGAGAACCTGAAGGGTGGGATTCTGACCTCCCACTATACACAGCAGGCTAATTGCTTAGTTGAAGCCATGAAGAGACTGAAACAGTTTGACAACCCTAACTGCCACCTAATGACAGGGACAGTAGATGCAGCTGTTATTAGAGACAGAATTAGAGAGGAAGAACCAGAGAAGACCTTAGAGGTCATCTAGTTCAACTATTTGGCATTTTGCAGAGGAGGAAACAGGTTCAGAGTGACTTGTCCAAGACCACACAGATACTATGCAGTGGTTCCCAAACTTTTTTGGCCTACCGCCCCCTTTCCAGAAAAAATATTACTTAGCGCCTCCTGGAAATTATGAAACTATTTATTGAACTCAGAATAGAATGTAATACAAAAAAAGTGTGGCCATCACCACCCCCCTGGATCACTGCAGCACCCACCAGGGGAATCACTGTGGACTGAAGCCTAGTTCCTTTGACTCTTCAAATTTCATAAACCAGCTTGAGGCCCTCCCTGTTGATGAGTATGCTTAGCCACCCTTTTGGCAGCCATTGTACTCTATGGAAGTTCTCATACAAGAATGGGTCTTGACCCATAAGTGTGGGGGGAGCCTCTTTTTTCACTCAGAAAAAAAGATCCACACATCAGCCCATAAAGAAGTCTGCTTTTAAGTTTCTGCAACTCTTGTCCCTATACCAAGTAATTCATTATAGCCCCCTTTCTCAGAGCTCTTCAAGTTACAAAGCTTTTCTCTCCCAAGAAGCCTGTGAAGTAGGTAATTAAAGGTATGATTACCTAATGGTTTGTGATCCTCTCTCTGACCCACATTGTAGAGCCCGGGAGGCTAAAGCCCAGAGGTAGGAAAGAAGGAACTTGTTCACAGATAGAGCTCCTAAGGGCTCCACCATTTTCATTCTACTATTGCTTTTATCTTAGGCAACCAGAGATCTAGCTCTACTCACCCTACTTTCTATTGAAAAGTCTTTAGCATAAGTGATCAGTGTCTGCATGTGTTGTAGAGTATGCATATAGTATCTACTATGTAGCATATAGGGCAGCTAGGTGGTAGAGCACCAACCCTGGAGTCAAGACCTGAATTCAGCTCCAGCCTCAGACACTGACTAGCTGGATGACTCTGGGCAAGGCACTTAATCATATTTGCCTCTGTTTCCTTATCTGTAAAAGGAGCCAGAGAAAGGAATAGCAAACTACTCCAATATCTTTGTCAAGAAGACCTCAAATGGGGGCAGCTGACTGGCTCAGTGGATTGAGAGTCAGGCCCGGAGATGAGAGGTCCTGGGTTCAAATGTGACCTCAGATACTTCCTAGCTGTGTGACCCCCATTGCCTAGCCCTTACCACTCTTCTGCCTTAAAACCAATACACAGTGTTGATTCTAAGACAGAAAGTAAGGGTTTAAAAAAAAAAGACAATCTCAAATGGAGTCAATTAGAGTCAGACACCAATGAAACCACTGAATAGCAAAAATGTATATTCTATAAATGTATGTGATATGTCCATACATGTGTGTGTTTGGGGGGGAATTTTCCGTCTCTGGACAGTCACAACCTGTATCCATGACTTCAGACATCCCAGGATCACAGATTTATTTAGAACTAGAAGGCAGTTGTCAGAGGACAACCCCTTTGTTTTACAGATTAGGAACCTTAAGTGACTTGTCCAAAGTCCTATAGTCATTAAGCTTCAGAGGCAGGATTTGAACGTAGATCTTCTTGACTCCAATCTTAGCACTCTATCCGCTCCATCCTAAAATCAAGAAAGACTTCCAAACTATTGCTGTCCAGAAGGAGAGGGCTGTTTCAGGGAAGTAGTGAATTCCCTCTAACTGGAGGTCCTCTTCCAAAGGAGGCTGGATAGTCATGTGTGTCTCAGAGAGAATTCCTATTCAGT
Source organism: Gracilinanus agilis (assembly GCF_016433145.1). NCBI lineage: Eukaryota > Metazoa > Chordata > Mammalia > Didelphimorphia > Didelphidae > Gracilinanus > Gracilinanus agilis. The sequence continues at coordinate 318,772,812 of NC_058131.1, forward strand.
TATCGTCTGGGTTTGATGGATGATTTCTGGAGTCTTCCAAATGTTGAGAAGAAGGTTTTCAGGCTAGAATCTGCCTCTGAAACGTAAGATCTTGTCTCAGGTGACATAAGGCACAGAGCAAGCAGGACTTCTACCATTCCACTACTTAGCAATCCTATCAGAGTCAGAATTTTAGATGGATTGTGTAGGGTTGAACTTGCGGAGTAATTGAGATTCTCATGTCTACATTAGGCTCATTACATCTAATGATGGAAGAATTCCTCTGTCTGATGGGCAACATTTTCCATAAATCGTTGAGTCCTAGAATTCTAGAATTTCAAGCTGGAAGGGACCTTCGGAGAAAGAATGTGGAACAAAGATGATAAAATATCAGGACTAGAAGGAACTTTAGAAGATAGAATGTTAAAACAAAGGTCAGAATTAAAAGGGACTTTAGGATATCGAATATTTGAACAGTGATCATTTTGCAAGTGACTCCCAGATTTAAAAATCCAGCTCTAATGTCTTGACCCCTAGTTCTACAGCACCAACTGCCTATTGGGCATTTCCAACTGGATGTCCTCTGGGTGTCTCAAACTCAACACATCCCAAACAATCTATCCTTCTCCAAAAAAAAAAAAAAAAACCAGTGCTTCTTCCTAATGCCTTTATTTTTGCAAATGTACCACCCGTCTTCCATTCACCCAGGTTTGTAACCTTGGAGTCATCCTCTTCATTCTCTGTCATTCTTCATGTCCAATTGGTTTCCAAGTTCTCTCTCTCATCTGGTTCCTCCCCACTCAGCCGCCATCTTAGTTTGTTCCCTCATCACTTCCTACTTGGATTACTCCAGTAGCCCACCTCATCTCTCCCCTCTCTAATTCATCTTCTACATGTTTACAAACAGATTCCTCAAGAACCAATCTGATCCCGTCAATACCCTGCTCAAAAAGCTCCAGTAGGTCCTTATTGCCTCTAGAATAAAATACAAATTCCTTTATTTGGCATTTAAGGCCCTTCCCAATCTGGTTCCTGCCTATACTCCCCTCAATATCTCCTCTAGTCCAACTAAACTGGACTTTAACTATTTAACTAAACTATTCCTTACACATAACATTTCCATCTCCCTTCTCCATGCTTTTGTCCACACTGTCACTTACTCAGATCATTCTGTACTTTGAACGCACTTCTCTTCCTTCTCTCTTAGAATCATCGCTTTCCTTCAAAGCTTGACACAAATTTCACCTACATGGGACTCTCGGTTATTCCCCAAGCTGCCCTAGTGCCCAAAAAGATACTCTTATATACATACGTATACATATATGTGTATGCGCACATTATTTACCCTAATAGATTGTAAACTTCCTGAAGGCTCAGATTGTTTGGTTTTTGTCTTTACATTCTTAGGCCTACAGACAGTACCTAAGAAGCACCTAATACTTCTTATTTGAGGAAACGAAGGAGATCAGACCTGGCCCAGACCTTAGAATACAGTCATACACAGTGTCAACAGTATGAAAGGAGCCTAGAATTTAGAGCACAGAATGACAGAGCTAGAAGAGATCTTAGACTAATATTAGGACATTCTATTCTTAGTCTAGTCTAGAGCTTACTCATCTCTTCTACAGAAGGAATAGCCCCCAAATGACTTGCTCAAGGTTGTTCAGGTATTTCAGTGCCTAGGATGGAGCCCTCAGGAACTCCGGCCCAGGGGAAGGAGACACCACTTTGTGGAGGTAGAGGGAATTCTGACTGGGCTCTGGGAAAACAACCCATGTCCACTTGGAGCTGAATTAGAAGAATGTGAGGCATACTAACAGTCACTTCTGTGGATAAGGCAAGTTTAAGGATTAGAGAGAGATGCGGTGGTTGGGGGAGTGAGGATGATGGGAAGATCAAGGGGGTCAGAGATAACCAGGATCATAAATCATAGGTATTTATACCTTTACCTATTTCACAGGTTTCTTGGGAAGGAAACACTACAATCAAGTCTTTCTCTCCCTAGGGAAGGGATCAAGTATCCCCTTCATAAGGATTCAAAGAATATTAAAAGTAGATAAAACTTCCAAGCTGTGTGACCCTGGGCAAGTCACCCATTTGTCTAGCCTTACCTCTCTTCTGCCTTGGAACTGATACTTAGAATTGATTCTAATATTTGATTGATTGATTTTTATTGATTACATGTAATAACAAGTTTTCCCAAGTTACATGATTGAACTTATCTCCTTTCCTCCCTTCTCTTCCCCTTCCCTCTGCTGGCAGGTGATTCCATCTGGACTATACACATCATATCATGCAATACACTCTTAGAATTGATTCTAAGATGGAAAATAAGAGCTTATAAAGATCTTAGATGGAACTTAAGAAAAGAGTATCAGCATATAACCCAGTGGAATTGCTTGTCAACTCCTGGAGCAGGGAGGGAAACAACATGAATCGGGTAATCTTGGAAAACTTAGGTGCAAATTTGTCATTGGAAGGAGGAAAAAAAAAAGAAAAAGAATGTTAGATCTAGAACAGACGTCAAACACATGGCCCCGAGACACTCCCAAGTGCAGCATGAATCAGATTAAGATGTAACAGGGGAATATTTAACAAAACAAATAAAAATACAATGAAACAGAAATCGGGTTAATATGTGATTTTTCTGAGTCTTACGAACCATTTAGTGGCCCTCAGTTCTTTCTGAGGTTGTCACCACTGCCTTGTCGAAAGCAGAAGAGAACATTACAACATAAAACACTAGTGCTGGAAAAGACCTTAAAACTCCTAATATTAGGGTGGGATGGATTTATAGAAGAACAATTGAACTTGATTTAGTGCCTTGAAGTCTAAAAGGCACTTTACTTAAATTGTCTCCTTTAAGCCTCAAAGCAACTCTGCGAAGGAAATATTCCTATTTTGTACCTGAGACTCGGAAAGATTAGGTGCTTATTCACGGTCACACAGCTAGCGGCAGAAACCATATTTGAACCCTGGTCTTCAGCATGTCTATCTAGCAAGACTGTCCTCCCCGTTCCCGCCCCAGCACCAACGCCACTGCAGGGATGTGCCTCTCAACAGAGACTAGTAGAGACTGAAGGGACTTGAAAAGAATCCTCTAGTCCACCCCTCCTCGTTTTCCAGGAGAAGCCCTGAAGCTTGAAGAGGAAAAGTGCCTAGAAAACTGCCACATAGCTAGAAGGTGGCTGTGCCCACATGCCCAGGCCCCCCCCCCCTCCGTGGGTCCTCCTAACCCACACTCCCAGGCTAGCTCCTGCCATAGACGTGGCCCAGGCATTACTCTTAGCCCTGTCCAGGAAGTGCTGTCGGTCAGCAGTGGTGTGTGGCTTCCTCACAAGGACCAACCTGTGACAAGAAGGTGGGGAGAGCCCAGCGGCTGAGCCTAGGGGCTCCTGGGGAAATGTTTCCTTGGCAACCAGGCCCATGTGGAAGGCCTCACCATGGCTACTATTGCACCCTCCACCCCTCTTCAACAGCTCCTTCTGCCAGCTCCAGGTCCCCTTGACAGAAATACCGGCACTGCCTTAGGTGGGAAGCCTCCCCTTCTTTCCAAAAATCTAGACCCTACAAGGCCGTTGCTGATGGACTCAGGCCCTGGGCTGCTGCAGCTCCCTGGGGTCAGCCATCAAGATGCACTTTCTCACAGCAAAGGGAGGCAGCCAGACAGTGAAAACTGTCCTAATCGGGAGACAGGAGACCTGGATCTCCTATTGCTGTTTGGACCTGTTCAAGTCCATTTCCTCTTCACACCCCTGTGTCTTCTGTAAAATATGGGGAACGGTCATATTCTAAAGCCTTTTCTTTCTTTCGTGCTGGTCTGTGTTCCAACGTGCCTGCCACCGCTTAACAGTCTCTGTGCTCAGGCTTAGATGTTGGATTCTAAGATCCCTTCCAGTCCTGGGGGATGGCGCCTCACTGCAAAGAGCCCAACCTTGGGACAGAGGAACCCAGTTCAACTCCTGCCATTATCTCATACTATCTCTGTGACGTAGACGATTCACTTCCTCTCTCTGGACTGTATTTTCTTCTTCTATAAAACTAGGAGGTTGGACTAGATGGCTCTTCAAGCTGGAAGCCCAGGCTCCTAGCCACCAGCAGCAGTTAGGCCCGCCTAACTGGGTAAGAAGCAGCTATGACTGGAGTGATTTCTGGGGTTCCTGCCAGTCAGGGCTGTGAAAGACCCTGCCTTCCTGCCCCCCATCACCACACATTCTCTGCTTTCTTCCCTGCCTGGGCTCAGAGCGCAAGGGGACCCCAGGATTTCCCCAGGTGCTGGAAGGAGGCACACACTAGAGCTCCCTCCTGCTTCCTCTCACAATTTCCCCCCCGAAGAAGACTGTGTCCTCAGCTGCCTGGATCGGCCCCAGCCCTGTCCCTGAGGGACCGGGCTGTACAGGAAGTTTCCATTGGCCACTTCAGCGCTGGCCATTTTGAGCAAGGCAACAGAAAAGAAGCTATTTTTAAGAGCAGGGGAGGGTCCAGGGGGCACTTGGCGGCATTTCCCGGAAGGCTCGGGTGCTGCCATCATCCTCTTGGCTCAGGTTTGCCGCTTCTCGGGCCTCCAAAGAGGGCCAGCTTCCGGCAAACAGGAAGCCCCACCACGGGCCCAAGCCCTAACCAGCCTAACTGGGAGAGAGGAAGAGAGGCCTTGTTCCTTTTACTTCTCTTCCTCCTCTATTGCCCCAGTGCTTGGGGAAGGGGTGGGGAGAAGGAAGAAGGGGAACAGAACTCCAGGAGCTTATTGCTTGGCTTCCTGGCTACCCTCAGGAGGCTGGTGCTACAGCCTCAGCCACCTCTGCCCCCTATCCTGAGGCCTGAGAGAGGGGCACACTCTGGAAGCCCACTGGGGGCCAGTCAGGGAATCATCCCAGGGTCTGGCTTCCTGGCACTGAACTTAGCCTGGCTTGGCCTTCAGGACATCCCCAGGGAGCAGCTATTGGTGAGAGGAATCCTGGATTTGTATGTGGTCCTGAGGCCCTGAATTCAAATCCTGATTCTGCCACTCCCTGCCTGTGTGACTGGGCAAATCACCTTTCCGGGCTCCAGTTTTCTCATTGTAAAATGAAAAGATTCGACCTTTTCTCCAAAGAAACTCCCTACCTCCCTCCCCCACCCCCGTAAGACCTCTTTCCTTCACTTCCCTCTGTTTCTTTTTACGTCCATGCGCCTCTGTGTCTCTTGTGTTCCCCTCACTCCTGGCCCAGCCCCACAGTGGCTAGCCCCTTTTCCCTGGTTCCCGGGGTACCGGATTCAGATCCGGCTTATATATACCTGTAGATGTACGTGTTGGCTCCCCTTTTAGAGTGCATGTTCCTTGAGGACAAGGACTTGTATCTGTAGCACAGCGCTGGGTACGGAGGTGCCTAATACAGCCTTGTTGACTCTGATTTTTTTTTTTCTGTACTGGACTTCGTCTCTCCCTGTCTCCTGCTCTCTCATTTGTGCCTCTTTCTGACTCGGCAGCCCCTGTCCTGTCTGGGGCTCCGGCTCTTTCCTTCTCGGGAGCCTTTGGGGCACTCACCTGCCGTGTCTCTCAGAGTGTGAAATCTTTTCTCCAAAGCTGAAGTGGGCTGAGCCATGTCAGGCTGCATCTCCCACGTCAGCAGGTCAGGCACTCATCTCCGTGGCTCCCAGTGTCATTGGGGTCAGAACATCCATTACCCACCCAAGGCCTCTGCCTGTCCGGGCGACAGCCGTTGTTCCATCATTGCTAGTTCCCTGGCCTTCGCCCCAAGCTTCAAGGGCACACACGGCTCAGCCTCCTCCAGGATCCCCCTCCCTGTGAAGTCAGGGGTGCTTGGACCCCCTGGGGAATGGGAGAGAGGGTATTTGCCTCCTAAAGCCCATTTTCTCCCCAAAACACCAGAAGGGAGACACAGGGACGAGTCGTCCATAAACTTCCATCACAGGGAGGTTCTGACCCCCAGATCCTGGGTCTGAGACACCCTGAGGCCCTGGGCTGGAGCAGAAAACCTGGAGACAAAGAATGCCCCATCAAGAGGCAGAAAAACAGAGAGGTTGTGAGCCAGCCAGCCAGCCAGACGTCGAAAGAAAGAAGCAGAACAGCATGGAGAAACAGAGACAGGCACAGGGAGAGGCAGAAACAGCGTCGGAAAGACAGGGAGAAGGAAACAATTAAGGACAGGAACCCAGGGACGGACAGAAAGGCCTACAGAGGAAGAGGATGGGGACAGGAGCACTGGGACTGGAGACAAAGCCAAAAGAAGGCTTGGGGGTGGGGGGGAGGAATTCAGGAGGCAAGGCTGGGTCACCCCAAGTGAGTCCTTTCCAGCAGGGGGGTGGGCAGGCCTGGGGGGGGGG